>NC_054381.1:142098330-142404580 GCF_017654675.1 Xenopus laevis
CGTGTCCTATATTATAAAAATGCATTCTGTGAGACACAGGAGAGGAAAAACAGCTGATATCACCACCGGTACCAGGTACGGGTAAAGACGTATAGAGAGGACGGTACCCTGGTGGTTGCGCATTCCTACAATCAATTGCCCATACGTGTCAGAGAGTCCAGTACGGTCTCTAGGAAACATTCCTTTCATTAAGCGTCTGCCCTGCCGTCAAGCGCTGCCCTTGCCGTTAGAGGCTGTGGAGGGGAGCTGTCTTTAAGCCGTAAAAAGGCGGGTATAGGTAGAGGTGCCTGTATGTTTAGACAGCGGACGATTAAACGGTTCGCAAACCCAGAACAAGCAACTTCACGGCACCCATCTTCTACCAATAAAGGAGCATCCCAACTTACATTCTCATCGTGCCAGGCATAGGGTATTCATAAGCACGCGTTAGAGAACCGGTATCTGACTCACGGGTGGGGCGGATTGTTAATGTCATATACTCTCGGTCTATTACAGGGTGCTGTCCAACGTCTCCCGAACCCTGTGTGGGGGCCGGTCCTATCGCCACATAGTTCAACTGTATCTCACTGCTGGCGGGTATCCTGGAAAGAGAGTGGAAGGAAACAACAAAGTTAAGTATTGTTATTATGTATAAATGTATCCAGTGAATAAAAGAAACATATGAATTCTAATGGCCTGATTTGTATTAGTCATAAGCCAAAGGGGAAATTTCTCACTCCAATCCTCTAGTGGTCCGCATATCCCGAATGGCAAAAGCATATACGGTATGACACCTATATTGGGGAAAATATACAATAAGCAGGAGTTAGAGGCCACAACACAGGCCTAAATAAAGAAAAGCTAGCTGTCATAGGGGCGATAGAGCAGAGAAAAGCCTATTTGGTTGTGGAGAGGCACATAATTAGATGTATAAGGCACCAAGCTTTGGATGTCATAATGTAGAAAGAACATTAGGAAATATATGACAATGTAAGCAGGGGGAGAAGCCCCCTTAACAAAACAAAGAGAATTTTAGTGGTAGGCCAGAGAGCTCAAGCAAGACAGAAAGTTATCGCTCAATACACAAAGGTAGGATAGTCCAAAAAATAAGTAAAGATTCGAAATAGTATCCACAACAGTCCAAAAATACTTCTAAAACAAAAAAATCAAAAAAAAAAAAAAAACAACAAAAAAATCAAAAAATCAAAAGAAAGGGGACATAGGTAGAGTCTCGTTTAGTCCTCTGGGGGCCAGAGTATCCAATTTGTATATCCACATCGATTCCTCTGTAGGAGTAATAAACCCCTATCACCTCCCTCCGTGGTATCGGGACATGATCAATCATCATATGGCGGAACTGAGGAAGAGTATGCCCACACTTTAGCCAATGTTTAGGAACAGGCTGGTCAGCTTTACCACCGGCCAGGGCCAGTCGGATTGCACTTCTATGGTTATTCATTCTCTCCCTGTAGGTTGTTGTTGTTTTACCTATATAGTGTAGGCCACACGGGCACCAGGCCATGTATATAACATGGTCCGACAAACAAGATAGTCTAAAGTTAATAGAGTATTTGTGCCCGGACCTAGGATGCGTGAAGTGTGATCCTTGTAACATGCCGCTACAAGTTAAGCAGTTCTTACATCCAAACAGCCTTTACGTAGTGGGTTGCCCAGCCAAGTTATCCCCACCTTAGGATCAGGTTGAATATCCTTGACCACCAACAAGTCACTGAGATTGCGTCCCCTTCTGTATGCTACTAGGGGCCTCTTTTTCCCAAAAATGGTAAGTGAGTGTCCGTGTTGATAATCTCCCACCTGTTTGTAACAGCAGATTTTAAGCTACTGCTCACCGTGGTCCACTGTGAGGTGAAGATCAGATCAGGTGACGATTTCTCTGTCGCTTCAGTCTGTAGCAGGTCATCCTGGGTCCATTTCTTGGCTCTCCTGAGCTGTTCATCTATCAGAGTGGGTGCATAGCCCTAGAGAGAAACTGATCAGCCAAGTTAGTAAGTTTGTTGTTCTGCATTGATGTTATCAGAATTATTCCTGATAACCCTCAGGAATTGCGAATATAGGACCCTCGAGACATGTGTGGTGGATGGTGTGAGCTAGCGTATATCAAACTGTTTCTGTCAGTGGGTTTTTTGTATAATGTAGTACCTAACCTGTCTCCTTTCTTAAAAATGGTCAGATCTAAATAGTGGATCTCCTGTGGGTCAAATGACATGGTCAATTTGATGGGGACCCCAAAGCATTAAGGGAATCAAGGAACTGTAGTAAATCAGTCGAGGAGCCTGTCCAAATCAGCAGGAGGTCATCTATATAGCGTTTGTAGAAAAGTATATTATTACCACCCCTGGGGAGTAGGTACTCAGTTTCATATTCTTGCATAAATAGGTTGGCAAACGAGGGTGCGACATTGGAACCCATGGCCGTCCCTGACGTTTGCAAATAGAATACATCCTGAAAAATAAAGTAATTGTGCGATAGTATCATGTCAAGTAGGAGGATCAAAAAATCAACTGGAGGAGAGCCATGGTGATGTTTCTGTAAAGCCCTCTCACAAGAGGCAACACCTTCCTTGTGGGGTATCACTGTATATAAGCTGGAAACATCCATTGTTACCAGCAAAACGTCTTCAGTAGTTGTACACCTTTCAACAGGCTTAATAAGTGTTTAGTATCCTTAATATATGATTCCATTTTCTGGACCACTGGTTGCAAAAAATGATCTAGATATTTAGCTACAGGCTGAAACAAGGACCCAATGGCAGAGATAATCGGGCGGCCTGGGGGAGCTACCATGGATTTATGGACCTTGGGTAAGGTGTAAATAAACGGGATTTTAGGGAAGTCCGTTGTTAGGAATTGTCCAGTGTCTTTAGTCACCCATCCTGCAGTGATACCCATCGACACCACCTCATCCAGTTTTTGTTTATACATAGTTGTAGGGTCTTTTGATAGTCTGTGGTAAGTAGTGTGGTCACTTAACTGGTTAGAAATTTCTTGGATGTAGTATGTTTTATCCAAAAGGACTATCGCCCCCCCTTGTCAGCTTGTCTTATCACAATACTATTATCAGCCTTCAGGGTCGAGATGGCTTCTTTCTCAGTTTTAGTTAAGTTCGAGTGCCCTTTCTTGTCCATCTGGTGTATTTTTGCTGAGTCCCTGGTCAGAAGCTGTGTAAAAGTAGAAATAGTGTGGGCGGTATTCGTGGGCTCGAATGTGCTTTTTTTGTAAATAGGGGTTTCTCAACCTGAGGCATCCCTTTCGAAGTGATCTTCAATTTTTAATAGTCTTTTGAACCTATGAAATGTCTTTGTATACCTCAAATGGTTCGGAGGCATTAGTAGGCACAAATTTAAGTCCGTAGTTCAATAAACTGGACTCTCCTTTCGTGAGGGTATGATTGGACAGGTTGATCACTATGTTTTGCTCCTGCCCCTTCTGGGGGGCCTGCTTGTTGTGTTTTTTGCCACCCCTCCGGGTTCTCCCCCCTCTCCTGGATTTATAAGTAGCTGGTCCTTGGGTAGTGCCTAAAAAAGGCTGGGAGGTGGAAGGTGCTCCTAAATCAGAATCAGTGGAATCCCCTGAACTGTCAACCGTATTCAAAGAACTAGGCTTGTTCCTACGGTAAGTTCGTCTAGTCCTCGGTTCAGCAATCCCCAGAAGCCACCTATAAACTTTCTTTTGTTTATAGTCGTCCTTTACAGTGTTTAGTTTTTTTTCTTTAAAGCAAATTAGTTCCTGTTTGTATTTATTAACATTCGTTTCCAAATTTTTGAGCCAATCTATTGACTTATCCTGTGAGAGCTGCAGCAAGTGTTCAGTCTCTACTGTGGAAATCTCAGACTTAATCTGTTGCAATTCCTTGCCCACAAATTCAACAACCAAGAGAATTAAATCGGAAGAACATTTGTTCAAGATCTGACACCACTTGCTGCAAAACTCAGAGTTTGCTCTCCCCAGTGTCGGAATATTCCTGATCCTGAAACCTCTTGGGATTAATTTCTGTCTATGATGTGAAGATAAATATGTGCCATGTAGGAAGAAATCTACTTCTCTTTTTTTAAGGTTTAATAAATGGTGATAGGTGTCTCGAGGGGTCCTACCTGGTAATGCAGTAGTGGGAAGGTCTGCAAAGAGAATCCTAGCAGCGTCTTCAGTAGTAAAAGTGTGTTCTCCAGATGTTTCCACTTCATTACACGAAAACTCCTCCATGCTTGGGTAATATCAATCAGGCGTATCTGCGTCCGCTGGATACGGTATATGTTGTCCTTATTGGAAAACCATCCTTCTAATCAGAAAAATAAGGAGAAAAAATCAGTAAAAAAGGTCTGGTGCCACCGAAAAAAGGGGAACTATCAGTACCTCGTATTCGAGTACCTGACAGACACCATTCTCACAACAACCAAAGGGGTCGGTGCACACAGAGCACAAAATGGATGCCTAGGTGCTGGAGCAATTAAACATAAAATGGAGATAACAAGAAGAGCCCGCACACACAGGACTTGAGTGAAGAAAAATTATTTTCGTTTATTCAACGTTTCGGCCCAGTCACATGAGCCGTCTTCAGGAAGTGAGGGTGTACCAATAGGCATACAGATATTTATACATTTGTAAAACAAAAAGGGGCGCCAAAAATCACAAATAAAAAGGTAACAGGAAGCATGGGTGTGTAATGCTCGTGAGGATGACGTCATCTATTGTTCAGACCCGTCAGGTAAGTGTTGAGCATACATATCTTAGTGAGGTAAGGTAAATCATGCCTGTTTTCGTGCCGTGTCCTATATTATAAAAATGTGAATATAAGCAAAGTCTAAAAACAATTTAAAAACAAGTCGGGGATTATCCCCGCCACTCATAGGGCCGGCCTGCATTCTGTGAGACACAGGAGAGGAAAAACAGCTGATATCACCACCGGTACCAGGTACGGGTAAAGACGTATAGAGAGGACGGTACCTGTGTGGTTGCGCATTCCTACAATCAATTGCCCATACGTGTCAGAGAGTCCAGTACGGTCTCTAGGAAACATTCCTTTCATTAAGCGTCTGCCCTGCCGTCAAGCGCTGCCCTTGCCGTTAGAGGCTGTGGAGGGGAGCTGTCTTTAAGCCGTAAAAGGCGGTATAGGTAGAGGTGCCTGTATGTTTAGACAGCGGACCGATTAAACGGTTCGCAAACCCAGAACACAACTTCACGGCACCCATCTTCTACCAATAAAGGAGCATCCCCAACTTACATTCTCATCGTGCCAGGCATAGGGTATTCATAAGACGCGTAGAGAACCGGTATCTGACTCACGGTTGGGGGCGGATTGTAATGTCATTAACTCTCGGTCTATTACAGGTGCTGTCCAACGTCTCCCGAACCCTGTGTGGGGCCGTCCTATCGCACATAGTTCAACTGTATCTCACTGCTGGCGGGTATCCTGGAAAGAGAGTGGAAGGAAACAACAAAGTTATAGTATTGTTATTATGTATAAATGTATCCAGTGAATAAAGAAACATATGAATTCTAATGGCCTGATTTGTATTAGTCATAAAGCCAAAGGGAAATTTCTCACTCCAATCCTCTAGTGGTCCGCATATCCCGAATGGCAAAAGCATATACGGTATGACACCTATATTGGGGAAAATATACAATAAGCAGGAGTTAGAGGCCACAACACAGGCCTAAATAAAGAAAAGCTAGCTGGTCATAGGGGCGATAGAGCAGAGAAAAGCCTATTTGGTTGTGGAGAGGCACATAATTAGATGTATAAGGCACCAAGCTTGGATGTCATAATGTAGAAAGAACATTAGGAAATATATGACAATGTAAGCAGGGGGAGAAGCCCCCCTTAACAAAACAAAGAGAATTTTAGTGGTAGGCCAGAGAGCTCAAGCAAGACAGAAAGTTATCGCTCAATACACAAAGGTAGGATAGTCCAAAAAATAAGTAAAGATTCGAAATAGTATCCACAACAGTCCAAAAATACTTCTAAAACAAAAAAATCAAAAAAACAAAAAAACAACAAAAAAAATCAAAAAATCAAAAGAAAGGGGACATAGGTAGAGTCTCGTTTAGTCCTCTGGGGGCCAGAGTATCCAATTTGTATATCCACATCGATTCCCTCTGTAGGAGTAATAAACCCCTATCACCTCCCCTCCGTGGTATCGGGACATGATCAATCATCATATGGCGGAACTGAGGAAGAGTATGCCCACACTTTAGCCAATGTTTAGGAACAGGCTGGTCAGCTTTACCACCGGCCAGGGCCAGTCGGATTGCACTTCTATGGTTATTCATTCTCTCCCTGTAGGTTGTTGTTGTTTTACCTATATAGTGTAGGCCACACGGGCACCAGGCCATGTATATAACATGGTCCGACAAACAAGATAGTCTAAAGTTAATAGAGTATTTGTGCCCGGACCTAGGATGCGTGAAGTGTGATCCTTGTAACATGCCGCTACAAGTTAAGCAGTTCTTACATCCAAAACAGCCTTTACGTAGTGGGTTGCCCAGCCAAGTTATCCCCACCTTAGGATCAGGTTGAATATCCTTGACCACCAACAAGTCACTGAGATTGCGTCCCCTTCTGTATGCTACTAGACAAGAGTCATGAATATCCTGTAAATTATTTCTTTATAATACACAAAAGCCATGAATATCTTGTAAAGTATATCCTTATAAACGGTGAGTTCTGATGTCATAAGTTATAAACGGTGAGTTCTGATGTCATTTCTGTCACATGACTCCCTAAAACTTGTGTATTATAATAAATAAAGTACCCCCAGTTGCAAAATATGAGGATATTAGAAGTTACCTCGGAGTTCCATGACCTGCATAAAAGCACTCGGCCTCGTGTTTTTATATGGTCATGAAACTCCTCGGTAACTTATAATATCCTTATATTTTACAAGAGGGGGTACTTTATTCACTATATAAACGGTGCTCAGTGATGTCATCGGTTATACTCAGAGCTTAGTGATGTCATTTAAGGCACTCACTGAAACGGCCTTCAGCCTCGTGTTTTTATATGGTCACATAGCTCTTTGGTAACTTATAATATCCATATATTTTACAAGAAGGGGTATATATATATATATATATATATATATATATATATATATATACACACACACATCTATATTTATCTTTACTTGGGTTGGTGACTTACAAATACAAAAGACACACATCTGCAGAGACTACCTCTAAGAATTCACAGTGAATTATCCTCTTGCACAGCCCTGGAACCATCTTCTGTATTGGAGCTACACACCTAGTGGGAACAAAGGCTACAATATTTGTACATTATATGCTGAACAATATGTGGATCATTTTCCTAGAACTCAGTAGCTTTTCAATTGTAACCGCTAAAGATTCCCTATGTAAACAATCTGTTATTAGATACTGTATTTTTAGCACAAGCCAATTCAGTTTCTGACTTTAGGATAATTTGAAGGAAACAAATTCATATGATTTTTAAATATTTACAACTTTTACCTTGGGGACCCCTGTGGCTTCTTCAGCACTACATAGAGACTGTCTTTCTTGAAAAGACCCCCCCTGTTTTAATTAAAGCCGTTGGATACACGAAACAGTGAGCAGCATGCTTACTGACAAATAATGGGAGCCGGGAGCTCTTATGAAGAAACCCAATGCTCTGATGAAGTCCAGCAACAAAGGAATAGATAAATATTTCATTAATTATAAATATATACATTCTCTTAGATACCAGCCGGAAGAATACAGACACAGCACTGAGGAACCAGTAGAACAGTGATATAACAACTGCCAGTTGGGCTAAACCAACACTTAAATATTTAATAATAAAAAGCTAATCACTAGCAAGGCCTTAGCTACCCAAAAGAACTGGCAGATCTGTCCCGCACTGGTAGATGTTGGATTCAGGATGAAGCAAAGAGTCAGGGATTTGGCCCATGAGGTACCTTTCACCTTTTTAAAAAGCACCTAGATCTCTCCACTACTGGGAGACAGCAGGATAAACATTTGGGGGCTTTTTAATTGCTGAAAGTCCCTGGTGTGCAACCATGGATAGGAGACCTCAGGATGAGCCTAAGGAATGTGAATGAAGTGATTAATCCACCAGATTAGGGACACCAGAGTATAAACCACTGGTATCAAAGTTCTCATGCAGATTTCTGCAAAAATGGAAAGGATGTTGCCGACACATTCTGCTGTGGCCCCTGTGTTCTTGCAAGGATGGGTCCTTAAAGGAGAACTAAACCTTAAAAATGAATATGGTTAAAAATGCTATATTTCACATACTGAACTTATTGCACCAGGCTAAAGTTACAGCTTCTCAATAGCAGCAAAGATCCAGGACTTCAAACTTGTCACAGGGGGTCACCATCTTGGAAAGTGTCTGTGACACTCACATGCTCAGTGGGCTCTGAGCAGCTGTTGAGAAGCTAAGTTTAGGGGTCGTCACTAATTATCCATCAGAAAATGAGGTTTGTCTGTAATATAAGCTGATGCTACAGGGGTGATTATTGAATTCTGATGCTAATTGCACTGGTTTCTGTGTTGCCATGTAGTAATTATCTGTATTAATTACTAATCAGCCTTATATTGTGACATTTCTATTCTATGTGTACTGTATATTGTGAGTGGGTCCCTAAGCTCAGTAAGTGACAGCAGCACAGAGCATGTGCAGTGAATCAGCAGAAAAGAAGATGGGGAGCTACTGGGGCATCTTTGAAGACACAGATCTTTACTGCTAAAGGGTTGTGGTTGCCTTGGGCTGGTACAGAAGCCCAAAACATAATGAACAACATTTGTTCATGATGTGTTTTCAGGATATCCATAGAGCAGCAAACTGGATCCATTCGATAGCACTGGGGGGTTCTGTCAGAATTATCTGTATACATACTGCTTCTGTGAATAGCCACAAAACATGCTGTACTAGAGCGGAAAAAGGTTTGGGAACCACTGCCTTGTACAGTTTTGTGTGTAGATTTTAGTGTACAGAAAGTTATTATTATTACATAGGGGCAGATTTACTAAGGGTCGAATATCGAGGGTTAATTAACCCTCGATATTCGACTAGGAACTAAAATCGTTCGACTTCGAATATCGAAGTCGAACGATTTAGCGCTAATCCTACGATCGAACGATCGAAGGATTATTCGTTCGATCGAACGATTAAATCCTTCGAATCGAACGATTCTAAGGATTTTAATACAACGATC
The DNA here is from genome assembly GCF_017654675.1 of Xenopus laevis. NCBI lineage: Eukaryota > Metazoa > Chordata > Amphibia > Anura > Pipidae > Xenopus > Xenopus laevis. Next base: position 142,107,503 of record NC_054381.1, read on the forward strand.
GAAGGAATATCCTTCGATCAAAAAAGCACAGGCAAGCCTATGGGGACCTTCCCCATAGGCTAACATTGAGTTCGGTAGCTTTTAGCTGCCGAACTAGGGGGTCGAAGTTTTTCTTAAAGAGACAGTACTTCGATTATCGAATGGTCGAATAGTCGAACGATTTTTAGTTCGAATCATTCGATTCGTAGTCGAAGTCGTAGTCGAAGGTCGAACTAGCCCATTCGATGGTCGAAGTAGCCCATAAAACACTTCGAAATTCGAAGTTTTTTTAATTCGAATCCTTCACTCGAGCTTTGTAAATGTGCCCCATAGACTTAGAAAGCGCCCACATTTTCCACAGCACTGTTCACAAAGATACACAATGTACAAACAAATTGATACATTAAGTGGGGTATTTACTAAACTCTGAATGCAAAAATCACAAAACTCGCGATTTTTTAATATAAAATTTGACATTTAAAAAATCACACATTTTTCAGAATTTATTAAACCCCGAGGATGGAATAGTCAGAATCAGAAAATCCGGCATCTCAGACCCGTTGAGGTTGCATAAAAGTCAATGGGAGAAGTTCCAATGATATTTTGATGAGCGCTGGGTTTTGTGCAATACCCCAAAGTTTTTGTGCAAAATTCTGAGTTTTCTGGTAAAAAATCAGATTTTTTTCAGATTTTTCCCTCCAACAAAATTTTTGCGAAAGTGTATTAATGAATAAGCCGAAAAAACCCGTGCGGATTTGGTCGGAGTTTTTTTCAGAAAATATTGAGATAAATAATGAGGTGCCCACAAGGGCTTACCACATATAGGATGAATAGTCAATGATTTTAAAGGGGTTGTACACCTTTAAATTATCTTTTAGTAAGATGTAGAGAGAGATATTCAGAGACAATTTGCAGTTGGTTTTCATTATTTATGTTTCTTTAGTTATTTAGCTTTTATTCAGCAGCTCTCCAGTTGCAATGTCAGCAATCTGGTTGCTAGGGTCCAAATTACCCTAGCAACCATGCATTGATTTGAATAAGAGACTGGAATATGAATAGGAGAGGCCTGAATAGAAAGATCAGTAATAAAATGTAGCAATAACAATAAATATACAGGGAATATAATAAAAGCCAGTAACTGAAAAACTATGCGTAATGCGAAAAGTTATGCCTTTGCGCTAACAAATTTTGCTTTGCGCAAATTTAACACCTTCAAGCACTTCTTAAGAGTGTGCAATTAAAATTTGCAATGCAATAACAGTTTAAGGGACAATATTGCATTGCTAGATCTGGATTTTTAGTCTTATTGGTGCGAATTGTTTTGCTCTTTGTGACTTTAATTACATTCCCCCGATAGAGCCTTAAAAGGCATTTGTTTTTTAGATGGGGTCAGTGACCCCATTTTGAAAGCTGGGGGTGAAGTGATGCAAACCAGCTTGGTGACAATAGTTGTATTTTTAGTACATCAGGGATGTCCCCTCGTGCCCTGAACTGAAGCATATTTTGACCTTATAGAGTGAGTCGATAATGATGTAGAAGGGTTCAGAGACACAACGTCTTTATTAAATCTAAAATAGATAAATAGAATAGACATTGAGAATCAAGAGCATGCCAAGTAGTAGAAATAAAAATAATAAAGTGGTTTCAGAGCCAAAGGGGATCAGAGTGGAGAGTGGACAACTTTAAGTAACCCTGTATTCAGACGAAACATTATCACTTTTCCATTGTTTATAAAGGTCTCCAGATCAGATAGAAGGTATTGATATAAAGTTTATGGCATGTTTAAAATAAGTGCGACTGGGTCACAAGGCATTTCATTTCATAATTCATCACCCTTTAAAATTAGCGTATGGAAACAATAGCTAAGGATTATGTTGTACAAATAAAGGAAGGAAAGTTCAGCAGAAAGAAGTCAGTGCTTGATCAATGGCAAGGAGTGCAGCAAAGCAGGAAAGTGTCAGCAATGCAAACTATTTCAGTCTGATCACAATCCACCGCCTCTTTTGGTTTTCTTTGCTTGTGGTTTGCCTTCAGCCATTCACAGATCTGAAAGGATGATGATTTTTTTCCATTCCACATCCCTGTGATATATTGTCCTGTAAGTTTCAGTGGTCTAGAACAAATTAAAGTGTCAGGAGCATATCTAAAAATATCCAACCCTAGTTTTATTACAATTTTATCCAAGATCTACTTGCCTTTAGTATATTTCTGTATCAAACCAAACTAGTATCCAGTTCAGGGTTGTTGTGAGCTTGGAAGCTTAAAGGATATCAAATCCAAACATAAAAATAAATTTTCTAACAAAATGTATATGTAAGACTTTCCAAACCATGGGCCAGATTCAGTGAGAAAAAGTTTTCTCATTGTTTATCACGTGAAAAACTCATGGTTGAGATTCAATTCAAGGAAAAAATTCAGTTCCAGTTTTTTCTCGTAGACTTCGATAGAGTTTTCACATGATAAACCGTGAGATATGTTTTTCTGAAATGAATTGCATCTCAAATTGAATGTAAAAAAAAAAATGTAAAAAAACTTGGGGAGCAACAGGAACGTGGGTGCCAATTATGAGCTGCGATTTTGATTTGGTAGCCCCCCATATGAACTGGTAGCCTACAGAAGGTTCTGTTTGGCAGTACACCTGGTTTTATGCAACCAGAACTTGCTTCCAAGCCTGGAATTCAAAAGTTTTGAGGTGACTGTGAGTAAACATCCAAGGGGTCGGTGAGCAACATTTTGCTCTCACTGCACTAGACAATGATTATTCCCAGTTTGGGTCCCTACAATTCTTTAGAGCAGAGATTTTCATCTGGAAGTCCAAAGATTGGATGTGGCCTTCCAGGGAATTTTCATGGCTCACATGATTTTGAAGCTTTCCGTTCTGTGAAAAATGATGGTCCTGTAGCGTAAGGAATCCCAAACCCAGAACAGACTCCAAGGTCCCAGGCCTCGGCTCATGCTTCCGCCTATAACCTCCTCCTTTTGCTTTGGGAGGAGCCCTACAATATTCGGATGACACCAGGTTTTATAGTGAAAGGACCAAGGGGAGAGTTCTGGGCAGACATGGGAACCAATCGTGTGCAGGAAGAATGGAGAACAAGGAGCGTGGTCGAGGAGCATGCCGAGTCAATACCAATCAGGCAGAGCAGTACAAATTCAGGAGTCAGGAACGTATTCAAGGTCACAGGCCAGGTTAAAAACCAACAGTAGTGCAGTACAGAAACAGGATATGAGAGAATGGTCAATAAATGGGCAGAGGTCAGGACTGCCAGCAAACTAGGTAAGGTCAGTAAAAGCAAGAAAGACTAAAAAAAAACACCCAGGAACTATTAGAAATAGACCTATGTTGGGCATCGAACAATTAGCCACGGCCCACTTTAAATATTCTAATTTTGCTCCAAGCACGATTACTTCAGATACGAACGTGCATCAAATCCAAATCGGTGCGACCAGAGAGGAAGCAGGGGGCATCCCCGCCGCACCACTAGACCACCAGGTATTCTCACAGGTTCTTTCACTTGTTTTTCTAATTATTAACAATGACTTTGACATCATGGTGTTGGGATGACTGGCAGTGAGGAATAACCAATGGAATCCAGATCAGAATGTGAATTTAAGCTCTTTGAAGTGTCAGCATCATAGTGACAGATTCCACCAGTAAAGCACATGCACCCTGTCACGGCAAATTCCATCTGCAAAACTGAAAGTCTATAATGTATGTGGGACCCATGAAACAAATAATTCCATTATTAAAGAATGCGAAAGAAACAAGGAAGGTGTGCATTTATAGGGGTGAAAGACATTAAATCAGCCAACCCAAGTATTTCATTCTGTTTGGTTAGGCTGGCCATTCACAAGTTGGAAAAAGCAGTTGACTTGGCCCCTCTGCAACCTTTTGGCCCAAGTGTAGGGGTGCTTGGTTCTGCCTGCCCAGCTCATATCTGGCCTAAAACCAGACAGATATCTATTAAGCAGCTCTTTATGTGTGGAGTTGTGGTCTGCTTAAATCAACCACCCCTGTCTTAGATATGGGACTACTCAGTAGATTTTTATAAAGTGTTGGTGCTGCCCTAAAGGTGGCCATAGACACACAGATCCGATCGTATGAATCGAGGATTCGTACGATTTTCGGTTCGTGTGTGGCGTGTGCCGACATCTTTCGCTCGTTTGGTCGATTGGTCAGGTTTGATTTTGACCCGACCGATCCCGCCGGAGCTCATGGCACATCGTAATCTGATCGTTCGGCCATACGGCCGAACGATCAGATTACCCCCAATATAGCCATGCCTGTTAATGTCTTCTTGACAAACACAATACAGCACAAGTGTATAGGAACAACTAAACTCACACAAATGCCTATACTGCTCCCACACAAGATACAAGCAGCTTCTGATAAACACACATGACACGTGAACATGTCATCAGTAGCCAAAACTCCCAGACAAACTCACATGTCACAACATACTCACACACCCACATATACACACCCACATATACACACCCATATGGCTGCTAACATTCCCATCACAAAACCCCAGGCCTAAAAACATTACCTGTCACACACACAACAACCAGAAAACTGACATTTTTAGTGCAGGCATTTAATCATAGGAACACATTTACAACACACAATGATATGCAGGGATCAGATAACTGCAAAATCATTTGTTCTGAGACTTGCCGTTGCAAATAACACACACACATTCAGAAAGAAGTACAGTATCTGTGTATAAGCAGAGAATGCTTGGGGTTTTCCAGATAAGGGATCTTTCCATAATTTGGATCTCAATACCTTAAAGGCATTCTGTCATGATTTTTATAGTACATGTATGACACCTGTTATCAAGAATGTTCGGGACCTGGGGTTTTCCAGATAATGGATCTTTCTGTAATTTTTCTTCATACTTTAAGTCTGCTATAAATTAGTTAAACATTAAATAAACCCAAAAGGCAGGATTTGCTTACAATAAGGATTGATCATATCTTAGTTTGGATCAAGTACAAGTTACTGTTTTATTATTACACAGAAAAAGGAAATATTTTTTAAAAAAAATCGGATTATTTGGATAATCTACGGGAGACGGCTTTTCCATAATTCGCAGCTTTCTGGATAATGGGTTTCCGAATAACGGATTTCATACCTGTACAGTTTGTGTGACTAAATTATACTGTGTCCATTGCAAGTAATTTATTTTACCTTTTCACATTTTATTCTCGAACCAATAAATGTATTTTGTATTTTTTTAGTTGTAATATTAGTGTGTAGTCAGCCATCTCAGGTCATTGTGCCTGATCCTGGGCTTTTCAGAAACAGCCAGTGCTTTACAATGGAACTTTCAGGTAGGCTATTGTTTCTTCTACTGAATATACTGTAACTGAAATAATTTTACTGTTGAGTGCTGTTCTCATATCTATCACTAGGTTGGGCATGGGAGTATTTTTAGCAATGCAGGTGTCAGGGAGCAGTTATCTGGTTACCTTCCCATTCTGCTGGGGATAAAGGAAGGGGTGATATCACTCCAACTTGCAGTACAGCAGCAAAGAGTGACTGAAGTTTATCACAGCACAAGTCGCATGTCTGGGAAACTGACAAAATGTCTAGCTACCATGTCAGATTTCAAAATGCAATATGAAAAAATCTGTTTGCTCTTTTGGATTTCAGTGCAGAATTCTGCTGGAGGAGCACTATTAAGTGATGCATTTTGAAAAAAAACGTGTTTTCCCATGACAGTATCCCTGTATTCTACTAAAAATCATTTAAACATTAAATGAACCTAATAGGATTGTTTTGCCACCAATATGGACTCATGTGGCTCTGTTACCATGAAGTGCAAGGCACTGTTTTATTATTAGAGAGAAAAAATTATTTTAAAAAATGTGAATTATTTCATTAAAATGGAGTCTGAGGGAAATGACCTTCCAGTAATTCGGATAACTGATCCCATGCCTTTGCCTTTATGCCTAGTGCCATTATAGGGTGCCCAGACCAAATTCATATACAGGTGTAAGATATGTGTGTGCAAAAGAGTGTATCTTGTATAAGGCTTTACAGATTGTGAAAGGTCGTCTTTAAAAAGAATTTTCTGTGCAGCCACTTAGATTCTGCTTATGCCAGTGTGCGTAACTGTACAGCATGGTCCTGAAAAATGGGTCTCTATTGCTTTTAACAAACTATGCCTTTTTGTTTAGTAGCCAGACAAGTCAATATTCAGTATCAAAAAGAAACAGAATTCACAAAAGCAACTCCTTCTTCTTCTCACTTGTTAAGGGGAATAGCCACTACTAATGATGGGCGAATTTTGCGCGAAATTCGCGAAACGGCGAAAAATTTGCGAAACGGCGCTGGTGTCTCGTTTTTGATGCGGGCACTCGTTTTTTTTTACGCCGACGCCCGTTTTTGACGCCAGCGTCCGTTTTTGACGATGGCGTCCGTTTTTTTCCAAAAAAAATTTTTGACGGCGGATAATTTTTGCCGCAAATTTTTGCGAATTTATTCGCTGGTGGCGAATCGCGCAAATTCGCCCATCACTAGCCACTACTCCGGTGTCAGTGGGCCTTCCTGCTGCTAGACATTTGGCCTATTTCATGGCCATTCCCTATTTCTATGACAACAAAGTGGCTAAATAAATGGAATAACAGATTATAGTATGTAAAGAAAAGAGACTAAGAGAATAGGAGAGGAAGAATAATAGTACATCCGTAATTTCGATCTCTGTGTCAGAAATCTACTAAAAATCATGTAAACATTAAATAAACCCAATAGGCTTGTTTTGCGTTCAATAAGGATTAATTATATCTTAGTTGGAACCAAGTACAATATACGGTTTTATTATTACAGAGAAAAAGGAGATCACTTTTTAAAGTTAAAATTATTTCATTATAATGGAGTCTATGGGAGACAGCCATCCTGTAATTCGGAACTTTCTGGATAACGGGTTTCCCATTAACAGATTCCATATCTGTACTAATAGTGGGCCTCTTGTCTATGTTTAATTGGTGGGCCCCTGGTCAAAGGTTTTTAGGCAGGCCCCTGGTGTCCCAGTCGGACACTGTCACTACTAGTAAACTCAACAACTGGGTTCTTGTACTGGTGATAGTTACTAACCCCACTATCACTCTTGGGGGTAGATTTATCGAAGAGTGAAGTTAGAGATCTCCACAGTCTGCAGAGTGAAATTTCGCCTCTCTCCATTCATTTCTATGGGATTTTTAAAGGCCTATTTATCAAAGAGTGATAATTCACCATTTGATAAATATGCCTTTAATGGTTAATGGTTGGCTGATTTGGTACCATCAATGCCTACGATTAAGTACCAGAGGGTATGAAATGCGCAAGGCGGAATACCATGGGGTCTCTATGTTCATTCATTTAAAATGATTTATTGAATAAAAATTTACTTTTTATGGTCATAATCAGTTTATTGGATATGTGTTTGATTTTTGACTATAGTGCCTTTTGGGGGCTGTATCCCAGAAACGATGGCCCCTTTTTGACTGGCCATATATATCCCAGTATACAAAAGTAATGTTTTTTCAGGATATGGTCTTGCCAATAAAAATCAATTTCAGGACCCCAACTTACCAGCTTTAGTCACATTGTCATAGGTTGCAACAGAATAGGAGCCAATTATCAGCTATGCTGTGTGGGTAAAAAAATAGGGTTGAAATAAAATAACTTTAGAATGAGGCATCTACAAGAAATGGCAGATCCCTAGGCTGTGGGGCAGTGCAGTTCAACAACTGCTTTCTAACAGGTCCTCTTTCCATTTCTGGTATTCTCAGGTGTCCTGCTATGTATCAGGCCTAGGGCATTCTCCTTTGTTTGGACCCTCTTATAGTCATCTGTGAAGGTGAGTCAGTGCTGAAATTACAGGAGTGCTTGAGATGTTTTTAACGTGTTACAATAGGCTGTAAATAGTTATCTGACATAAGAGAAGAGCTATCTGAAGGAACATGAGTTGGCCTGCTTTAGCTCAGTGAGCTAGCCTATATTTCTAACAATAATATCAAGTTCTGGTGAAGATCAATGCCATTCTCCTGTTTATCACACAAAAGCAGAAATATAACTGTTTAAGATACAGTCGACCAAGGAAATCATGGAAAATTCCCTCTGCAATCGGAGCTCATATAAACAAGGTCATTGGCTCCGGTGCTGCTATCATCTCACAATACTAGGATTCTCCTAAATAAATTCTCTTTTTTTTTCTTCGGAAATGTACAGCATTACCTGAAGCGGATGTGTAATATAAAGGGACATCCAAAATATCACCCAAAAACAAAAACAGATTATATATGGATAGTAACACCGTAGATGAATTTGAAAAAAAGACACATGTCCATTACATTCAATCTATATGCTTAAAGGAGAACTAAACCCTAAAAATAAATATGGCTAGAAATGTCATATTTTATATACTGAACTAATTAATCTAACCTAAAGGTTCAGCATCTCTATAGCAGTAATGATCAGGGCCTTCAAAGTTGTCACAAGAGTTTCCCATCTTGGATTTTGTTAGGAGGCAATGGCAAGCTGTCTGTCATATAAGATGATACTACAGGACTCATGATTAAATTCTGGTACCATGTACTAATAATCTGAAGTATTTACTAATCAGTCTTGTATTTTTTGACATTTATATTCTATGTAGACATTATGTTGTGAGTGGGTCCCTAAGCTCAGTTAAGTTACAGCAGCACCGGACATGTGCAGTGAATCAGCAGAAAAGAAGATGGGGAGCTACTGGGGCATCTTTGGAGACACAGATCTTTACTGCTAAAGGACTGGGGTTGCCTTGGGCTGGTACAGAAACCCAAAACATAATGTACAACATTTCTGCCCTACTTCTTTAGTAAGTCAATATTATTGACCCATGGGTGGCTTGCTGCATCTGCAAACATGTTCCTCTAGGCCTGGGCCTTGGTGATCTACCACAAATCTGGGCCTGCTCAGTTACCCGCCGGAATGCCCTGTCTGCTATTAGCCTTACACTTTCAAAATGCTAAACATTATGTTTTCTACTTGCTTAGTCAAATATAATCAAATATTCCTTCCTTTCTCTAACAAGGGCCTAGTATGACCCCAGTGTGAACATGCCTTTCCACTGTAAGTTCCACTGGGGCAGGGTCCAATGTGAACAAACTGTGTAAAGCACCAAGTAGATTTTGGAAAAATGGTAAAACATTAAAAATGGAAAGTAAATGAAATGTCTTAATTTCTGGTGAATAATCTGAAAAAAATTCAACTGAATTCAAGTGTTTGAAAGGTGAACAATCCCTTTAAAATGCTTTTTTTTTTTTTTAAATCTTTTTGATACGCTGTGGACATGTCAGGAAAATGTTCACCAAACCCAAAGATCAATATTGCTAGGAGTTTTTTTTAAACAAAATATATTCCATCTTGTTTGCTTAAATGAGTCACACTCCTTTGTTGCTTAGTAATATCGTCACATCTCAAACATAAAGACAACTGACGGCATAGAGACTAATGGGCAACACACACATGCATCTGACTTCATAGGGTAATAAAGAAAGGCAAACTCATTAGTCAGCAAATCTATCCGGGTCTGAAAATGTCTAGCAGAACGTCCCAGAAGAATTGGCAAGTGTAATCTGCTAGTTGTTGGTGAATGGCACACTTCTTCTTGGGATCTTCTGTGATATTGTTACTATACTATATAAATGTTCTTATCTTGCATTTATCCTACCATTATTCCTTTCTTTCTTTATTTCCTTCCTTTGGTACTCAAATTCTTTTTCTATATATCACAGGCAGATTTATTTGATGCATATATAATACAATGTAAAGATGAGCTGTTTAAAGGAATAATACTTTTAATTAAAGGTAGATGTTTAATTAAATAAGAGAGGCACTATATAATCTTGAAGCTGGTCACATGAACTGCGCTATTACTTGCAATGTTCCCTTTAAGCCATGGACACAAATTCGAGGCCAGAGCACACAACTAATTGTGATGTGCTCAAATAATTTGGTGTTAATCATTTTGAATAAACATAGAGATAACACATAAAAGAGGTAAAAAGGCTTTGCTTATTTAGAACTTACCTAGTCGTGTTACTGCCAAAGTGTTTTTAGATCTACTGTATAAACAGGTATAGGATCCCTTATCCGGAAATCCATAGACTCCATTTTATCCAAATAATCCAAATTTTAAAAAAATATTTCCTTTTTCTCTGTAATAATAAAACAGTAGCTTGTACTTGATCCCAACTAAGATATAATTCATCCTTATAAGAAGCAAAACCAGCCTATTGGGTTTATTTAATGTTTAAATGAATTTCTAGAAGACATAAGGCATGAAGACCCAAATTACGGAAAGATCTGTTATCCGGAAAACCCCAGGTCCCGAGCATTCTGGATAACAGGTCCCATACCTGTACTGTTTAGTACAACAGACCCAGGGCTTCAAAGTTAACACAACAGCTTGCCTTCTTGGCTCTTGTTCAGAAAAGCAAACCATGTGCAGTGAACCAGCAGAAAAGAAGATGGGGAGCTACTGGGGCGTCTTTGGAGACACAGATCTTTACTGCTAAAGTGTTGTGGTTGCCTTGGGCTGGTACAGAAGCTCAAAACACAAGGTGAAGCATGTCTAGACTAATTATTTGCTTTATTTCTCCTTTAAGATACATGAATGCCCTCATCAAGGTCATGCAATTCAGAGGAAGTGACCTATAATTAATGAATTCTGGGTTATATAATGTGGTATTAATACATTACAATTTACTGCTGTTGGTACATTCTTTATAACGGATATCCTTTACATGATATTTTCCTGCTGAACCCTCTACCAGCTGAAAGTAAAACAGAGCATCCCCATTCTCAGTTCTGAATATTCACAGTAACGTTAGGCTTCACAGTTCTAAATGGGTCACTTATCAAATATATTTTGGGCATAGGTAAAAACCAGTCCCTAACATGAATAGAGCTTGTTGTGTTGCAAATGTGTTTGTAAATGTCAGCTTTGCTCTAGCGGATACATGTGTTAAACATTTTATAATCATAAGCCAGTTTTAGGAACAGGTGGCAGATATATAAGATTTTTATGAACAGCCGGCAGATATAGTATGGTAGAGACACACTCGTGCCCCTAGTAAAGTATGTTGCCTTTATCTAGCATTGTGTTCTGCACCTGTTCTGCTAAAGTCCCCGATGAAAGGAAACTATTTTGAGGTTACAACTGTGCAACCTTTTCATAAACTGACCCGAAATCTCACACTTCTCCTTGTTTGTTTCCATTATAATATAAGAAGCAAGTGAATAATAATTCTGTTTTGTAACCACTTTATTTTCTGCCTGATTGTTGTCTCAATGGCATCAAGTGGTCCTTCTATAAAACAGGGTTGGGTATGACCTCTGTCCCAAGGATGTTACAATTATAATTCACAGCTGCAACCAGAATTAAAGCCCATAGGACAAAAGTTTAAACATGCTGTGGGTCCGAGCTCCTCAACCTCTGGTTACACCCTCCATTAGCTCATAACAACACTGCAAATATAAAAAACATCATCAATATATCCATCCTGCAATAGTTCAAGTAAAAATAAGTAAAAATAAAACTGAAGCATGCACAAAGGCCACCATGACTTGCCTAAAGGCTGCCTTACCATCCATGGATGTGGGCTCAACAGCAGATTTTCAGTGTTGGGGTTCTGCTAGTTATTATGAACGATAGGCAGTAACTTGATTGGATTCATTATGGCTTCATTAAAGATTTTCATTCATGCCGACCTCTTCCGGTCATTTCTAGATTTTAATGACACACAGGAAACTTGTGCAAAAGTCACAATATACAAGTCAATGAAAACTGTGAAAAAGTTTTAGATAGCTGAGGTTTGATATTCTCTGAAGGCTGAACCAGAGTTAGCAACAATGACATGAAGGTAATCTATGAAAAAATGTGTTTGTTGGCCAGGTTTAGACCAGGCTTTTCTTTAAGGGCATGGAAGTTAGGAGTCCTCAGATGGACATCCAATACGTTCAGAAATGAAAGAAGGATCAGCAGTAGATTGAAGAACAGAAACTCTAAAGCCATAAATGCAATAAAGAAGTGACATTGGATGAAATTCTCCTACAGATAGCACTTTGCAGTGGATTAAAACTGGTCACCAGAAGATCTGTTTGCTTGACAAACAAGAAGACATTTTCTGAACTGGGCACCAAAATCAATCATGTGAAAACTGAGCCCTTGAGCTGAGATAAGTTCACAAGACATCTCATGAAGAACTATCTGTTAGGAACTGATTCAATTTAGCTACATGGTTTTTACCGGATAGGATTTTCCTTCATGCCTAATCAACATCTGAATTAACCACAAATTCAATCAGATATCAATTGAATACAGAAGTCTGCCCATCAAGAGAGTCAACATCCACTCTCTGCTCATAGATATTAGGTCGAAGTTTTAAAAGTGATAACAATACAGAACAGTACAGAACTAAATTCCGCATTTTCACGATGTGTAAGGACCAGTTATTACCTTATGAATGGAGAGGCAGCGTGATAACTGTACAATATTAGTGGCTTTCTGCATACTCCAATGGTTATTCAGAATTCATTCTCTAATACACTATAGATAGTAATTACTGATTTAAAGGTGGGCATTTATTACATTCAATTAATTGTATATGCAAGCATTAGTAAAGTGTCCATTATAGCAAGCCTTTGCTTTTGTTAGACCCCTTTTTATTTCCCAATACTGCCTCTTCTCCACCAATTCCATTGCAATAGCCTGCAGCAGCTGATGGTGTTGTGTGATGTTACACAAGCTGACAGTGCTGAATGTAGAGTTTATACTGCCCTAGGCTGAATCAGGAGATTACATTTCCTCAACATGCAGTTGTTTCAGTCTTACCCAGTTTCTTACCATGATTCATTGCTACAGTATTGTTAGAAATTTCGAGATGGTGCTAAAATGACATCATATCCTAATATAACTCTTCCAAGTGTGTCAATGTTTTATTTGTATTTATAGATAACCCAAAAAGGCTCCTCCCATAAAGTCATGGCACTACATATTGACAGCCAATAGTCCACGATGCCCACAATTTACTTTACATAAGTGGATCAGACTGCCCAGATTACCCGCAATGTGCATAACATAGTCTATAAATACCTCAAATTATATTAAATATCCCACAACACCAACCAATGAACCAATGACCCACTATGTTGAAATATTTATGGAGGAAGGCTAAGGGATTTGGGTAAGATCACTATAGGGTAGGCAGGGAAGTTGGGACTCAGGGAAGCTGGGTCTCTGTAGGACCCCAGATTAAGTATTTATGCAACCAAAATGTCTATGCAGGTTTGCATTCATTCAGGTCATGGCATATCCAGTAGAAGTAAAACTAGAGCAAATGGACTTTGGCATATACACTCTTCCAAGAATCCAATCGTATTGGATGAGTTTATATGGTGAGGATTTCCCGCACCAGTCAGTTGAACTGAAGAAGCTGCTTTGATTCACAGTGAAACATCTTCAATAATTACTCAGCAAGTCCAGTTGCTCTAAAGTTACTTCTACTAGAAATGCAGGCAAAACTTGCCTCCAAGCCAGGCATCTGCTTGCTAATAATCACCTGCTGTGAGGCCACTGGGAACAACATCCAAGGGATTGGTAAGCAAAATGTTCCACTGGTTTGCGAACACTGGTCATAACCAACATGGTTATTATGCACACCATTATCTCTATGGCACATGACATGTCAGTGGTGGACAAAAGACAACAGATGCTGTAGACCACGATCCCCAACCTTTTGAACCTGTGACGAACATTCAGAAGTTAAAGGAGTTGGGGAGCAACACTTGCATGAAAAATGTTCTTGGGATGCCAAATAAGTACTGTGATTGGCCATTCGGCAGCCCCTATGTGGATTGTCAACCTACACTAAAGGTGGCCATAGACACACAGATCCTATCGTACGAATTGAGGACTCGTACGATTTTCAGATTGTGTGTGGCGACATCTTTCGGAGATCGGTCGTTTGGTCGATCAGTCAGGTTTGATTTTGACCCGACCGATCCCGCCGGAGCCCATGGCACATCGTAATCGGATCGTTCGGCCATACGGCCGAACAATCAGATTACCCCCGATATAGCCATGCTCGTTAATGGCATATTGGGGAAAGATCCACTCATTTGGCGATGTTGCCAAACGAGCGGATCTTTGCGTCTATGGCCACCTTAAGACTCTGTTGGGCAGTACACTTGGTTTTAATGCAACCAAAACTTGCCTCCAAGCCAGGAATTCAAAAGTAAGCTCCTGCTTTGAGGCCACTGGGAGCAACATCCAATAGGGTGGAGAGCAACATTGTAAGACGCGCCGGGAGGTTTATCTGTCCTCTTATCTCCCAGCGCGTCTCTCCTTGGCTTCTTGGGCGCAGCCACGCACTTCCGCCAACATCACGTGGTCCGGCCTGTGCGCAAGTGACGATGGCGTTCGATGCGTTTTGACACCGAGCGTCATTATGCCATTTTTCTGTGCGAGATACGAAATTTTGGCACCAATTCTCCTTTAAAAAGGCCTTCCTCCATTTTAACAGTGCCCAAGCTGGCTTCTGTTTACAGACCCTACTGAAGCGTTATTTACTGTTAGAATTTCCTGGGTTTTTGACTTCTGCCTGTTTGACTTCAATTCTTGTCGCCGCCTGCCTTGGCTTTCTCAATTCACATTCTGAAAAACACAGCATTCGACAGTCCAAGACACTCTGCATTTACACAGAATAGAAAGAAACTAATCTGAAGAATTTTTCTAATATGTGAGTGTTGTTAATTCCTGCAACCAGGTAGCATTTACAATATTTAAAGAGGCTCCTTCCCAGAAGAGTGTCAGCTCTTTTGGGCAGGGTCCTCTTTACCTCTTGAATAGGTTATCAGTTGTTTATTTAAAAAAAACATTAATGAAAATATTCATTCTAAGTTTAAATTTCCTTTTTAAATAGTCACTCGTATTATATGACCAGAAAGAAGTCTCTATCAGAGGCAGCACATGAGGAGCTTTTGCAATAAGATAAGCAAGCTAGCAATTTCCTGGAATAGACACCAAAGTACAATGTCACAATTACAGTGTTCAGCCCAGATTGGAACAGTTTTATCCCATAATAAAAAAAGGAGACTGTGTTCAGACAATAGCAAAGTATTTTCAAACCCTGTCTGTACTTAAGAGAATGGATCTGAAGGGATTTCACTGAAATAGAAGAAAATAAAGAATAGCTGACAGGCATTCTACATTATCAGAGAGGGACGGATCCATCATTTTACACCTTGGTGTTTCCATGGTGATGATTCTCTAGTTAAATAGGGTAATTGGTTACATGGCGGAGTGCAGGTACTGAAGCAACTGCAGACTGAGTGGCATGGAAATATCAACTCCCAATCTGAATAAAATCAACAGTACAGGTTTTAGTTGTAAACTGTAGTGCAAAAAACTACACCTGCAGGAAGGGTTAGCTACTGTATGATAGTTCTAGAAGGCCAGAACTAATAGCCAGAATCTCATCTTGCTCTTGGTGTAAACCTAAGAGGTTGGCAGAATCCTCAGCACAAGGTAATATCATTCACGGAAGTTCCAAGAGAATTAAAAAGTTTCAGGCCAAAGGTCCTAAGGACAGACTCCTTGTGTGGTTATTTATTTACATATAGTAACAGCAAGTCATCAGTTTACTTGGCTTGACACGTGGTTTGTGTGTTGAATAACACATTTGGCACTTGTAAGCCACTAGACTAATATACACACAGAGGGTACATTATATTAACAGGCTCCAGGTCCAGCTCAAGGGTAAGGTGATGTAGGCAATTGCCTTTGAGCCTGCTTTTGGGAGAACCCTGCTATGCCACTGACCCCAGAAAAAAAGTGTATTCCCATAGGCCTGCACAAGGTCAGAACTGCAAGTCAGAGCCTCACTATTCAATTTGGGACATTTGTTTTTTCTAATCATATGGGTCCTCTCCTAACAGACCAGCACAAAACACCGCAAATAAGGAAATAATGTGTCGATATTCCTTGTGAAGCAGCAAAAAGAAAATAAGAAGCACTGCTGGCGGTGGTAGACAGTAGCAGCACAGCAAGGATGCACCAAATCCTGGTTTTGGTATTCTGCCGATCATAGCCTATCAAAGAAATCGAGCGGAATAGGAACCGCAAATGTCACGTGACCGTAGGCCACGTGTAAAATGAACTTGTTTTCCTAAAATCCAGTGAATCGTAAAATGCTGCCTTTGGTACATGCCTAACTTAAATACATGTGTGGTGGGAACATTCCAAGACCAGTTATAATAAAAATAAAGTATATAATGGAAGTGTGCCAAGGAAACATACAAAAAAAAAAATTGGAATTGATCAATGTACATTCAGGGTTTGGATGGATGGGACAGTTGCACTTGAGTTTTTCTATGGTATCGTCTTTGGCGTTGTCCGTCAAGTTGCCCAACGAGGGAGGATCATTCAGAATTCTTGTTGGATACCGCAGTTTCAGTTGTTTGCATAAGAAAATAAGTAATCAGCTGTCATTTAGGATTACCATGACAGGTAATTAGATGGGTTATGAAAAAGCACCGACTGAATGACCAATCACCATGGCACAAAAATGTTGGGATAATCCACACGAGGACCAAAAATCATATGAATCTTCGTTTCAATAGTATCTTTGGTCATTTTAAGATTATATTGATTCTTTCACACCTTGACTCATTAATACTTAATATTTAACAAATGTCTTATTTTATAGTCGTTCAAGACCCTCTTTGCTGTCAAAACATTTGCTGCGTCCGCATAACTCAAAACAATGTTACAAATATATATTAATAAAATTTAAATAGTATGCCTGATATATTTACAGTATTACTTAAGTCAACTGATTGATTGATATTCAAGAAGTCCCTTTCTATCCATTACTTCCGCACACTTCCCCCGCAGGTTTCTGGGACCCCCAGCTCTAAAGGTCCCCATAGACGCGACGATTCTTCTTGCGGAACGACCGATTTTAGGGAAGTCCGACCAATCCTTCGAAATTATCGTGCGGTTAGTGGTATTCGAACGATCGTACATCTTACGATTTTTCGGCCGACATCTGTCAGGAAATTGATCGGCCAGGTCAAAAAATCTTTGTCGGTCCCAGTGCAATCTATATATGTTTGCAGGGCCAAGCAGGCAGCTCCCCTTTGTTTTCCTGCCAAATTGGTCTTTTTAGTTGATGGTAAATTCGTACGATCGTACGATCGTTCCGAGAAGATCGTGGTCTCACGATCAGGATCTGATCTTTTAAAAATCTTTACATCTATGGCCAGCTTTAGTCTGGGGCAAGATTGTTTATCGGCCTTACCTCTCTGTAAGAGGCTAGCATGTGAAATTCTAATAAGAGAGTGAGCCACATGTGCTGCAATCCCTGATTTAATCATTGTCACCATCTAGTGGTGTTTTTGTATATCAGCATAAAGAACTTAAAGGAAAACTATAACCTCACAATGAAAATGGAGGGGCTGGTGGTGCAATTCCCTGTTGTACGAGGGCTAAAGCGGCTTTATTTTACAGGAAAGAAGGAGTTCACTGCTTTTATATGGGATTTATTATGGATTGTTCCTAACATTATGCGAGTGACCCCCTGTCTCACTTCCTACTCGGCTTCAGGAAACACAGAGACTGAGAAAAATTTGTCATCAGATTGGGGAAAAGGATTCCTCCCAATGCTGGAATACCAACTGCGGGTAATCATCCAATATGGATAAAATCCAGAGTTCCCAATGGACTTGCGAGAAGGTAGTTCTCTATTCATGGATCTGTTTTAAAAAATGCCAGAATGCAGCCTTTTCTTTCATTTATATATTTTTATTTGTGTTTAAGAGGATAAAATGTTTATACAGCTTTGTCTTTTTAAATTATTTGCAAGAATCCCAGTAAAAGGTACTGGGTATTTTTATTTATCCCTGCTCGTATTTTTACTTTGTGCACAACTTACAGTTTATAATTAAACGGACCGTGAATACTAAAAACCTCTATTCTGCACAAATGGCTGTTTCTTGTATGTGCTATAAACATGCACTTGGTTAAAGATCAGATTAACTCAAATCAATATATAAAACTAATAATAACCAATTTGCCAGGGTCGAGAACACAAGTGAACGGTGCAAAACTTGTGCGTGTCTGCTGTAAATTCTGCAAAGCAATATATAGGAGCATGCATCATGGGGGTTTGGATAAACTGATCACATCAAGAGCTATTGTACTTGTCCACCACAAAAGATAAGCAACACTGATTGCTGAACAATGCCAGCAGGGGGCATTATACAGCAGCAACATAAAGCAGATGGGCAATGCCTACTTCTCCATGTATAATTCTTACTGAATGATCACACCCCTGCTAAACCAGAATTATATTAGCTTGCACTTCCCCCAGATGATACAATCAGTCAATCCAATGGTTGATCCAAAGGATTATAGCACATTGGATCATCCATGTTTTAGACTCTGAGAATGTTCCATGCCAGTTCAAATAATACAACCTCCTGGAATGGAAGAAACATCACAATTTCTGATCCCGACAAATGCAGAGTAGCACAGTGAAGTTCACAGGTGCCATCTCTTGTATTTCAGATTAGTTTATCGACATAAAGCTTGCAGTTGGAGCTAGTCTGGAATTTGCTTCAGCTACACATGAGTCTACAAGGTCCATGTTGGTGAAGTGATCCAAGGAAATCCAAAGATACAAGAAATGGCACCTGTGAACTCCACTGTGATACTCTGCGTCAGGTTAACAAATTGGAATCCTTTTCTATGTAACAGACTCAGCAGCAAGGGCACAGGTAGGGGGACCAATGGAGGACAGTAGATGGGGGGGGTTTAGTTCTCCTTTAAAGGATACACATGCAGTAAAATGATTGGAACCAACAAAAATCCAGACCAGTAGTATGATTTTGCATTAGATTACAAATTTATTTTGTTTTATAAAAATAGGATGTATTCATATAAAATATAAAAAATATAAAAAAATCATATTTAATATAAACTTCTAATACACTTGATGCTCCTCCAGTGTATGATGGGACCAATCTAAAGGTCCAACTTCCAGACCAGTACAGTAATACAGTTATGGAAAAGGGCACTCATGCTAAGTAATTTTTACAGTTGGAACAAGTGTCCGTTGTATATTTGTAAGTAACCAACTCATAATTCTTTTCAGAATGCTTTCAGATGGTGGTTGCGCTGTTTTTTCAGGTTTTGGCTTTTCTCTTATGTGTCCAGATTGAACTTGTGCCCCTTTTTCTCTGCCATACGGATCCTCTTGCACTTCTGCAGTTGGTTGAACAGTATTTGCTTGAATTCCTTCGGTGAGGGTTTTGGTTAACCCTACATTCTCAGCTTCTGGAAGTTGTCCATTGGGCATAATGATGTTTTTCAGAATTGATCGTTTCCTCTTGATTTTTGGCTTCTCTTTCTCATCTTTCTCAACTTTACTTGCAATCCACTTTATAAAGTATTTGGTGGAAGTGTAAACACCCGGCTTCTTGCCTCTTGCGCAGCCTGATCCCCAACTGGTTATTCCGACTACAGCATAGACCCGTGATCTTGGAGTTTTGCACATTAAAGGTCCTCCGCTGTCTCCCTACAAGAAATAGAAACAATATTAAAACAAATATAAACAATATATTTGCAACCAGTACAGGTAATCCTATACCTGTATGAGTAGTGCATGTACTAATAACACTAAATTGATTGTCAAATGAAAATATATTTTATATGCATATTAGAAGATCTTAGGTACCTGGCAACTGTCGATCCCTCCTTTCTCATGGCCTGCACATAGGTTGTATTCCCCTATGGCGCCGTTATACCAGTCTTTGGAGTTACATTTCTTGGAATCAATTTGATGCACTTTGGCTTCTTGCAAAACTTCTGATGGTTCTCCAGCTAAAGAGGAAAAAAAACAGAATCATTAATCAATGGCTCCCTCCATCTATACAAGAAGTATAAATCTATGATAGCTTTCCCCTCTTAGTCACTTCGGAATTAGGACTTTTATAACATTTGGTAGATATTATGAGGTCAATAAATAAAGTTAATTGAAGTATCTATAAATCTAGGATCAACCCATGAAATTTAAATTAGTAAGAAACTCCAAAGACTTACATTCTTCTTCTATAACTCCCCATCCTGCAATGTAACAGTCGGTCTTTTTCTCTACATTAGCAAACTCTGATGGGAAACAAGCCGGCTGCACATAACCCGTAAACTCAATAGGCTTGTCTAACCGCATCAGGGCAATGTCATTTGCCTCTGTTTTTGGATCATAGGCTTTGGGCCATATGACTTCTTTTATCCTTCTGATTTGCACAGATGAGTCGAGAAACATTAAGTCGTTTGCTCCAAATACGAGTCTCCATGTATTTGTTTCTTCCTTGCTGAAATATCAAGAGAAAATCAAATCCCATAAATTAGTAGTGTAAATAAACATAACCAACATACATAACATATATGTATAACTGTATATCCATCCACTCAGGCCCGGACTGGCAATCTGTGGGTTCTGGCAAATGCCAGAGGGGCTACTATAAGGTGCCATAGAAAGTCAGTATTTAGTGGGCTGGTGGGAGCTGTTTGGGCCTCTATGTGGGCTGATTGGGCCTCTGTGTACCTGAAATGCCAGGGCCTATTTTAATTCTCAGTCCGGACCTGCATCCACTGTATTAAAACATATACAGAAGCAAAGGAGGAACAGAGTAACAATAAAAATATATTTCAAAAATGTAAATTAAAAAAATCAAAAGAAAGCAAGCGGAGTTGGTAGATGTACAGTGAGCACTTACCTTTGCAGATGCTTAAAACAATGGGCTGCGGTCAGAACCCAATTTTCATTCAAGACACTTCCTCCGCAAATATGCGAGAAATCTTTCCTAACAGGGTGCTGGATGCTAACCATCCATGGCCACTTCCCAGGTGGGGCATTTTCTCCTCCAACAATCCTGGAGCCCTGGTATATAGGTTGGTTTCCACAAACTGTTGGGAGATAAGGAAACATTAGAAAATGGACCATATGTGGTACAACAAACTTCTAAATGTGAAATATTCATTCATAATCTGTAAAATATAAGGATATTAGAACTACTTTGGAGTTTATGTGGGTATTAAATCCCTCAGTCAGTTCGAATATCCTAATGTATTACAATAGAGGGTACATTATAATATATGACATTTTTTCATTTATGCATTGCTGGATACTTACTGCCACCGATGGCACTCTCAGATAAACAAATTAGATGAATTATAAAGAATATAAAGAAAAACACTGTCAAGAGCTTCATATTGCGTCTTGTCAGTGTGATGTCTTCAGTGAAATGATTTGTAGAAAGCAAGCTGGATTGTACTAGTTTAGGTGATGACATCATAACCATAATGACATAACAATGCTAAAGTGATGAAATAACAATGAAAGCGCTCTCTCTCTCTCTCTCTCTCTCTCTCTCTCTCTCTATATATATATATATATAAGTATATAAAGTAAAGCTTTAACTACAAAATGAATCCCTTCCAGTATAACAGATACTTACTGCCACCGATGGCACTCTCAGATAAACAAATTTGATGAATTATAAAGAAAATAAAGACAAACACTGCCAAGAGCTTCATGTTGCGTCTTGTCAGTGTGAAGTCTTCAGTGAAATGATTTGTAGAAAGCAAGCTGGGTTGTACTAGTTAAGGTGATGACATCATAATCATGATCATAATGACATAACAATGCTAAAGTGATGACATAACAATGAAAGCTCTCTCTCTCTCTCTCTCTCTCTCTCTCTATATATATATAAGTATATAAAATAAAGCTTTTACTACAACATGAAACCCTTCTAGTATAATAGATACTTACTGCCACCGATGGCACTCTCAGATAAACAAATTAGATGAATTATAAAGAAAATAAAGACAAACACTGCCAAGAGCTTCATGTTGAGTCTTGTCAGTGTGAAGTCTTCAGTGAAATGAATTGTAGAAAGCAAGCTGGATTGTACTAGTTTAGGTGATGACATCATAATCATAATGACATAACAATGCTAAAGTCATGACATCACAATGAAAGCTCTCTCAAATGAATTGTAGAAAGCAAACTGATTTGTACCAGTTTAAGTGATGACATCACAATGAAGCTGTTACCATGGAAACACATAACTGGGTTGGTTATTACACTACATCTTTATTATACCAGTAAAGTTAGAGTAGCATATAGGTATGACATTTATGTAGAAGTTTCCTCAGTTGCAAATAACATAATAAATACGAGTCTTGGAATTGTGTGAAATGCATAAAAACACTCAACATGAGGTCTTGTGCATTTATATGATCTTATAGACATCCATGCAGCCCTTGAATACAATTAGATTTTTACAATATTCATTTTGTGCTGTAAGATGTCTTTCTTAAAAAAAAATAATAATGCAAAGGGAGGATCACAATGCCTGGGAGGAGCCAGCTGGAAAAAAGGGGGTGAAACTGGATATTACAAGCATTAATTAAAAAGGAATATACCTAGGGTTAATTATATGATCCTATAGTAGTAGAACTATAGTTCTGGCCACAGTTCCCTTTTAAATCCCATGTGCCATACTCTCTATTTACTGTACAGGTATGGGACCTGTTATCCAGAATGCTCGGGACCTGGGGTTTTCCGGATAACGGATCTTTCCGTAATTTTGGTCTTCATGCCTTATGTCTACTAGAAATTCATTTAAACATTAAATAAACCCAATAGGCTGGTTTTGCCTCCAATAAGGATTAATTATATCTTAGTTGGGATCAAGTACAAGCTACTGTTTTATTATTACAGAGAAAAAAGAAATAACAATTTGTTTAAAATGGGAGACAGCCATTCCGTAATTCGGAGCTTTCTGGATATAGGGTTTCCGGATAAGGGATCCTGTACCTCATTCCCCAATCCTTACTTGGATTTCTACATAAGTGCCTGCATCTTCTCTGCCTTATGCAGAGTACAGTTTCTGTACAGCTCGTTTCCACTTCAAAGTCCCGGTAGAGTCGCACAGGGATTGGTCAGGCTGGAAGGTGAAATCTGAACTCCCCCCGCCTATCCAATCACAATGCGGCTCTACCAGGACTTACACTTTGAAGAGGAAACGAGCACTACAGAAAGTGCATAAGGCAGAGAAATTATAGGAATTTACCCGTCTCAATGACAGCAGCAGGAGTGACTAGAGCACGGCTGGGCCCCTTTAAAATCCAAAATCAACCGGACCCAACTGTCCCCCCTGATGGCGGCCCTGTAAATAGTAAGGTGTATATAGTCAGGTGATCCAAGGGGTGGCTAATAAAAGGGCAACCATGTTTGGGAGTTTTAACCTTGAAAGCTGCAAGTAAGCTGCAGGTAAAACTTAGTCCCTGGGTAAAATGAGAATCAGAATTCTTAATGAATCAGATGCAATTTGAGTGTAGGGCTGGCCAGATAAGGGATGACTGATGTAGTTGGCCAGCTTAAATATATTGTAATATATGGACAAACAATCCCTGTTTTGTTTAAAGGGTAAGGCATTTTTTAGTAGCTCTATGCACAAAATGTCTCAATGTCTCCAACTATAACAGGAAGAAGTGTGGAAGCAAAAGACAGAATTCTGTCTGTTAATTGGCTCATGTGACCTAGCATGTATGGTTTGTTTGGTGTGTTTGTATGCACTGTGAATTCTAGGATCCCAGGGGGAGGCCCTTATTTTTTAAAATGCTAATTTTCTTATTTATGATTACCCAATGGCACATACTACTAAAAAAGCTATATTATTAGGAAAATTGTTTATTTACATGAAACAAGGTTTTACATATGAGCTGTTTTATGTGATATATTTTTATAGAGACCTACATAGTTCAGGCAGTTTAGTTTTCCTTTAAAACCTTTAAAATGGGGTGTCACCTTTGAGTTAACCTATGGCATGATGTGATGTCTTGAGACAATGTGCATTTGGTTTTCAATTTTTTTTAGTTATTTAGACTTTTATTCAGCAGCTCTAAGTTTTGTAAATTTAACAATCTGGTTGCTAGCAGTGGCGGAACTACCGGGGGAGCAGGGGGTGCGAGCGGGCCAGGGCCCGCACCCCCTCAGGCCCCCCGGCAGTCCGTGCGCCACATACAAATGCGGCCAAATGCGGCTGTACGGAGAGGGGCGGGGCCCGGCTGCGCATCACGTACAAGGACCCGCCCCCCTCTAGGACCGCTACTGGTTGCTAGAGTACAAATTACCCTAGCAACCATGCATTGATTTAAATAAGGGACAGGAATATGAATAAGAGATGGCCTGAATGGAAACATGAGTAATAAAAAAGAGCAACAACAATACATTTGTAGCCTTACAGCAAATGTGTTTTTAGATGCGGTCAGTGATCCCTCATTTGAAGGCTGGAAAGGGACAGAAAAAGGCAAATAATTCAAAACTTTAATAAAAAGTAAAAATGAAGGCCAATTGAAAAGTTGTTAGAATAAGCGATTCTATAACATACTAAAAGTTAACGGTGAACCACCTCTTCAATTGAAATCAATTATACACCAGCTCTGAGGAGTAATAGAATATGTACTGAATCCGCTGGGATTCCAGATAAGCCAAGGCAGAACATTCTACTGAATCTGTTTAATGCCACATGAAAAAAAAAAAGCAGGTGATTATATTATTTCCCCGTCAACTGTTTGCACTTGGATGCCATTCGCTTGTACAGTGACGTTAGCGATGCTCTTATTCCTGTTATTT
This sequence comes from Xenopus laevis, assembly GCF_017654675.1. Classification (NCBI taxonomy): domain Eukaryota; kingdom Metazoa; phylum Chordata; class Amphibia; order Anura; family Pipidae; genus Xenopus; species Xenopus laevis. The sequence continues at coordinate 142,132,223 of NC_054381.1, forward strand.
AAGCTGACGAGTACATGTTATTAATGTCACTGCACTGAGCAATTTAAGGGCATGGATAATAAGCAGGATACAAATGCTCTATGATTTGGCAGCAAGTATCTAAATAAATAAATAGAAAAGCAAATATTCCTGTGTTGGTTTTGTCTCATTCTGCTCCTAATGACAATCAGAGATGTCTTTAGGGGGTGAAAATAGTGGCCCCAAAAAGAAAGCAGCGGCTGTAGACGGGAAGAGTGAAGCATAGCAATAGCAAAAACAATTGCACCACCTGCAGCCCAAACATGGATATTGAAAGAAAGCCAATGACATGTCATACCACCCTTCCGGCTAAATAAATAGGCTCTGGTACTGTCCTTTTTTTGGCTTTGGCATCTGGCAATGCTAAAGATAGTCTGGAAGACTCCAGTAGAACTATAAAGATCACATACATTAAAAGGGTTGTTTACTTTTGTTCTAACTTTTAGTATGCTATTGAGAGTGATATTCTAAGAAAATTTGCAAGTTGGTTTTCATTTTATGTTATTGAAGGTTTTTTGAGTTATTCAGCAGCTCTTTGGTTTGCAATTTCGGCCATCTGGTTGCTAGGGTTTAAATTACCCTAGCAACCATGCATTGATTTGAATAAAAAACTGGAGAGGGCCTGAATAGAAAGAGAAGTAATCAAAAGACCAATAAGAATAAATGTGTAGCCTTATAGAGCATTTGTTCTTTATATGGGGTCAGTGAACCCCATACGAAAGTTGAAAAGAGTCAGAAGAAGGCAAATGATTTAACAACTACAAAGAACAAATAATGAGGACCAATTGAATAGTTACTTAGAATTGGTCATTCTAGAACATACTAAAAGTTTACTTAAAGGTGAACCACCCCTTTAAGCAAAAGTTACATATTCAGTTCTTATACCTCCCCCCCCCCGGTAGGGTTGCCACCTTTTCTGGAAAAAAATACCGGCCTTCCTATACATTTATCTTTTTTCCCTATTAATAACATTGGGATCAACCATCATTTTTACCGGCCAGGTAAGCAACCCTACCCCCCGGCCAAGATACGTTAAGTAAGGATGCACCGAATCCAGGATTCGGTTCGGGAATCGTCCAGGGTTCTACCTTTTTCAGCAAGATTCGGCCGAATCCTTGTGTCAGGCCGAACCGAATCCGAATCCTAATTTGCATGTAAATTAGGGGCAGGTAGTGAAATCACGTGACTTTTCACCACAATTTTTTCCACTTTTTCCTTTCCTACCCCTAATCTGCATATGCAAATTAGGGTTCGGATTCGGTGCATCCCTAACGTTAAGACACCTCAGGCCCCCTCCCCGTCCGAAACACCCTCTAACCCCCCGCCCACAATTTTTTTTCCTGTTCTCAGCTGCGAACGGGGGCTGGGGGGCGGTGCCAGTATTGGGTCTGGGCCGGTGGTGCCCACAAAGACCAGGGGCCCACCGGGTTTTTTCCCAGTGTCCCACCAGCCCAGTCCGACCCTGTTCACACTAGATAGCTGGATAGTTAGCCATGCACATACCAATAAAATTGTGAGTAGTCAGATACCCTACAGGATTGGTCAGTATAAGGACATCTTTAATGACTATTATGATAAACAGAAAAGGAAATAAAAAGTAAGAAATAATAATAAGATAAATTAGGCAATGGCTTTGGGTAACTGCCTGGATTTTTTTGTGCACAAGAAGCAAATTTATGAGCAGATGTGCTCTGCAGCCTGTCCTCCCTCATACAGAATATAACTTGTCCTGCGGCAACCAATTGTGTCTGTGTGATGAACGTGCTTACAGTTGTAATTCTATCCCTAATAGATGACAGCACTGATTTGGATCTGCACCCTTCTGGGGAAGATAAAACGAATCACGCGGCGATTCGTTTTCCGAAGTCGCCCGAAGTTTCCTCGTGAGGCAACTTCGGGCGATTTCGGAAAACGAATCGCCGCGTGTGATTAGCGCAGGCGATTTTTCATTTTAGCCAGGCGCAGAGCGAGGGGAGGCATTCGGGGAGAAAAGTCGCGGCGATTAGTCGCCAGGCGACTAAATCTCCCCAAATCGCCCAGTGTGTCCCTACCCTAAAACATGCCTTCACCATTTTTTTGTTCTGTGTTTGGAGAAGCCCTGAGCCCTGCTGCAGTCTGGCGATTAAATGCCTATATGGCAAGTCCATGAATGATCCCCAGTCCGATTTCACCTAGTAGTTTCATAAAATAAATTGGCTGTTGCTGATATTTAAAGGAGGAATACCAGTCATTTATGAATTTTAATGTAGTAAAATACTGTAAATGCTGGTTGTTTTTACATGGGACTGGGAAAAAACAGTTCAACTATTTATCAGCATCAGTTCTGGAAAGCAAAAGATGAACCAAGAATCACCGTGAATTTAGTTTATACTATACATTTAATTCAGCCACAAGGCAATTTTTGCTAATATTAGTTAAAGCCCCATCAATTAGGGAAAACCAAGCAAAGATCCAATTACACAGCCTAAGTTTGAAGAGGCTGCTTGTATTTACAGCTTCATTGTCTAAACTGCAACCACGCTCTAGCCATCTTCATCCAGCTGCCAGAAATCACAAACAGTTGTAACTATGTACGTAAGTTGCAGTTGTGCTGTCGTACTCCCACTTTCAAAGACTGTGGCACACTGTTCAGAAAGGGCTCCGGGAACAACCGAAGAGCGGTACCGGAAATAGCCGAAGAGCGCACCCGGGAACAGCCGAAGAGCGCCGCCGGAAAGAATCGAAGAGGGCCTTCGGGAAGAACCGAAGAGCGGTATGGTTAGAGAACTATCCAGGACTGCGGGCTGCGCTGCAAAAAGCGGGAGGGTTAATGGGCAGTTTGCAATTTAGTCAGGGCGAAAGTCGACCTTTACATCCCTGGAACCCAAAAAATATACACTGTCTAACACTAGATCACGTGCAGACTTGAGATTGCAGAGCCTTCCGCCGCTGTAGAGGTCGCTGTGGTTCCCGTGCTTTCCTTACCCGCGAGGCATTCCGATCCGTGTTCTCTACTATTTCCCAGCTTCTGCCTTTTTTTTGTGGAAGGTGTGACGTGAGGGTAATGTCAGCTGACAGGATCACGTGATGGGGTCTGTGTAATAGAGGATGGCGGAGGTCTGCTGAACCCACTGGTCGTCTACGAACATCAAGCGGCTCATCAAGGACCGAGCGGGGGCACAGGAGGTACAACATGTCATTGTTTGTGTGTTTCGGCCCTAATACCCCCCCCCCTCCTCCAACCTTGTCATTTGGTTTGGTCTTGTATTTCATATTCTCTGTATTAATCCCCAACCCTAATAATAACTGCTGTAACCCCAATACACTAACCCTGTAACCTTCCATGGGCAATCATTTCATTTCATTGGGTCTAATATCAAACAGGACTTAATCACCACCTTGATCCTAGTTACTCTTACCTTCCATGGGGAATCATTTTATTTGCCTGGTTATTATATTACGCATTCCCTGTAGGGATCAACACCCACCCCAACAACCCTAAACCTATTAAACTTATCTCCCACTTGGAATCATTTTATTTGCCTGGTTATTATATTACACATTCCCTATAGGGATTAATGCCCACCCTAACAACCCTAAACCTATTAAAATTACTTCCCGCTTGGAATCATTTTATTTGCCTGGTTATTATATTACACATTCCCTATAGGGATTAATGTCCACCCTAACAACCCTAAACCTAGTAAACTTTTCTCCCACTTGAATCATTTTATTTGCCTGCTAAATATATTAGACATTCCCTATAGGAGTCAATGCCTATCCAGCCTAATCTCCTCCAACATAAAAACTGAACACATAAAGGGGCAGTTTTATTATGTGGTGAAAAAAAGGGCGACAAAATTCGCCAGGCATTCGCCGTGTAAAAAATGGGGTAAGTATTTTGAGCAACTTCAGCCAGAACAAAGGTCTGAAGCGATGTAAAATAACAGCTGCAAATCTGGAGTTCACACAGTGTAAAATAAAACACACCTTGATAAATTCAGCATTTATTATACACTTCTTTTTATACTGTTTTTTTCCAGTAAATTCCCCTTAGGGGAATCATTTTATTTGGCTGGGTATTATATCGTCCGATCCCTATTGGTAGTAACGCCTACTCTAACCATAGAGACCCATAACCTACACTTAAATTACACAATCCTTGTGGTGTGTATTGCCCTCATGCAGGAGATTTTCAGATTAAATGATAGACAATGCACAGAAATCGACTGTTTTCCGTTTGTTATAGCCGAGAGTTAATTGTTTGTTGTCCACTTTTGTGCTGTAGAACCTACTTTGACCAGAATATTAACTTTTGTGCTGTTTGTGTAGAATCATAAATGTTGAATCCTTATAAACTTCTATTTGTTTTTTTAAAAATCTCTTTGAAAATTGTAATAGCTACAATAAATTCTATTGGCAGGCAAGGCAATTGCTGCCCTTGGCATTTCAAGCATGCTGAACTTTTTTAAATGTTACTTATGTTGTACCGCACTCCAGCTGTGTTCCATGGCTATTACTGGTCACATATAGGGTGCTCAATGGGTGGCCTTGTAATCTGCTTTTAAAGGGGTTGTTTAACTTTAAAGGGATACTGTCATGGGAAAACATGTTTTTGGGAAAACATGTTTTTTTCAAAACGCATCAGTTAATAGTGCTGCTTCAGTTTCCCAGCTGCCCCCAGTCATGTGACTTGTGCCAGCACTTTATGATGGAACTACTTTCTGGCAGGTTGTTATCTCTCCTACTTAATGTAACTGAAGGAGTCTCAGTGGGACTTGGCTTTTACTATTGAGAGCTGTTCTTAGATCTACCAGGCAGCTGTTAGGGAGCTGTTATCTGGTTACCTTCCCATTGTTCTTCTGTTAGGCTGCTGGGGGGGGGAGGGGGTGATATCACTCCAACTTGCAGTACAGCAGTAAAGAGTGACTGAAATGTATAGCTGCTAAAATAACAAAAAGACAAGTTGAAAACTGTCTCAGAATATCAATATCATATTAAAAATCAATTTAAAGGTGAACTACCCATTAAACGGTCTACTCCATGGTTCCCAAACAGTTGTTTACCGTTGGGAGGGGCTTCTGGTTGCACACACCCCATAATTGCTAGGAGGGCTGCAGACTAGATGCTCCTGCGTTCTTGCTTTTCACTTCCAGCAAAACTCTGAATAAAATATCATGTTTCAGTAGAGGAAGCTGCATACAAATGTCAATGCATTGTGCAAGATAATGGAGCGTGTGCTGTGAGACTTTTATTATGGCTGTGATTATTACAAAGTCATTCATTAAAAGAGGGCTTAATAAATATCTATCTATCTATCTATCTATCTATCTATCTATCTATCTATCTATCTATCTATCTATCTATCTATCTAGTGGGCATAAAGTGGAAGGAATTGTCCTTCCTACTATTCCCAAATGCATGGAAGAGCAATCAGACCACATTGACACCACTGTGTTATACTGACATATCCACACTAGCACTGGTCTCCACTTAAATGTGAAGAACTCATTCTATAAAGCATTAGCCACTTTAACTCTGTTTATTCTTACATAGAGCCCTGCACTCACGTTTTGTGCATAGTGTCACCTCACAATTAATAGGGATTGGGAGCCTTCGGCCATAGCATGTTGTTTTGCATTTCTTGCAAGCATTTAGGATGCTACTTCTATTCAAATACCACTTGAAGTGCTTTAAAAGTACTTGCTGTGTGCCTGCCTTTTAATCAGAGATTTCACCACCACCGGGAGGAAGCTGAGTGATTCCCAACTCCTGATCTGTAAAGGGGAAGTAGATATTTGGTTTCAGGAACTGAACGTCCTTTGTCATATGGTGAATGCGTTCAGAACTTCCTGTGACCAGTGTTAGTCTCCAGTATATTTTATATATATATATATCACCCGATCTCATATGCAATATCAATATATTATCATAAACAGTTACATTACCCCATCTGCAATGTTTCAAAATACATCCACTCCTTTATCAAGCCAGGGATAAAATGATCTAATAAGCATTAATGAATTCACTTTAACATGTGTCAAACAGAAAATGTATCCACACACAGGAACTGACATCACTGTCACTATGGACCAATTCCTTAGCAACCATCATTCTTTATAACTAATCCACTCAGATTCAGGGATTTTCTAAGAATAAATAGAGAAATGGGAAAATTTGAATTGGTTTCTTTGTTTCGGTCACATATTCAGACCTTTATTTAAGTCTCTATTGATCAGTCTGAATATGTGACTGAAACATTGATTTTTAGGGATGCACTGAATCCAGGATTCAGTTTGGGATTCGGCCTTTTTCACCAGGATATGCAAATTAGGGCCGGGAGGGAAATCACGTGATTTTTTGTCACAAAACATTTATTCATTTATTTAGTCTGTTGCTAAATAAATGAAGTCTATTTTTTAAGACCTGTGAATTGCTGATCTTTTTTGCAAGTGTTTTTGATTGTGCACCCATGCAAATGTATACGCTTTTATCGTGATTTATATCGCTTTATCGTGAGCGCCGACTCCCCATGGATTTGTATATATTTATATACACATACATATAAATATAGTTATGGGATCTGTTATCCAGAAAGCTCAGAATTACGGAAAGGCCATCTCCTATAGACTTCGTTTTATTCAAATAATCCAAATTTTTACAAAATAATTTCATTTTCAGTGTAATAATAAAACAGTAGCTTGTACTTGATCCCAACTAAGATATAATTAATCCTTATTGGAAGCAAAACCAGCCTATTGGGTTTATTTAATGTTTATATGATTTTCTAGTAGACAAGATATGGAGATCCAAATTACAGATATATCCATTATCTGGAAAACCCAATTATAGGCGTGTGTCCTTTATGTAATACTTCATTTACTTTTCTTATATATTTACTTAGATATTTTAACTCGATTTTTTTGGGGGTCAATCTGTTACCCTTACTTTAGTGACCTTACCAGTATTTTACCAGCCTTGTCTGTGAAACTGGTGTTTGATGCCAGTGTTATTTATAGGGGTTAAAATAGGAAGGCCTATATTTCCCCAATTCTCCCTAACCTGGTCAACTGCAGTAAAAGCCCAGTCACTCCCTGTCTATTATTTACACCTGGATGTACTACTGAAACTCATAGCATTTAAGGGTGGGATGGGACGTGACCAAGATGCACCCAAAATATAACATCTCTCATGGTGGAGGTATATTCCCTGTCTGTATTTCTTTCTACGTACCCATAATTTGTCAGTAGCCCTTAAGAATAATATAATAAACTTTACCACTGAAGGGCTACTTGGTTGAAATAGATGAATATTTCTAATAGCGATGCACCAAATCCACTATTTGGGACCCGGCCTAATCCCTGAATCCTTCGTGAAAGGTTTGGCTGAATACAGAACCGAATCTGCATATGCAAATAAGGGGCGAAAAGGAAAAAGTTGCAAAAAATATTTTTACTTCCGAAAAGTCGCGTGATTTCCCTCCCCGGATTTGGTTCGGCCAGGCACAAAATCCGAATCCTGCTAAAAAAGGCTGAATCTTGGAATCAGTGTATTTCTAATTTGTGCTAAAGGGGAAGTTAAAGTTTTGTATGCCATAGAATGCCTTGCTCAGTTTGTCTTACAAACCTGAAATTGGAAATGCTAACTAGGTATGGATGTTGACTCTCTTTTCAGGCCCTCTCCTATTCATCTTCCTGTCCACTGCTCAAACCGCTGCTGCTGCTACGGTAAGTGCACCCTAGCAACCAGATTCCAACCTACAAAGCTGCAGAACAGAAGACCAAATCAGGTTCAATCACAACGATTTATAGTGAATGACATTGAAATAACCTTATCTGGATGCATGCCTTGTCTTTGTAATTAGCTAATGCAGTGTTCTGGGGTGGAAAGTTTGATGCCTACTTATTTTCAGATCTGACCACTTATCAGCTGACTGGTTTTGTAGCTCACATAGCACAGACCTCCTCTGAAGGGCAAGTTTTATTACAGAGCAGCATGCATGGTATAGATGACTCTAGAAACATTCTGTGGATTTTAGGCCTAAAGAATCTGAATACGGGCAAATCTTTACTTTTTTTTTTTTTTTTTAAAGATTCACCTTTAAGTTAACTTTTAGTATGTTGTAGAATGGCTAATTCTAAGCATTCTTTGCCTTCTTTTTCTGACTCTTTCCAGCTTTCAAACGGGGGGGTCACTGACCCCATCTAAAAACAAATGCTCTGTAAGGCTACACATGTATGATTGTTGCTACTTTTTATTACTCTTCTTTGTATTCAGACCCTCTACTATTCCTATTCCAGTCTCTTATTCAAAGCAATGCATGGTTGCTATGGTAAATTGGACCCTCGCAACCAGATAGCTGAAATTGCAAACTGGAGAGCTGTTGAATAAAAAGCTAAAAAAAAACACAAATAAAAAAAAAAAAATTGCAAATTGTCTGAGAATATCACTCTCTACATCATACTAATGTTAATTAAAAGGGGAACAAACCCTTTAATATCATTGGTGCAGGTAGAATCAGTAGCAATGTGGATGCTTTTAATGGAAATAATCTATAGAGGTTTGCACGATTTAAATCCAAACTAAAATACTAACTTTTGAAGGCACATTTATCAAAGGTTGAATTTTGAATTCATGTGAGTTTTTTAAAACTCCCATAAATAAGAAATTTGACCAATTTGAAAAAAAACCCAAAAAACTGTTGAATTAAATCAATCCGAAAACTCGAAAACCAGCCCATAAATTAATGTTTGCACGATTTTCTAGTAGACTTAAGGCAGATCCAAATATGGAAAGATCCCTTATCCGGAAAACCCGGAGGTCCCATACCTTTACTAAACGTTAATTCACTATTTTGGAACAGTTTTCTGTATTGATTGGGAGCCTTATCCTGAAACATGGATCGTGACCACTGATTATTGGTCATAATAGCTGTATTGTTTATTACCCCATGAACAATCTTTGATTGTAAGAAGCTTCACCTTCTGGCAGAATTTTAGGCTGAACACTAGGAACCCTGATGCAGAATCAGAAAAGAATACTGTTCCTTCCTGCATGTCTACACTCCCTTCAGCAAACTATGGGCTGCTAGTGATTAGCATCATTTTTCAGCAAGTTTAATAGCGAAAATTACCCCCACAGACTTCAATTCAATTTTTTTCAGTGAAATTTCGGTGAAAAGGGTCAGATTTGCCCGTTACTGCATTAGTGATTTCTCTTGTTTATATTACTGAAGGGGTTAAAAAAATATTGCTATATTTTGGCCGACCTATTCGATCAAAAACGGACCTATTCGTCCAAAAGAAGTTTCGACGTTTTTTTAAATCGAAATTCTACCCTTGATAAATATGTATATGTTAGTATGTTCTAGATTGGCCAATTCTAAGCAACTTTACAATTGGTCTTGAGTAGTTTTTTTAAATTATTTTCCTTCTTCTGACTCTTTCCAGCTTTCAAATGGGGGTTTACTTACTGACTCCATCTAAAAAAAAAAAAAAAAAAAGATCTGTAAGGCATGTTCATGATTATTCCAGTCGCCTACTCTCCTCGCCAGGGTAATTTGGACCCTACCAACCAGATTGCTGAAATTGAAAACTGGAGAGCCGCTGAATAAAAAGCTAAATAAAGCACAAATAATAAAAAATGAAAACCAACGGCAAATTGTCTAAGAATATCACTCTCTGCATCAACAGTTAATTTAAAGGTTAACAACCCCTTTAATAAAGACAGTACATCTCTTGTCAAAACATTGACAAAGGTGCTACAGATATTAAACAATGGCATCTCTGTTCTTCTGTTGCCTAGGCTTGCCTGCAATAGTGACAGTACCATTGTTTTCAAACCGAAAAAGTTTTTACTGAAACTACAGGTATGGGATTCAGATTTTTAAAAATGATTTCCCTTTTCTCTGTAATAATAAAACAGTACCTTGTTCTTGATCCCAACTAATTAATCTTTATTGGAAGCAGAACCAGCCTATTGGGTTTATTTAAGGTTTACATGATTTTCTAGTAGACTTAAGCTATGAAGATCCCAATTACAAAAAGATCAGTTATCTGGAAACTAGGGATGCACCGAATCCACTATTTTGGTTTCAGCCGAATCCTTCGTGAAAGATTCGACCGAATACCGAAACGAATCCTAATATGCAAATTAGGGGTGGTAAGGGGAAACATTTCTACTTCCTTGTTTTCTAACAAAAGTCACACGATTTCCCTCCCCACCCCTAATTTGTATATGCAAATTAGGATTCAGATTTGGTTCGCCCGGCCAGAAGGATTTGGCCGAATCCTGCAGAAAAAGGCCGAATCCCAAACCAAATCTTGGATTCGGTGCATCCCTAAAAAACACAACAAAACTTATTTTGATAAATAACCCCCTATTTGTTTTTAGCACTGCTGACCAAAAGCTGAAGGAATATTGAATATAATAATGTGTCAGGCTAATCTTGCCTCGTCACTAGGGATGAGCGAATTGTTTCAACGAGTTTCGCGGCGGCAGTGACGCCCATAGACTCCAATGGGAGAAAAAAAAGGTTGCGCGTCAAAAAGTCGGGTCAAAAAAATGTTCTCATCCATAGACTTTAATGCATCTCAGTATTTTCAGCCGGCGGAAAATTTTAGGCGAAACGGGTCAAATTTGCCCATCCCTGCTTGTCACTGTGCACACAATGCAGATATATTTATAGAAAAATATGAGTAACTGCATAAACGTTAGGCGCGTGAAATGATCTCTGTGCTGCATCTTTTTTTTTTTTCTTTCTTGTGCATAAACCTCGTGCAGCGATTCCTTTTTTTTCTCCAGTTGTGCCAGGCGTAATCGTTATGTAACCAATGAAGATTTCATATAAATAACTGATCTGTGATATCAATACTGACTGGAATATGTTTTATTTATTTTTTTTGTGTGTGTTTGTTCATTGCAGTTCTTTTCTTGCAAAAAAAAAAAAAAAGCACTGAAGATCTGCAGCCATGACTGAGTTTTGGTTAATCTCTGCTCCTGGAGAAAAAACCTGCCAACAGACCTGGGAAAAGCTGATGGCTGCCACCACCAAGAATAACAATCTGTCTACAAATGCCAAGTTTAACATACCAGATCTGAAGGTAAGGGGCTTGTATTTGGTCAGGCTGCCATATACAAAACCAAGAAGTGAAAAGAGCCATTAGGTAAATATTATGAGGCAGATTTATCAAGGGTCGAAGTGTATTCGAGGGAATTTTCGAAGTAAAAAAATGCGAAGTAATTTTTTGGATACTTCGACCATCGAATAGGATACTACGACTTCAAATTCGATTCAAAGTGAAATCGTTTGAATATTCGACCATTCGATAATGGAAGTACTGTCTCTTTAAAAAAACTTTGACTTCAATACTTCGCCAAATTAAACCTGCCGAAGTGCTATGTTAGCCTATGGGGACGTTCTAGAGCAGTTTTCTAAGTTTTTTTGAAGTCGAAGAAAAATCGTTCGATTGATGGATTTACTTTGACCGCAGAACGGTCAAATTCTGTGAAAAAGACTTCGACTTCGATATTCGAAGTCGAAGTAAAGCCATTCGATGGTCGAATTTCGAAGTATTTATCACTTTGAAATTCGACCCTTGAGAAATCTGCCCCTATGAGTAGGGATGCACAGAATCCAGGATTCAGTTCGGGATTCGGCCTTTTCCAGCAGGATTCACGAATCCTTGTGCCTGGCCGAACTGAATCTGAATCATAATTTAGGGGCAGGAAGGGAAATCACGTAACTTTTTGTCACAAAACAAGGAAGTAAAAAATGTTTTTCCACTTTTTACCTTCCTGTCATTAATTTGCAAATGCATATTAGGATTCAGTTCAGTATTCGGTCTAATCTTTCTTGAAGGATTCGGCTGAATCCCAAATAGTGGATTCTGTGCATCCCTAATTATGAGACTATTTGGATCTTGGTATTTCTCTATATAGATATATAATACACAAAAGCCATGAATATCCTGTAAATTATATCCTTATAAACGAGTTCTGATGTCATCAGTTATAAACGGTGAGTTCTGACATCATCAGTTATAAATGGTGAGTTCTGATGTCATTTCTGTCACATGACTCACTGAAACTTGTGTATTATAATAAATAAAGTACCCCCAGTTGCAAAACATGAGGATATTAGAAGTTACCTCGGAGTTCCATGACCTGTATAAAAACGGTCATAAAAATGGTCATGAAACTCCTCGGTTTATTCACTATATATTGTAGATGCGCTCAGCTCAACAGCTACATTTGCCCAATCAGCATTGAAACCGCTATCACCTTTAAGGTGGCCATAGACTTTACAATTACGATCTTTCTAGATTGTTTTTTCAACACACACGTGTAGAGCTAAATAATCAGATATACAAGTAGAAACAATAGAATTCTACCTGTATTTGACAATTCAGCACTAACAATGGCCGATGTTCTGGTGCCTTCAAAGGTGGCTGATCAAAATTTGCCAGCCAGCCTGATTGATGAGCCGACCAATATCCAAGTCATCTCGTCTCCCACCATACACGCACAGAATATCTTACGAAAATTAGTTTAGTACGAAATCTGTGCGTCTATGGCCACCTCTAGTGCTGCCAGCCACAGACTTGTATGCCGACTGCTTGTCACCAGTGTGGCCTTCAGGTATATGTCAGGGAGCACAAGCAGTGACAGGCATTATCCTATGGCGACATATTCCAGCAGTTCAACCGCTACCCTTACCAGAAGTCCCAAGAGATATATTTCTTTGAATTCCTGTTCAAACTATATTGTCACTGGCAGTGCAGTATCTGTGAACTGGCCCTTTGTCTTCTACAGTAGGGCCAACTTGCTCGACAACTTTAGAAAACCCCTTTGACCTATAATAATCTTTATTCTCTTTACTTCCCTCAGGTGGGCACTCTGGATGTGCTGGTCGGCCTCTCTGATGAACTGGCTAAACTGGACGCGTTTGTTGAAGGGTGAATATTTTGAGGAGGGTTTTCTTTAAAGGAGAATTCAACCATTTACCAAAAAAAACCCCCATCCCACGTAAACCCCCCTCCCTCCTCCCCCCCAGCCTAAAGGAGGCCATAGACGTAGAGCTGTGCTCGTTTGGCGATGTCACCAGAACCACATAAATGCACAGATGCGGCCGCAAACCAACAGGATTTTCATATCTGAACGACTTTCGGCCAGATATCCCTCAGGGAAGCCTGTGGGATGGCCGCACACACGGGCCAATAAGCTGCCAACTCGGTCTGTCTGCAGCTTTTACCGGTCCGTGTTAACTTCAGTATGATGAAGCTTGTATTAAATTTTCATTTTCGCGATAGTTGCCCTTTAAAAGTTATAAGCTTTATAATTTCGATGGGCTGAAACGTGACAAAGAGAAGCTTTACAGAAGGCAGAAGTGGCACCTATGATCTAGGTAGTAGGGTGCAGAGTGGAAATTTGTTCTTTTCAAACAAGTTGCTGACGTTTTCCAGCAGGGGATTTTTTAAGGGTGTGGCAGACATTGCATGAGAGAGACGCTGGGATGAATGGCAACACAGAAAACTGGTTCCTTACAGAAAAGGAATGCGAATAGGAGTTAGGTTTTTTTTCCTTTTGCCAAATACTGCTTTATATAAACTCTAATCTCTTAAAGGGCACCTATCACAGCAAAAATCAAACACATATTAACAATCTGACCAGTACAACATAAACACGTTTAATCAAACTACATATATAATTTTTTGAAAAAAAAAAAAAAATTAAAAAATCCCTTACTTTGTCAAATGGGTTCTTTCACTGAGGGAGGCCATACTGAGACTATAACAGAGACTATAATATGCAAATTTCAGGAGCATGCTCAGATTTTAACACTGCTTTGAGTATTCTACCCAGAATGCCTTGTTTTAGTAAACTCCTCCACTAGAAGTATCAGGAGATTTCCCTATCTTGCCCCCTGCTGGTGATGTTATTATGCAAATGAAGGGCACACACTAACTTCCAGCAGGTGGCAGCACTACTGAACAGCAGCTAACACACAGAGGTTTGGCTGATTTGAAAATAGCTTAAAAGGGTTGATAAGCAACAAGGAGTTTCAACTGAGCATGTGCGAGATTTCAGAGCTGCAGTTGGCTGGGAAGATATAGGTAGGAGGAGCCAGTGAAATCCAAGATGTCTGCCTCAGCTAGAACTGCAGGGGAGATAGGGGAGATCTTGCAGAAGAAATAGTGAGCTGATCATTTACATTATACAAACAATTCTAACTGTTTTAAAAATCGGATTTCTTGAACTTTCACATAGTGTATTTACTTAGGAAATGATTTTAGTTATGATTGGTGCCCTATAACAGCAAAGCAGTACAACCATGGGGACAAAAAATAAGATTTGGTGGATGTTTTTGGATTTCATCTGAACTCTTTTTTTCGTTTCTCCTTTTGTGTATTTATATTCGTACAGATTAGAGATGCACCAAAAGCATCATTTTTGGATTTGTCCGAATACAGGTATGTGACCTGTTATCCAGAATGCTCAGGACCTGGGGTTTTCCGGATAACTGATATTTCTGTAATTTGGATCTTCATACCTTAAGTCTACTAGAAAGTCATGTAAACATTAAATAAACTCAATCATTTGCGTCCAATAAGGATTAATTATATCTTATTTGGGATCAAGTACAGGTATGGTATTATCTGGAAACCCGTTTTCCAGAAAGCTCCAAATTACAGAAACGCCATCTACCATAGACTTCATTTTTAAATAATACAAATTTTTAAAAAATGGTTTCCTTTTTCTCTGTAATAATGAAACAGTAGCTTGTACTTAATCCCAACTAAGATATAATTAATCCTTATTGGAAGCAAAACCAGCCTATTGGGTTTAATTATTGTTTAAATGATTTTCTAGTAGACTTAACGTATGATGATCCAAATTATGGAAAGATCCGTTATCTGGAAAACCCCAGGTCCTGAGCATTCTGGATAACAGCTTCCATACCTGTTTATTATTACAGAGAAAAAGGAAATTATTTTTAAAAATTTGGATAAAATAGTGTCTATAGGAAATGGCCTTTCTGTAATTCAGAGCTTTCTGGATAAGGCATCCCATACTTGTATTGAGGCAAGTCTGACCCCTAAGTTGCATATTCATATGCATCATCTGTGCGAAAAAAAAAAAAAAAAAGTCGTTCAGTTGTCGATTATGAAGCCAAACTAGTTCAGCGAGCTGCAAAAATTGCTGTGATTTGGCCGAATCTGGTACTTGGTGCATCTTTAGTGCAGCAGACTGTAAATGAATGGATCTTTTATTTATCTAAATATCTGGAGGCGGTTGGGTCAGGGATCTCAGCTGAAACAAGGAGTGGTGGAAACGCTAAGGACAAGTGTATGTTTAATTTGCCTCTGAAACCTTCACTCCTTCCAGAACGGAACAGGTTGTTACACACAGAAGTAGTCTGAGGCACATGTAAAATCCTTTCTAAGAGTCTCTTCTGTCTATATTTTGTGGTAAGGGCTTCAATTCTCGATGATTACATACTACCATTATGTCTCATTCTTGCCCTCTTTTATGATCTTCCTGATAGTACAGGTATGAGATCTATTATCTGGAAACCAGAAAGCCCTGAATTACAGAAAGGTAATCACCCCAGAGCCCAAGCATTCTGGATAATGCATCCCATACTTGTACAGGTATGGGACCTGTTATCCAGAATGCTTGGCCCTGGGTTTTTCGGATAACGGAACTTTCCATAATTTGGATCTTCATACCTTAAGTCTACTAGAAAATCATGTAAACATTAAATTAACACAATAGGCTGGTTTTGCTTCCAATAAGGATTAATTATATCTTAGTTGGGATCAAGTACAAGCTACTGTTTTATTGTTACAGAGAAAAAGGAAATAGTTTATAAACATTTTTTCTATTCTTTGGATAAAATGGAGTCTATGGGAGACGGCCTTTCCGTAGTTCTGGATTTCTGGATAATGGCTTTCCAGATAAGGGATCCCATACCTGTACTATCCATTTCTTAGACGGGTCTCATTGGGGGTTCATTTATCAACACAGGGCAAATTTGCCCATGGGCAGTTACCCGTAGCAACCAATCACGAATGAGCTTTTTAAAGCCAGCTGCAAGCAGAACAATGAATGCAGCAATTTTTATCGGTTGCTATGGGTTACTGTCCACGGGCAAATTTTCCCAGTGTTGATAAATGACCCCCATTGTCTTCACATTAGTCGCTTGCCTGTCATTACCATTTTACAACTTGGCAACCATTGGACTATGTACTGCCAATGAGGATATTTGGAGCCAGTGGGGGTCATTTATCAACACTGGGCAAATTTGCCCATGGGCAGTAACCCATGGCAACCAATCAAACTGCTGCATTCATTGTTCTACTTGCAGCTGGCTTTAAAAAGCTATTCACTGATTGGTTTCTATGGGTAAATGCCCATGGGCAACTTTGCCCAATGTTGATAAATGAGCCCCAGTTTGCCATTAGTTAGAGTCGGGTAGTGCTAAGTTATTATTGTGAGAGTCTTGATTATTATATCAGGCAGCACTGTGACTTCTTCTCACTGTCTTCCAACAATACAAGAGGAAAAACAGAAATGTGACTATTGGCCTTTTGTGTTTATGCAAGAACGTCTTGAATAATTCATGTCTGATGAAATTGTTCTTTGTAGGGCAGTGAAGAAGGTAGCTCAGTATATGGCTGACGTTCTGGAGGACAGCCGAGATAAAGTTCAAGAAAACCTTTTGGCCAATGGAGGTGAGCATTGCCGAATAACTTGTTTTTAAATCTGGAAAGTGATAAATCATTGAACGTAAAACTTACTGGTGCATATATAATTATACAGAGCTGGAGTATGAGTCTGATATATCTACGCTGGCGTTAAACCTGGAGTCATACCTGACTGCTCCGCGCTTCCAAATTAGATACCAACTGATTATTTATTTAACTTTCTTTTGTTTGATAAGTACAAGAAACATCTTATCTTAAGGCCAGAGACACGCGCTCAGATTCGGGGAGATTAGTTGCCTAGCTCCAAATCTCCTCTTCTGCGGGGGCGACTAATCTCCCCGAACTGCCTCCCGCCGGCTAGAATGTAAACTGCCGTCGGAATGGCAATCAGTGCGCTTCGTTTTCCAAAGTCGCCCAAAGTTGCTTCACGAGGAAACTTCGGGTGGCTTTGGAAAACGAAGTGCTCAGAGTGCCATCCCGCCGGCGATTTACATTCTAGCCAACGGGAGGCAATTTGGGGAGATTAGAAGAGGCGATTTATTCCCGGGCGACTAAATCTCCCCGAATCTTTGCGTGTGCCCTTAACCTAAATGGAAACTGCACACTATGACATTTATCAAGGGTCGAATTTCGAATTCATGCGAGTTTTTTTTAAACTCCCATAAATTCGAAATTTGACTAGTCGAAATTTATAAATAAAATCGAATTTTTAAACTCGGACGAATTTAAATGACCCGAAAACGAATTCAATTCAAAATTCTATCAAGCTCTATTTGAGTCAGGAAGGCTGCAAACATCTCCAAATTGATCCCTGGACTTCTCCCATTGACTTCAACAGCAATTCGGCAGGGTTTTAGGTGGCGAATAGTCTAATTTGAATATCTCGAAAATTTCATTTTAATGTTTTAAAAAACTCGAATTGAGTTTGGATAACTCCCTACTCGAAATTTGACATTTTTGACCATAAAAAAAAATTTGAAAATTCTAATTCGACCCTTGATAAATCTGCCCCTATATGTAGGGCTAAGCAGATAGGCATGTTGCAGGGCCTATGAATTTATTTCTAAACCATTGACTTTTTTTATACATTTTACATTTTGCATGTTTTTAAATTAATTCCATTTCTGCCCAAGTAGCAATACATGGACATTTTCTCATACCACTGCATTCTCTTTCAGTGGATTTGGTGACGTACATAACCAGGTTCCAGTGGGATATGGCAAAGTACCCAATTAAACAGTCGCTGAAGAATATTTCGGAAATAATTGCAAAAGTAAGAGTCATGTGGAATGGACATTAGACTGTACTATTTTTGCTTCTGTTTCTTTATAAATCCCATAAAAATGGGATTTATAAAGAAACACTCTAAGCGGACTGTGGCGATCTCTTTGATAAATATAAACCAGAGTTTATTGAAATGCAGTAAATTCGCTATATTTATGTATCCGCACGTATCCAGCAATTGCATGGTTCCAAGAGAAATAGGAACAATTATTTGCATGTAAATATCTGGCTGCAGGCCAGTTTACAGTATACAGCATTCAAAACAATCCCTGCCCTAGTGCAGCTTAAATTCTCAGGTCTCTATCGAGTACACCCTATGATAAATTTATGGCGACCCACTTAAAGAGATTCTGCCATGATTTTAATGGTTTGTTTTATTTCTAAATTACACTGTTTACATTGCAAATTATTCACTGTACTATTTAAAAAAAATCTACTATTAAAAAGGAGCCAGCACTTCAGGATGGAACTTCTTTAAGACTGCTATTGTTTCTCCCCTTCCAATTGTATTATACCACAATTGTATTTAGCATTGCTAAAACCCCACCTAGTGGTAGACATGAGAATAGCAGCCAAACAGGAAAAAAACAGGGTATTTTCCTGCTTTAGTGCTATTCTCATGTCTACCATTAGGTGGTGGCTAGGGAGCAATTTTAGCAATGCAAACAAATCCTTCAGCAGAGGTGTCAGAGAGCTGCTATCTGGTTTGCTGCCCATTGTTCTGTTGATAGGCTGCTGCTGGGGAGGGAAGGAGGGATGATATCACCCCAACTTTCAGTACAGCAGTAAAGAGTGACTGAATTTGATCAGAGCACAAGTCACATGACCTGAGGGCTCCTGGGAAACTGCCAATATGTCTAGCCTCCATGCCAAATTTCAAAATGAAATATAAAAAAAAATATGTTTGCTCTTTTAAAAAACGGATTTCAGTGCAGAATTCTGCTGGAGTGCACCCTCATTCCTACCCCGTTAAATTAATGGTGGCCCTATGTCCCTGTTTTTTGTTTTTTATTCATTCTTGGTTTGGACAATTCCTCTCACTTAAAAGCCACAAATGCTAGCGGCAGGGGAGGCTTTAGCCCTTTTATTTGAAACCAACGCCTGTGAGACACTCATTATATCTGCTGCACTTTTCACTAGGTAACACCTCTGCACTAATTCACATACACTGCACCAATTACACTTCTCATTTAGCTCTTCGTTTTTCATTTTCTGTTCACATCTATACCCTCACCTGTATTTATGCTTATACTCACACACATACACACACAAGAGTGCGCACACACACACATATATATATATATATCTCAAGCAAACTGGAGCACTCACATAAAAAATAGGCAACTGCCTGGGTGCTGGTTATATAATAATACAGATAGCAACCAAAAAAACGCACTCACAGGGCTTGATTCGTGCAAACAGGTTCACTTCCTGAAGAAGGCTCGAGTGTTAGAGCCGAAACGTCGGAATAAAAACCACTTTGTTTGCACGAATCAAGCCCTGTGAGTGCGGTTTTTTGGTTGCTATATATATATATATATATATATATATATATATATATATATATATATCTATATATCTATATATCTATATATCTATATAAAAGTTGAGATCACCACTATTTTTTAAAACCATTAGGCGGGGGTGCAATGAGGGTGTGACCACAAAATACATATAGTCAAATACAAGATTCCTCTGCACTCAACCCATTATCAATATATTTAAGACAGCGACATTTTGTGCATACTGCTACTAAAAAATACCTTACCCTTTAAACAACACAGGGATTGTTTGTCCATATATTGCAATATATTTAAGCTGGCCAACAACTAGCAGCTAGTAAGTTGCAGGTAAAACTTAGTCCCTTTGTAAAATGTATAATGAAGCAATAGAATTCTTAATGAATCAGATGAAAATTAAGCGTAGGACTGGCCAGATATGGGATGACTTTGACGTAGTTGACCAGCTTAAATATATTGCAATATATGGACAAACAATCCCTGTGTTGTTTAAAGGGTAAGGCATTTTTCAGTAGCAGTATGCACAAAATGTCGCTGTCTTAAATATATTGATAATGGGTTGAGTGCAGAGGAATCTTGTAGTTGACTATATGTTTTTTGTGGTCACACCCTCATTGCACCCCCGCCTAATGGTTTTAAAAAATAGTGGTGAGCACAACTTTCCCTTGTTTGTTATAGTTATACAGGAGCAGTGACCAGCTCCATGTTGTAGCTCCCACCCTTCCCAGCTATAGTCAGGTGATCCCACTGGTGTCTAATAAAAGGGCAGCCAAGTTTGGGAGTTTTACTTTGAAAGCAGCAAGTAAGTTGCAGGTAAAACTTAGTCCCTTTGTAAAATGTATAATTAAGCAATTGAATTCTTAATGAATCAGATGAAAATTAAGCGTAGGCCTGGCCAGATATGGGATGACTTTGACGTAGTTGGCCAGCTTAAATATATTGCAATATATGGACAAACAATCCCTGTGTTGTTTAAAGGGTAAGGCATTTTTTAGTAGCAGTATGCACAAAATGTCGCTGTCTTAAATATATTGATAATGGGTTGAGTGCAGAGGACCTCTTGTAGTTGACTATATATATATATATATATATATATATATATATATATATATATATATATACATATACATATACATATACATATACATATACATATACATACACACACACACAACTTTACTTTGCCTTTATTATAGTCTCTTCATTATCAAATTTTTTTTAAAAAATGGGCGTTAGTTTGGGCAGTCTCCCTTTTAAAAGCCGCATATGCAGGTGGCGGGGGAGAATCTAGTACACAGATTAAAACCAAAGGAGATTTTTACTCTAAGTAATGCTGTTAAGCAGAGAGGTATATGACCTTTTATATTTTGATTACAGGTAAACAAATTAGGGACCACCGTATGGGGTTTACCTTGACGTGGTATGGTGGCTTATCAACTTTATGATCATGATTCTGTAACAAAAAACCCTGTTTTTCTTTTTTAAATACATGCCTTTGCATATTCATTGAATTATTTAGACAGGGGATGATTGTACTTAAATGTTTTTATATGGCCTTAGGAGTGCCCACAACCCCCCCTTTTATGTCCTCTCCTATTCATATTCCAGTCTTTTATTCAAATCAGTGCATGGTTACTAGGGTAATTTGGATCCCAGCAACCAGATTGCTGAAGTTGCAACTGGAGAGCTGCAGAATAAAAAGCTAAATAACTCAAAAACCACAAATAATAAAAAATGAAAGCTAATTGCAAAATTTCTCAGAATATAACTCTCTGCAACATACTGCAAGTTATTTAAAAGTGAACACCCCCTTCAACGTTTATTCTCTCTAAAGATATTCGCTTTTGTTCTGTTGAAATCTGCCTGTTGGCTCAGCAGTTCTGTGGCAGCTGCAGGGTTAAATGAGTGTGTGGATGACTTCTATTCTTTTCATTGGCTAACGCGTGAAATGTTCCTTTTGACAGGGTGTAACACAGATTGACAATGATCTGAAAGCCAGAGCCTCTGCCTACAATAATCTAAAAGGAAATCTACAGAATCTGGAGAGAAAAAATGCGTAAGTCTTCTTGGATCTGTTTAGCAAAAGACATTGATTGTCAAAAGTAAAATTTTCTTTAGGGTTAGTTCACACGAGGAGATTTGGGGAGATTTTGTCGCCTGGCGACTAATCGCCTCGTCTTCTGAGCGACAATCTTCCCCGAACTGCCTCAGCGAGTTTTCCCATAGGCTATAATGAAAAGTCGCCTGCGCTAAAGCACATGCGGCAATGCGTTTTCCATAGTCGCCCGAAGTAGCCTCCGTGACTCGCAACTATGGAAAACGCATCTATATGCACCAAATCCAGGATTTGGTCTGGCCAGGATTCAGCCTTTTTCAGCAGCATTCGGATTCAGCGGGTGGGGAAGGAAGTCAAACACAAGGAGGTAAAAAAAAAAATTCCCCTTCCCACCCCTAATTTGCATATGCAAATTCGGATTTGGTTCGCTATCCGGCCAAATTTTCCACAAAGGATTAGGGGGTTTGGCCGAATCCAAACAAGTGGATTTTTTTTTTTTTGTATTTAAATCTTCCTTTTATGCCTCTTTCCAGTGTTCAAATTTGGGTCCCAAAAACTATTGCTTTGTGAGGCTACAATTTTATTGTTCCTTATTATCACTTGTCTATTCAGTCCTTTGCCGATTCATATTCCAGTCTCTCCTTCAAACCACTGCCTGGTTGCTAGGGTAAACTAGACCCCAGCAACCAGATAGTTGCCGTTTGTTTGTGAAGGTTCTTGTTCATCCAGGTCATGGTATATCTGTAGTAATAAGTCAAATCAACTGGAGTTGCAGAGTTTTTTCTTTTTCCTTGTTTTGCTAGTCATCCGACTAGTCATCCGGTTTTCTCAATTCAAAATCGCCCGTACAAAAAGATTTGTGGCTACTGTATATATACCCTGGAATCTTACTCCAGTCAGCATAATCTATTTCGCATAACCAGCATGGGGTCAGAGACTTCATGGAGGTAAGGTGTTGATTCTGTTAGCAGGTAGATACCAAAATAAAAAAAGACCAATTGCAAATTGTCTTAGAGGTAAGTCAATTTCAAGGTGAACTACCCTTTAATGGTGTTTGTCATGTTTGCTTGGTGTAAGTTATACCTTTCCCACAAGCAATGTCCTGTTCTTCTACAATGGAATTTCTATTTATTGGAAAACATGAAAAATAAGAAAGTGACTCGTTGTATAACACACCACGTTCCAAAATGCCTTATTTTTTATAGTGTGTTAGGGCACCCAGTTCCACAGGATTCGGTGTCTTTGACACTGGCCGCTATTGTTGTTTTTGATGGACTAATGACTGTAATGTTTCAATCAGCTTGTAGAATACTCTTCTTTATAACTCACCTCCATTTCATTGTTTCCATGCAGAGGAAGTCTCATTACAAGAAGTCTGGCTGAAATTGTGAAGAAAGATGACTTTGTGCTGGATTCAGAATATCTGATTACACTGTTGGTAGTCGTTCCAAAGTAAGTAATAATATATAAGCTATTTCACTTTTCCATTGGCCCATATATGTATGTGTGTATGAAAAAAAATCTTTTTTAGTACAGTATGGGACCTGTTATGCAGAATGCTCAGGACCTGGGTCTTTCTGTAATTTGGATTTCTATACCTTAAGTCTACTAAAAAATCATGTAAACATTAAATAAACCCAATAGGCTGGTTTTGCTTCCAATAAGGATTAATTATATCTTAGTTGGGATCAAGTACAAGGTACTGTTTTATTATTACAGAGAAAAAGTAAATTATTTTTTAAAAATGTTAATTATTTCATTATAATACACAAAAGCCATGAATATCTTGTAAATTATATCCTTATAAACTGTGAGTTCTGATGTCATCAGTTATAAACGGTGAGTTCTGATGTCATTTCAGTCACATGACTCACTGAAACTTGTGTATTATAATAAATAAAGTACCCCCAGTTGTAAAATATGAGGATATTAGAAGTAACCTCGGAGTTCCATGACCTGTATAAAAACACTCGGCCTTCGGCCTCGTGTTTTTATATGGTCATGAAACTTCTCGGTAACTTATAATATCCTTATATTTTACAAGAGGGGGTACTTTATTCACTATATAATGGAGTGTATGGGAGATGGTCTTTCTGTAATTCAAAGCTTTCTGGTTTCCGGATAACAGATCCTATACCTGTACAGTGAATCAACGGTTACATGTTTTTTTGCTGCTGAAAGTGTTCCGGTATCTCTTTCTCTGGGGCAGGGGTCCCCAACATTTCTCACCTATGAGCTACATCCAAATCTAAAAAGATTTGGGGAGCAACACAAGCATGAAAAAAAGTTCACGGGGTGCCAAATAGGGCTGTGATTGGTCATGATACCAACCCATGAGCAACATGTTGCTCACCAACTCCTCGGATGTTGCTCCCAGTGGCCTCAAAGCAGGTGCTTATTTTAATTCCAGGCTTGGAGGCAAGTTTTAGTTGCATAAAAACCAGGTGTTCTGCCAAACAGAGACTCCTGTAGCCTGTCCAGTGAACATAGACATGACCAATATCCAATCACAGCCATTATTTGGCATCTCAGGAACTTTCTTATTGTTGAATGTGGCTCACATGTAAAAAAGGGTTGAGGACACCTGGGTTAATTGGTAGCCCCTATGTGGCTACAGGAGACTCTGACAGTACAACTGGTTTTTATGCAGCCAAATCTTGCCTCCAAGCCTGGAATTCACAGACAAGCATCTGCTTTGAGGCCACTGAGAGCAGCATCAGTCATACGGTCATAATAAGCCATTATTGGACACACTTTCAAATACACACATTTGCTTATATCTACTTTAACAGTAGGAGGGCTTTGAGGGGTGCACGGGGACAGGAGTTTGTGGTCAGCAATCCTGAGTTTTGGACTGTTATTTGGAGCAACTTGTGCATTCCAGTCAGACCTTTGTAATGCACTTAAGGGTGGTGGCAGCCTAGCGGGGAGATGGGGAGATTAGTTGCCCAGTTACAAATCTCTACTTTGGGCGACTAATCTCCCAGAAATGCGGGAAGAACACGAATCGCTGGCAGGATGGCAAACTAATCGCTTTGTTGGGGGGACTTTGGAAAACTGAAGCGATTTGTATGCCAGCAATTCGTATTCTTGGCAGCGGGAAGGCATTTCAGGGAGATTAGTCGCCCGAAGTAGAGAAGATTTGTCGCTGGGCGGCTAATTTCCCCGTCTGCCACCACCCTAAGACTCAAAATCCCATTAGTCCTCTACTGTAGTGTGTGTGGGAAGCATTGTCTGACAGCAAGTTACTGTTGTTTCCATTACTTGTGTAAACCATTCTTCAGACTGACTAGCTCAATGCACTTTAGCCATTTATGTGTGTGGCCAAATCATAAAAGTTATATTAATTATTCCATAGTTGTACTGTAGTAGAATATCAATACAATGGAAGAGCGGCATGGTTCTCTCTCTATAATTTCCAAGGTTTAAATTCAGAAACCTTTTATACCTCCGTAGTAATGGTAAAGTACGTACCTTCCACTTGTGCAATTATAAACTGATTTCCTTACAGAAATAACTACACTGACTGGATGAAGGAATATGAAACCCTCTCTGAAATGGTTGTTCCTCGATCTAGCAAGTAAGTAGGAACTTGTAATGCTAATTTATTTTGTATGCGGGATGAAACAATGCAGTTATGTGACGGGCATGGTGTAAAGCGTAGGGATGGGATAAGTATCTTGCTGGTCTTTGCTGGTTTCGGAGCTCCTATTGCCTGACAAGCCAGTGTATCTGTGCTTGTGGCAAAATACCAGTAAACGATAGGTTGCTTTTGAGAGTTTTGTCCCTCACCCAAGGAGCTTCTAATCACTGCAGGGCAAACTGCTTGGAATCAGCCCCCTGACACACTGCCCTAAATGGCCATTGTATCTTTTTTTTCCAATGGAAATTAATTTTAATCTGGAATCCCTTTAATGGTTTGCCCTCCTAGCTTTCTTAGGGTCGGGGCACACACTCAGATTCAGGGAGATTAGTCGCCCCGGCGACAAATCTCCTCTTCTTTGGGGAGACTAATCTCCTCGAACTGCCTCCCGCCAGCTACAATGTAAATCGCCAGCAGGATGGCACTGGGAGCGCTTCGTTTTCTGAAGTTTCCTCGTGAGGCAACTTCGGGCGACTTTGGAAATAAATCGCTCCAAGTGCCATACTGCTGCCGATTTACATTCTAGCCAGCAGGAGGCAGTTCGGGGAGATTAGTCGCCCTGAAGAAGAGGAGATTTGTCTGCGACTAATGTCCCCGAATCTGAGCGCGTGCCCTGACCCATAAAGTTTAAATCTGATGTTGTCTTTTTCTTACATGCTTTTTTCCACCTCATGCTGATAAGGCACCAGCAGAGGGCATTGTCTGATCAATATAAATAATGTAAATCAATATATAATATGATGTGTGTGTATTTCAGTCTGCTTATGTTTTCTTTTGTATAACAGTGTTCTTTCAGAAGACCAGGACAGTTACCTCTGTAATGTCACCCTGTTCAGAAAAGCTGTAGATGACTTCAGGCACAAAGCAAGAGAAAATAAGTAGGAGCTCTGTTTATTTGGAATATAGACAGCACTCATGGTATCGGGTTTTGGGTTAATTCTACCTTTTAACATCACACTACAGGTTTGTTGTCCGTGACTTCCAGTATAACGAAGAGGAAATGAAAGCGGATAAAGAAGAAATGAACAGACTCTCCACAGATAAGAAGAAACAGTTTGTAAGAAGACTTTTTCACTGTAAAACAACTCAGTATCTGTACTACTAGGCTGCATTAGGTTGATAACCAGAAGTGTAATATACATTGTTTTGTGCAGACATTGTTTTGGTACAGTGTTGCAAGAAAGCAGCTAGCGGTTCCCATTTAGCCAGGCTACTCCTGGGGATAGGTTTTTTGGCAAAATGTTCTGTATGCTTAGAACACCAAGTGCTGCATAACTTCTGCCATGTATTACATATTCTTCACAAGAGCACATCAGATAGAGCCACACGGGTCCCAAAACACCAATGAGCTTGCCTATTATTATTATTATTATTATTATTAACATGTATTTATAGAGTGCCAATATATTCGCAACGATGTAAAGTAATTGTTTTTATACGCACACATCACATGAAATACATACATGAGTTACATACATCACAACCAATACGGTACAAAAGATGAAGAAGGCCTTGTGCAAAAGAGCTTACAATCTAAAGGGAATGGAATAAGACACAAGGTGTGGGCAAGATCAGAATTAAGTTAGTGAGAGATGTGGTACTGTATGTAGTATTGGATTTTGTAGTTAAGCAGAGTGAGGGTAGGCTTCTCTAAAGAAGTGCATTTCAAGAGATCTTTTGAAAGCAGAAAGGTTGGGAGAGAGTTCCAGAGGAGGGGTGCAGCCCTTGCAAAGTCTTGAATGCGAGCATGTGAGGAAGTAATGAGAGAAGAGTTGAGTAGCAGGTCAGTAGAGGAGAACAGTAAGCGGTTGGTTGAGTATATAGAGATGAGATCAGAGATGTAGGGAGATCAGAGATGTAGGGATGGGCAGAGTTAAGAAGTGCTTTGAATTTCAGGGTCATTCATTTGAATTTTATTCTGAAAGGTAACGGAAGCCAGTGAAGGGATTGGCAGAGTGGCGAGGCAGAGGAGGAGCGGTTGCTGTGGTGTATAAACCTGGCGGCAGTGTTCATTATGGACTGGAGAGATGACAGTCTCTGGTGGGGAATTGTGGAATTGTTAACTATGATAGATACTTCTGGGATGTTACGGGTGTTATTTGAAGGAAAGAGAACTATTTCTGTTTTAGAGAGGTTTAATTTAAGGTAGCGTTGTGACATCCAAGTAGAGATAGCGGACAGGCAGGAGGAGACCCGAGTTAGGAGTTCTGGGTTGAGATCAGGAGAGGAGAGATGGATCTGAGTGTTTTCAGCATAGAGATGGTAGTGGAAACTATATGAGTTGATTAGTTTGCAGAGGGAGGAAGTATAGAGATAGAATAATAGAGGGCCCAGGATGGAGCCTTGAGGACAGAAGGAGGTAGTGGAGAAGATGCTACTCCATTGTAGGAGACACTGAAGGAACGATTAGTGAGGTAAGGACAGAACCAGGACAGGGTTGTGTCACGAAGGCCAAGTGAATGGAGGGACTGGAGGAGGAGAGGGTGATCTACAGTGTCACATGCAGGAAGAGATCAAGCAGTATTAGTAGTGAGAAATGATTGTTGGCTTTATCTGTTAAAAGGTCAGAAGTTTGTCGGGTTAGGGCAGTTTCAGTGGTTATAATTCACCTTGCCTATAACTCACCTTGCATGACCATACGGACTAACACTTAATTCAGCAAATCTGTATCCGAATGCATTTTTATTGCACCAGGCCTAAACTGTTCTGTACACTGGTTCTATATTGTAAAGATATATATTACTTTATTTATATAATCCAACACATTGTTTCTATTCCCACCAGGGACCTCTGGTACGATGGCTTAAAGTGAATTTCAGTGAAGCTTTTATTGCCTGGATTCATGTGAAAGCTCTGAGAGTCTTTGTGGAGTCTGTGTTACGGTAAGGGGAACTTCCAGTAACCAAATGAGCCTTCCCAAATATTTTTGATATGATAGATGTTTTTTTTTTTTTTCAGGTATGCACCGAAGCCACTATTTCGGATTCAGCCAAACCCCCGAATGCTTTGCTAAAGATTCTGGCGAATACCAAATCCAAATTTGCATATGCAAATTAGGGGTGGGAAGGGGGAAAAAAGTTTTCCTTCCTTGTTTTGTGACTAAAAGTCATGCGATGTCCCTCCCCTTCCCTAATTGCATATGCAAATTAGAATTTGGTTCGGCCGGGCAGAATGATTTGGCCGAATCCAAATCCTGCTGAAAGTCCACATCTCAAACCAAATCCTGGATTCGGTGTATCCCTATTTTTTTTTTTTTTTTTTTTTCCTTGTGTCTGGGGTCAGTGACTCTGACAGCCAATAGTTTTTAGTTGCAGGCTTTAAAATCAGTATAACCAAACAAAATCAAATAAATAAAGGGGATGTACACCTTTCATTATGAGTAGCCCATGTGGCTAAAAACGTTCAAATTGATTTTTTTTTTTTAATAAAGAGTTTGCAAGTTATCCTTCCCTAGGGCTTTGCTTTAGCACTTCTAAAGTATCTGTAATCCCCCCTTAGTAGGGAGGGGGGTCACTGACCCCCTACCTTTGACAGCAGTCCCTTCCAAAAGGGTGGTAATTGGTCAGCCAACTGCATATACATTTAAATGATTGTATCAAATATATGCAAATGAATCAAAATGGAAGAAACATGCCTAGTAAGCTTCATCTTCATTTGCAATGAGTAGTTGGACCAGGGGAATGTGAAACAGCTGGACCAGGGGAATGTGAAAACTTCAGGAGCGGGGAAGCGCAGTTTTATTAAAAGTATCTTGCAAATTTATTTTAAAAAAAAAATAACAAAAAGAAACATATTCGTGACATGGGCTGATAATGTCTGGCTGTTTGCCCAGAGTTGAAGGTAGGTTTTACATATAATGTATAAAAGCTGCCTAGATTAGGTCTATCTAAAAGATAAACAAACCGTTATATATAAAATAATATAATGGTGCCTTTAAGCTGGCAATAAATGTAACATATGCGTTTGGTTTCAGGTATGGCTTGCCAGTTAACTTTCAAGCCATGTTGCTCCAACCCAACAAGAAGACCATGAAGAAACTGAGAGAAGTTCTGAATGATTTGTACAAGCATCTGGACAGCAGCGCTGCCTCTATTATAGATGTGAGTACAGCATTGTGCTAATGTTAATCTCGCTGATCTGCCCAGCTGTGTATTAAATATGTCTGTCTTTATGTTTCCAGGCCCCTATGGATATCCCTGGGCTAAACCTCAGCCAGCAAGAATACTACCCATATGTGTACTACAAGATTGATTGCAACTTACTGGAATTTAAGTAAAACAAAACCCATATTATCCTGTTGTCAGAACTGAAATGAGTTTCAAGTACAGAGAGACCGTTCACCAGCTAACCCTGTGCTTGCGTCTCATTCCTCTTAGCCAAGTGATATCCAACGTAGTTCCTTCCCCGAAAACCTTTTCTTTTAAAGAATGTTCTATAGATATTGTTGCTTTTAATCAATGGGGTATTGAAATGTCCACTGAAACAGAAGAGTCTATTTATAAAGAGATTTATTTAACTCCTGCAGCGCGAGAGCAGTCGGTGTGGCATGTCGGAAATTCCCAACCCCAAAGGTTCCCCGTGATCCCATTCCTCATTCGTACGTAAGGTGTTTAATATTCATTTTGGAACATCTCTGCCCATATAGATCTTGTTTACAAGGGGTCGATGGTGTAATCGTTTTATACCATTCCATTCACTGTATTTAGTCCATAAAGCTGTTCTGATGTGGCGTCGTGATGTAACGTGTCATGTAAATCTATTTAATGTACGTGCTTTCTGAATGTTTGATGATGATCTCGGACCACTGTCTGTACTCACAGGAGGAATAAAACGTACCTGTGCAACAATTTTGGATGGCTTTTGACTTGGTATGAGATATTAGACAAGTGCAGCTTTTTCATACTTGACTTTTGATTGGGTGAAATCAGGAAGAAAATCAAATAATTGAGGCAGATATCAAATTGGATAGTCTGGCCATTTTGCAAAGAGCAAAACTCCCAGAATTCCTAATGGCTCGCACCCATGCACAGGGGGCAGATGCTGTTAGGAGCAGGAGAGTCAAGAGCCAACCAATCTCAAGATTAGTATTCGGGGAGGAACATTTATCAAAGGTCGCATTTCGAATTCATGTGAATTTTTTTTGAATTTGAATATACTCGAAATTCGATTGGGAGGTTATTTGATTAAAAAAAAAATGAATATCTAAAACGCGAACTAATTTTACAGACTAGAAAACTGTAATCAAATTCGACTAAACTAGAATCTAATTTTTTCGTCAAAAAAATAAATAAATAAAAAACTTGAATGTCAGGAAGGCTATGGACCTAAAACCTGCCAAGATCATGTATAATCAATGGGATTGATTATACATGATCTTGGCAGGTTTTAGGTGGCGTATAGATGAATTTGAATTATTCCCAGGGAAAAGGTTCGAGTTTTGACCATAAAACTATTCGAATTTCATATTCGACCCTTGATAAATCTGCCCAATAGTGTTCCATGTAATACTGTCCTCCAGAAAGGCTGGATCAGATAATCCAACTGGTATCAGTCGGTGCCAGCAATCGCATCAAGTAAACCCAGCACCTTCTGACTATCAAAGGTCAGATTTCGAATTCATGTGAATTTTTTTTAACTCGAATAAATTCGAATATACTCGAAATTCAATTGGGAGGTTATTTGATAAAAAAAAATCTAATATCTAAACGCAAACACATTTTACAGACTCTAAAACTTGAATCAAACTCAAATATAGTTAAAACTCGAATGTCAGCATGGCTATTAACATCTTCAAATGGGTCACTCGACCTCTCCCATTGACTTATACATGAACTCGACAGGTTTTAGGTGGCAAATAGTCAAACTCAAATTATTCCCAGGGTAAAGGTTTGATAAATCTCAAAATTCTAATCGAGTTTGGATTATTCCCAATTCGAATTAGTGAGTTTTGACCAAAAAAACAATTCGAAATCTCAAATTCGAATTTCATATTCGATCCTTGATAACTCTGCCGCATAGTGTTCCATGTAATACCGTCCTCCAGAAAGGCTGGATCAGATAATCCAACTGAGCAGAGGGACGTGGATGCTTCAGTGGTCTCCCAGTAGCAATCAGTCCCACACAATGAGCAACTTCCCCTTGCCCATCTAGGGCAGAGACCCAAGGTCAGATTCGGGGAGATTAGTTGCCCGGCGACAATCTCCTCTTCTCCGGGGGCGACTAATCTCCCCGAACTGCCTTCCCGCCTTCTAGAATGTAAATCTCCAGCGGGATGGCACTAAGAGCGCTTTATTTTCCAAAGTTGCCCGAACGAAGCACTCCAAGTGCCATCCAGCTGGCGATTTACATTCTAGCCAGGGGGAAGGCAGTTCGGCGAGATTAGTCACCCCGAAGAAGAGGAGATTTGTCGCTGGACGACTAATCTCCCCGAATCTGACCGTGTGTCTCTGCCCTTAGACCTTATTTTGTCCTGGATTGACCCTTTGAGAGGCTGCAAGTGTCATCTGTTGCCATAGCAATATATGTGCTTGTGGAACCCTGCCAGCCTTTTTGCACCATTACTGCCCAGGGGCTTTATTCCCTTGCCTTAGGCTCTTTCTGCTACACAGCGCTTCCGCTAGAAAGTCTCCATTTTAGAACGAACTTGCCAAGGGATGTGAGTGAATCAGTCAGCAAATCAAAATGCAACGTGTTAACAGGTGTAGCTTCTGGAAACTTGCCTAGATCTTCCAAGAAGTCTGCCAAATCCATAATGTCCTGCCTTCCCACACATTCATAGGAGAACGTTGTGCCATTTTAGTTGCTATTCTCCAAGGGTCTCTGGTTCAGTTTAATTAGAATGTTCCGAGCTTGGTTATCATTTCTAGGAAACAATAAGGTAGTTATGGTAGAAGCTGCAGTGGAATAGGTGAGCAATGTGTGTGTGGGCTGGAGAATGGAGTAGCAGTCATATGCGCAATTTTAACTGCTGAATTCCTCCAGGGAATGCATGGCCCCTCTCCAGTCAGGGTGCAGAGCCGTGGGCTGCAAAACAATTCCTGTAGTTATCCTTGGAGTAATGCTGAGGAAATAAATCTCACTGGGGTGTATATGGGCATTCTGTTGGCTGCGGAACAGCAGTTGGCATTTGCATTATGGGTCCCATCTTTCTATTGCAATGTTGAGAGAGACAAGGTGCCCCAGAAAATATTTTAAATATCTCACCGAGTAGTAGATGTGGTCCGGGTGCACCAGCCCCAGACCCCCAGCTTTAGAGAGCCCGTGATTAAGTGCCGTGGTGGGTACGAAACGCGTAGGGCGGATGGAGATGCAAGTACCGTATATACTTGAGTATAAGCCGAGTTTTTCAGCCCCCAAAATATGCTGAAAAACTCTACCTCGGCTTATACTCGGGTCAAGCGCAAAAACGGTTGCCGGTGCCTAAGAATAGTCGCCGGTGCCTAAGAATAGTCACCTGCGTCCAAGAATAGTCTCCAAGAATATTCGCCGGCGTCCAAGAATGGTCGCCAGCATCTAAAAACGAGACGCCGGCACTTCCAATAGGAGCAGAAACCCTCAATTTTTTGATTGAAACTTACCAGAAGCTGCTACATTTCTCACCCTCGGCTTATACTCGAGTCCATAAGCTTTCCCAGTTTTTGGAGGTAAAATTAGGTACCTCGGCTTATACTCAGGACGGCTTATACTCTATACGGTATACATTTTTAATTTTGTAAAATAAAGATATATTTTTTAACTTAAAACTTTTCTGGTCCTGTGGATCCGTTTGATTCCCGGACATCCCTGTTCTTTCTTCGATTTTTCTCCCGTATTTCTATGTGTGACGTGCAGCCGAGTATCTTCATACTTTGCTGAATTATACAGTGGTGTGAAAAACTATTTGCCCCCTTCCTGATTTCTTATTCTTTTGCATGTTTGTCACACAAAATGTTTCTGATCATCAAACACATTTAACTATTAGTCAAAGATAACACAAGTAAACACAAAATGCAGTTTTTAAATGAGGGTTTTTATTATTTAGGGAGAAAAGAAATCCAAACCTGTGTGAAAAAGTAATTGCCCCCTGAACCTAATAACTGGTTGGGCCACCCATAGCAGCAATAACTGCAATCAAGCGTTTGCGATAACGTGCAACGAGTCTTTTACAGCGCTCTGGAGGAATTTTGGCCCACTCATCTTTGCAGAATTGTTGTAATTCAGCTTTATTTGAGGGTTTTCTAGCATGAACCGCCTTTTTAAGGTCATGCCACAACATCTCAATAGGATTCAGGACTTTGACTAGGCCACTCCAAAGTCTTCATTTTGTTTTTCTTCAGCCATTCAGAGGTGGATTTGCTGGTGTGTTTTGGGTCATTGTCCTGCTGCAGCACCCAAGATCGCTTCAGCTTGAGTTGACAAACAGATGGCCGGACATTCTCCTTCAGGATTTTTTGGTAGACAGTAGAATTCATGGTTCCATCTATCACAGCAAGTCTTCTAGGTCCTGAAGCAGCAAAACAACCCCAGACCATCACACTACCACCACCATATTTTACTGTTGGTATGATGTTCTTTTTCTGAAATGCTGTGTTACTTTTTACGCCAGATGTAACGGGACGCGCACCTTCCAAAAAGTTCAACTTTTGTCTCGTCGGTCCACAAGGTATTTTCCCAAAAGTCTTGGCAATCATTGAGATGTTTTTTAGCAAAATTGAGACGAGCCTTAATGTTCTTTTTAAAAGTGGTTTGCGCCTTGGAAATCTGCCATGCAGGCCGTTTTTGCCCAGTCTCTTTCTTATGGTGGAGTCGTGAACACTGACCTTAATTGAGGCAAGTGAGGCCTGCAGTTCTTTAGATGTTGTCCTGGGGTCTTTTGTGGCCTCTTGGATGAGTTGTCTCTGCGCTCTTGGGGTAATTTTGGTCGGCCGGCCACTCCTGGGAAGGTTCACCACTGTTCCATGTTTTTGCCATTTGTGGATAATGGCTCTCACTGTGGTTCGCTGGAGTCCCAAAGCTTTAGAAATGGCTTTATAACCTTTGAAATTGAACTCAGGTGTGATAAACCACAGTTAAGTTATTTTTTAACAAGGGGGGCAATCACTTTTTCACACAGGCCCATGTAGATTTGGAGTTTTTTTTCTCCCTTAATAACGTAAACCTTCATTTGAAAAACTGCATTTTGTGTTCAATTATGTTATCTTTGACTAATAGTTAACGGTTTTTGATGAGCAGAAACATTTAAGTGAGACAAACATGCAAAAGAATAAGAAATCAGGAAGGGGGCAAATAGTTTTTCACACCACTGTATTTTCTCAAATAGACCCAAGTTCTGTCTTCAGTTACCCCCAGATAGTCAACGTTTTAGAACAGTTTCTCTGTTTGCGCTCACTCCTAAATAGTGCTGGGCTTGTTTCTGTCGCTTAATATATCCCGATTTTATACAATTATTTATTTTAAAGCTAGCGCAGAGCTGGTTCAGTGTGTCTTGCTTACCTTTCTCTGGTCTCCGTTTGTTTTGATTGAAACAATTCAATCACAGTTGAATTTGATTTAATTGATCCTGTTTAAAAAAAAAAAAAAACTCAATACTCCCCCTTCTTCTTTGACATGAGCTCATTCATTTGGTCTTGTAAAAAAAAATAGAAGTATATTACACAGATATAGCTAATGCCACAGATAGAAAGGAAGCCATGTTACTTATAAGAACCCATCTCCCTTAGGCTCACAATGTCATGCAACCCCTCCCACACCTTGTTTCTTTGCAAAGTGATGAATTCTTGGAAGTCTCAGTGGGTGGTGCACAGATCCTAGGAAAGCAGAGGGACTTCAATTCCCAGAATCCATTGTTTGACAATGTAACAAGATGGGGGACGGTTTGCATGGAACAAGGTGACGGCTAGGCTTAATCACTCAGTGAGCCTAAGGTGTAGGGGAATGGTCCCTGCAACACAGGCCTGAATGAAAGCTCGTCAAAAAGTGCCTATCTTTTCCTTTTAACAGCAATGGGGCATGTGACTTTGCAATTGCACATTAAAGGACATGTAAAGCCTACATTTTCTACCGTGTATATAAGTTGGGCATGTCTTCCCCACCCAAGCCAAATCATTTGTACTGCATGTACCCCTCAATTTGCCAGTGCCATCAGCTTTCACCTGGCGGCCATTAGGTGTACCTGCACTAGGGAGATGTGATATTCTAAAGGACAAGTAGAGTTATGGTTTTAATGTTTTGATCATTTATGACAATCCCCAAGCTTAGCCTCCCAACTGAAACCCAGACCACACTGAGCATGTGCACAGTCTTGGTCTTGCAGAGATGTTTAACAAATTTACAATATGGTGACCCCCTGTGGCCAACTTTGAAAGCATAAATCATTTAATTTGGCTTCTGGTGCTGAAAGTTTGTTTAATATACAAAATACAGCATTTCTAGCCTTATTCTATTTCAGACTTTAGTTCCCCTTTAACAGTGGCTGCACACTGCCATGGAAAGGTTCAAACAGCAACATCAACTGGTCTTGTTATTGTCTACAGAATGTAACGCACAAGTCTCTGTATTGATAACAGTCCCGCTTGGCACTGGGCTCAGCTCTTAATAACTTACTGTCTCTTCTTGCTAATGACTGGCGTCATAGAAACGAGATGATTAGATATCCTGGCTCTTGGCAGCAACTCCTGGGCATGGGCCAGTTCCTCCACCTGTAAATCCCAAACCCAGTCTCTCATTCGAGCTGATGATTATGAGCAACCCCCCCCCCCAACGGGCAGATAGAAATTTTGCTAAATGCCCAGCAGAACTCTTGTAAGAATTGCTGAATATAAAGTCTCTGTTTTAACGTTAAAGGGGAACTGTATTGAGCACTTCACGACAATTTACATTCATTGGGGCAAAAGTTGCATAGGACCCCGACTCATGCGAATACTCGTATCCACTGCGGGCCTGGGTGCAGTTGACTTTGGAGGGTTAAATGTAGGGATGCACCGAAACCACTATTTTGGATTTGGCTGAACCCCCGAATCCTTCGCGATAGATTCGGCCGAATGCCGAATCCTAATTTGCATATGCAAATTAGGGGTGGGAAGGGGAAACATTTTTTACTTCCTTGTTTTGTGACAAAAAGTCACATGATTTTCCCTCCCCACCCCTAATTTGCATATGCAAATTATGATTCCGATTTGGTTCAGCCGGGCAGAAGGATTTGACCGAATCCAAATCCTGCTGAAAAAGGCTGAATCCCGAATCCTGGATTCGGTGCATCCGTAGTTAAATGTATATAAACTGTAAATGTACTGGAGTGCAATTGTATATTTCTTTTCTGTTCAGGTTTAGATCCCCTTTAATCAGACTATCAGTTTGATCATCCCTGTGTTCTTCCCCACAGTGTCAGATCATTCTTGAAGCTACGTGAGCGCAGATCCGGATTTGTATTAGACATCAGCTTAAGCCTGGCTTATATCAACAGCAGCTGACATTTACCTTGACTGCTGCCTCGCTCCGAACAAGAACAGCAGGAGAATCTGTTATATCTCTGGCTGTCATGTTGTGTGCAGCTGATAGGGGGCGCTGTATGGCCCTTTCACTGCTATTGCTTACTGAAATCAACACACATATTTATATAAATAATACACAAAAGCCATGAATATCTTGTAAATTATATCCTTATAAACGGTGAGTTCTGATGTCATTTCTGTCACATGGCTCATTGAAATTTGTGTATCATAATAAATAAAGTACCCCCAGTTGTAAAATTTACAAGAGGGGGTACTTTATTCAATATATAATTTACTAAACTGAAGTAGGTGCTTAATAAATATATATATAATATATATAATAATTGCTTTATTCGTGTAATTCCTTAATCTAGTAACTTGTTTGTAGCTGAAAACAACCCGCTGATATTGAAAGTTAGGGGCAGAGGAAAGGTTGTGAGTCAGATGTGTTTGTATCCGACATAAACAGACTCGTATGTAGGGAGTGATGTACCCCCTGTTGTAAAATCTAAGGATATCACCAAAGATTTCCATGACGTGACATTTTGCCTAGTGCGTTTTCTTTGTGGGTAAAGGGCACTGATCATACTAAAATTATTTCCCTAGCTGGAGGTGTAATACAGCAATACAGGTTTGGGTCCTGTTATCCAGAATGCTCGGGACCTGGGGTTTTCCAGATAAGGGATCTTTCTGTCATTTGGATCTTCATAACTGAAGTCATATTAAAAAAAAAAAACACATTTCAACATGAATTAAACCCAATCGCCTGGTTTTGCTTCTGATAAGGTTTAGTTATATCTTAGTTAAAATCCAGTAAAAGCTACAGTTACATTATTACAGGTTCGGGCAGCCATATTGGGACACGTAAATAATGAGGAGTGTCCCAGCTATAGTAATACTGGTGTGGTTATTGCCCAAACAAACCCAAATTAGTCCAAATGTGACTTTAAACAACCACCTGGCAAGTTAATTCTTTAGGGTTCTTACAAATGCGCGTTTTTTACTGCTCTCCCCTGCGTTGCGCTTTCTTCCGTTCAGCCGCAGGGGAGCGCTTACCTATTTGCACCTGTGGGGGTCCAGGGGGGTCCACGAGGGCAGCTCTCTGTGCTAGAAGAGCCGAATTTCTGGTTTGAAAACCGGAAATTCGGCTCTTTAAGTACCAGGAGCAGCATTTTTGCCGCCCCTGGTACCTAGTGGGGCGCTGCCCCCTGAGGCGAGAGTCTCAACTTGCCTCATTGGCGAAGAGACCCTGGTTACGCCACTGCCAGTATCTTATTTATACTGCAGTGTTGCTTGGGTAATTGGGACCCAGATTGCTGAAATAACAACTGGAGAGCTGCTGTATAAAAAGCTAAATAACTCAAAAACCACAAATAATAAAAAAAGAAAGAAAACCAATTGCAAATTGTCTCAGAATATCATTCTCTACGTCATACTAAAAGCTAACTCAAAGGTGAACAACCCCTTTAAGGGGAAATCCAAAAATATCTCACATTGTGGACTCTTGATCTTGCTGGTCCTCAACCCTCGTGATCATACTCCCTTCTCTTTTAAGATTTTGAGCTTTATAAGTATGTAATAATATATAATAATATATAATAATAACAACATAATATGGTGATTTTGGGCCTTCCCCCCCGACACATTGTATTTGTTCTGGAAGTTCAGGCTCCTCGAGGCAATGCATTATAGTACTTATGGTATTTAGAAGGTACTTTATGCTGATATGTAGCCATTAGCATTAATTCAATTAGAGTTCAATGTTCCTGACCCCTAATGAATATTCTAATCAGTCTGTTACTGAATGTTATTTAAAAGCCTCCTAATCTTCTGCCTTTAAATAGGTTGTGTAGTGAATGCAAAGTGGGAAATGGAAGCCACAGAATTAGCTTTATGCCACCGGAAATATTATTATATACAGGCCTGATATTAGGGCAGGTTAGAAACTGTATTGGCCCTGTATTGACATAAAGACACAGGACATATGTAATAGTAATGTTATTATATTATATCAAAGGTGTTAAACCTGCACCCCTCCAATGACTGTTAAAGGACCAGTAACGTCAGATTTTTTTTTACAAAAAAAGTGTATAGAATGAAAAAAAAAACACCAAGACATATGTAACTTTAAAATCGCAAAGTCTTTATTAAAAAATAACTTACCGAAACTCAGCCTTCGCTCCTCTTCAGAAAAATTTTTTTTAAAAAATTTGACGTTACTGGTCCTTTAAAGGGGTTACTCACCTTCAAACAATTACTTGTTTTCAGACAGTTCACCAGAAAAAAAGACATTATACAAATTACTTTCTTTTTTCTATGGGGCAGATTTATCAAGGGTCGAAGTGAAAATGCGAAGTAAAAAAATTTGAATTTCAAGCTATTTTTATGTACTTCGACTAGGGAATAGTCCGAATTTGATATTCTAAAATTAGAATATCGAAATTTATCATGTACAGTCTCTTTAAAACTTCACCTTCGACCATTCACCATCTAAAACCTGACAAATTATGTTTTAGCCAATGGGGGACCTCCTAGAACCTATTTGGAGTCAATTGGTGGACTATGAAAAAGTTTTTTTTTAAAATACTTCGAATCGAATTTAACCGAATACGATCTTACTTCGATTTGAACGATCGAATACAGCCTATTCACCCGCAGAAGAAACCTTTGATTTTTTTAAAATAAGTTTCAGTTGGTCTTTTTTATTCGAATTTTAAAGTTATGGGAGTTCAAAAAAAACTCCCATTACTTCAAAATTCGACCCTTGAGAAATCTGCCCCTAGGTGTCACCATTTTTCTAATATTGAAGTGTAATTTTTCACCTTTTAAGTAGCTCTGGGAGGGGGGGTCGCTGACCCTGTAAACTGTTCTGAATTGACAAATTTAGTGTACAGTATATATTTGTTATATATACCTATATATATTTGTCCCTGCTGAGCAGATTCTCTGGGTTTCATTACAGGCAGCTGTTAGAATTGATACAATAGTTGCTAATACTCCAGAGATGCTGCTGAGAAATGTATCAATTAATGTTGCAAATTACTAACAGTTCAGAATCTGCACCTGAATTACTGAGATGCTAGACTGAAACACCAGAGACAGGAACAAAGGGGTGGTTCACCTTCAAGTTAATTTTTAGTATGTTATAGAATGGCCAATTCTAGCCAACTTTTCAATTGGTCTTCATTATTTTATTTTTTTTATAGTTTTTTTATTATTTGCATTCTTCTTCTGACTCTTTCCAGTTTTCAAATTGGGGTCACTGACCCCATCTTAAAAAACAAATGCTCTGTAAGGCTACAAATATATTGTAATTGCTACTTTTTATTACTCTATTCAGGCCTCTCCTATTTATATATAAATCGATGCATGGTTGCTAGGATTTTTTGCAACCAGGTGCCTGAAATTACAATCTGGAGAATTGCTGAATAACAAGCGAAATGGCTCAAAAGCCACAAATAATAAAAAATAAAAACCAATTGCAAATTCTTAATATCACTCTCTACGTCATACTAACAGTTCATTTAAAGGTGAACAACCCCTTTAAACTTAGATTTTGGAAAAACAGTAAAAAATAAATAATAGAAAGTAATTGAAAAAAGTCTATATTTCTGGGGAACAATCTGAAAACAACTGAATTTAAAAAAATGTTTGGAAGGTGAACAAGCCCTTAAAGGCTGTGCTGGGAGTTGCAGTTTAACACAAAGCTGGAAAGCTGCAGGTAACTAGGGGAAGGATAGGAGAAAAGAGAACAGTCTGAAGGAATCTTCATATTAACACATCAGGAATGCAACTCCACTTTGTGTAAAGTCTGTCCATTAAAACACTTACTCCAACACCGGCCAATGAAAATATTGACTTATCGGCACATTGCACACTAATCTCCTTTAGCCGCCATCAATACAACATCACAGTGCAACATAAAGGTCTATTCAGTCGTCTCCAATCAATCGGCAAATCCATAATCGCTGAGAATAACAACCTGCTGGAGTGTGTGTGGCGCAGGGGGAACCAGGAATCTCCTGCCAAACGCAACAAGGAAAATCAAGGAGAAGTAAGGCCAAAAAATCAATATGGCTAGAAATGCTGCATTTTATATGCTGTTTAACTACCTGCACTTACAATGGTTCAGCAGCCCTCTAAGGGCTCTTACACATGGGCGGTTTTTCCTGCGCTCCCCTGCGTCGCGCTTTCTTCCATTCAGCCGCAGGGAAGCGCAGGAGTAGACAAACTCAATTATGGTGAAGGGGGCTGTAGTGTACACAGAGGCATGTATGCTGAACGCAGGTGAAATGCAACATGCTGCATCCCACCTGCGTTTGACGCTCACATGCGTTTGAGTACAGCCCCCTTCACAATAATTGAGTGTGTCTACTCCTGCTCTACCCTGCGGCTGAATGGAAGAAAGCGCAACGCAGGGGAGCGCAGGAAAAACCGCCGTGTGTAAGAGCCCTAACAGTAATGGTCACGTATCTGTTTAAGCATTCACCTGGTTGTAGTCCATTCTGACATCCAATATGCTTCCTTGTTGCTATGGTAAAGAGAGTCCTAGCAACCGCAAAGCAATTACATTTGAAGCTGTGCAAAAGAATTCCAAGAGAAGACTAATTGCAAATTGTGAATATTGATATCTATGCCAAACTAATAGTTCATTTGAAGGGGTATTTTGTTTTATTATTTTGATCAAAAGACTTCCTGGTTGCTAGTGTAAGATACCATAGCAACCAGGTAGCAGTTTAAATGCCAGATGTGGAACAAAAGCTTTTGAAAAATCTAAAAACCCACAGTTTAAAAAAAAAAAGACCAACTGCAAATACAATTCCACCATTTGTATCGTTACATGTAAAGTGACTTCTTTAACCTTAGGCAATAAATGATTTCATAAAGTTGTGTATTGCGAGACATAAGGAAACAAGAGAAATCGTAAATGTTGTGATCAATATAAGTTCTCGCAGCTCTGACCCAGACTCATTTCTGTGCAGCAGACTCAGTAGTCTCAGTACTAATTCTCTCTCATTTGTGTCATTAACTGGTCAGTGTAACACTCAATAACAGCGACAAGTCCCTGCTAAGCCCCGAATAACATGAACATCACTAGACTCATTGACATGTAGCTTCCATAGGTGCACTGAATATTCCATTTCAACGTTATTAAAGCACCTGTAAGGTCTAAAGGGGATGCAAACCCAAAAATAAACTGTTGCTGTAATTCTCAGCAACTTTCATTACACCTGGGATGTAAAAATACACAAGCCACTTATACCCTTAATGGGACTGCACTAGGCAAATCCATTATGGAAAAGGACCTTGGAGTCCTTGTAGATGATAAACTTGGCTGTAGCAAGCAATGCCAGTCAGCAGCATCAAGGGCAAATAAGGTCTTGAGCTGTATTAAAAGGGGCATAGAGTCACGGGAGGAGGGGGTCATTCTTCCACTGTATAGAGCACTTGTAAGGCCCCATCTAGAATATGCCGTACAGTTTTGGTCTCCATCACTCAAACAGGACATTATTGAATTAGAGAGGGTACAGAGAAGGGCAACTAAGCTGGTAAAAGGTATGGAAAATCTTAGCTATGAGGAAAGACTGGCCAAATTGGAGATGTTCACCCTGGAGAAGAGGCGCTTAAGGGCTGATATGATAACTATGTATAAATATATAAGGGGATCATATAATAATCTCTCTAATGCTTTATTTACCAGTAGGTATTTCCAGCTGACACAAGGTCACCCATTCCGATTAGAAGATAGAGGTTCCGCCTAAATATTCCGAAAGGGGTTTGTTACAGTGAGAGCTGTGAAGATGTGGAATTGTCTCCCTGAATCAGTGGTACAGGCTGATACATTAGATAGCTTTAAGAAGGGGTTGGATGGTGTTTAGCAAGTGAGGGAATACAGGGTTATGGGAGATAGCTCATAGTACAAGCTGATCCAGGGACTGGTCCCATTGCCATTTTGGAGTCAGGAAGGAATTTTT
Source organism: Xenopus laevis (assembly GCF_017654675.1). NCBI lineage: Eukaryota > Metazoa > Chordata > Amphibia > Anura > Pipidae > Xenopus > Xenopus laevis. Next base: position 142,174,875 of record NC_054381.1, read on the forward strand.
CCCCTTTGAGGAAAATTGGAGAGGCTTCAGATGCGTTTTTTTTTTTGCCTTCCTCTGGATCAACTGGCAGTTAGGCAGGTTAAAAAAGTTATAAGGTTGAACTTGATGGACGTGTGTCTTTTTTAAGCCCAACTTACTATGTTACTATGTTACATTTATTATTTTGTACAAATAACTAAATTTATTTATGTCACTGCTATGGAAACCAGAATCTGTTCTGTCCGTTTCTGTCCTGTTCTGTCCTGTAACAATATACTGGTATGGGAACTGTTATCCAGAATGCTCGGGACCTGGGGTTTTCCAGATAACGAATGCTTAGCAAAACCTCATTCATACTCTTACACGTAAGTCAATTTGAATAGGGCGGGTACTTATAGGTCGGATAGACTTCATTAGTGATGTTCGTGAAGTGGCCACTCATTATTACAAATGTCTAAGGAAACAAAATAAAGACGAAAGAGATCCTCTAATGCCCTAGACATGAGCCCACCTTAAAACAAATATGGCGTGCCCCTCAAATGGTAAAAAAAAAAAGTAAAAATAAACATTTTTAATAGTTACAACTTTTAAAGACAATCCCGTTTTAAAATATGGGATTTTTAGAACTTTTATGACTTTTTGGCATACAGGATATGATTAGTGATGATTGAATTTGTCCCGTTTTGTCGGAAAATTTGCAAATTTCCAGCGAATTTATTCGCAGGCGGCAAACTGGTGAAATTTACTGTGAATTTGCTCCTGGCGAATTTATTCGCCCATCACTAGATGATGTCACATCTTATCAGGTCTAAGGTGGCGAAGGAAACTCTGGTGAAAGAGGTAACATTCTGTAAAATCCGCACTTTAGTGAATGTTCGCCTGAGCGAAAATGCTCCTGGAGATAGGGTCTCTTTCACTAGTGAATTGTCCTCGACGCCTGTTAGTAAATTGCTGATGTCCCTGCGGATAGGATTTCTGGCGAATTTTCGCTAGCAACTGCCACTTTGTCCTTTAGTGAATCTGCCCCAGTGGATTCTGGTTGCAGCAAGGCAGGTTTCCTAGGATTGGGGAGGGCATCTCCAATGTAGTCGCACACCCTGCTCCCCTGGTAGTTACACCTCTGGGTGCCCTTGCCTTCAGGTGGCAAAATGTCAGAATATCTGTGCCAGGGAGTTGCATAAACCACAACACTTATTTGGTACAGTCAATGACTTTATATCAGTGAAGCCTTCTGATACTCATTATCTGTGCCCAGGTTCCTGCTTGATGGATTCCTTTTTCTATTGTCAGTGCAGAGTTTGTGGAAGAAGTGAATCACAGAATAATTGCGCCTCGCTGTGCGGCTCCGCCGAGGATTAGTGGGCGTCTGCCTGTAACCGTGACACAGTGTTTCTCTGCAGGCAAAGAAATGATGAGCAATACGGGAATGGTAAATGAATGAAAGTGCAATTATAACTTTCTGCTTCTGCTACAGATCCTTCAGCAATAACCTCTAATGCAATAACTGACACGGACTGTAAGGAATATGCTTGCTGATAAATGGCAGCTGACACTAAAACCGCCACCACCCGCAGCTGCTTTACTGATATTGTTCTGTGTTATATAGCAAAATAAGGCACTTGGTTATTAAAGGGACACTATTGCTTTTTACTTAAAGGGACAGTATAAACCCGTTTTCAACATGAGTTCAATGGATAGGGCTTGTGCTGAACATCATATTTGCTGATTTAATTAAGAAATGTCTGTGGTTTCTGTTATTTCTGGCACTAAACAAGAACATGACGCCAGTTTCACTTTAGGACTTCCTGTCACTTATAGTCCCAAAGTACTTCAAAGGAGCTGATAAAACTAATTACCAGTCCACAGAGAAGCCCCTGATAATTATGATAATATGAATTACATAAGGGAGAGGTTTGTTTGTTGAAAGGTCGATAGGGAGCTCTGAACGAATCGCCCTATTTATAAAGGGAGGAGGAGGTGAGTTCAGTCAACTTTCAAATTAGTGCTTTGTAATGGCAAAAAAATAGGAAAATATAGTTTTCAATAGGCAGAAAATATAGGTTACAATAGGCAGAATCTATTTTTTTTAAAACACAAATCCTATTTAATGTGCTAATTTTTAGCCAAAGCGCTTTTAGGTGTATATTGCCCCTTACCTAACTTGTCTCCTACGGGCTATGCCACAAAATGTGTTTTCTCCACTGGTGGAAAACTGCCCCATATGTGTGCACATTAACCAGAGTGGAATGCAACTGTTGTTGTGAGTTTCATTTCTGTATCTCCCTCATCTCCACCAGTATCTTTCCATTGCTGGACAACAGGCATTGTGTGCCACAACCCTAAGGGGAAGACACACGGAGCTACTAGTAGCAGCTACTTGTTGTGGCTACAAAATGCCAAAAAATATTCTGCCATATACTGAGAATTGCCTTTGCCAAAACACATGTAGTGTCTCAGCAAAGTCAATTATCACTATTGTCTATTTTGTAGCCATGACAAGTAGCTGCTTCTAGTAGCTCTGTCTGTCTTTATCCTAAAGTAGCAAACTGAGACTTCAATCTCCCCATTTAATGACAAACTGAATATAATTTAACTTAAAAATATTGCACCCTTTTATACTCTAGGTGCAATACTCTTCATCTTGCTCTAATGCTCCCTTAAACTGTGAATGCTTCGCTTGAAGTTATAGAATAGGTAGGGGATAGAATGGAGGTAGAATGTTACACCCAGGGCCGCCGTTAGAAATCACGGGGCCCTGCATAACAACATTTAACAAAATTTGGGCACCAAAGAACATTTTTTAAAAAAACTTTGGCGCCAGGGCCCCCCTTACAAGTTAAAAAAAATGGGGCCCCAAAGAATATTTCTCAAAAAAACATTGGTGGCAGGGGCCTATAGAGTATTAAAATAATCCATTGGTGGCCAGGGGATTAAAAAAAAAACACAAATTGGTGTTCAGAGGAATTGAACTCGTGGCTTCAGGACAACTTTGCCTCCTTCGGGTCATTTTGCCGCTTCAGGACTTCAATTTCGGCTGTCTTCGTGGCTACGGGTCTTTTTACCACTTTGGGACTTCGGCTGTTCTGCTTTTTCAGCACTTCCGCATTTCATCTTTTCGGGACTTCGGAAGGAGGTGGCACGGCTTCGGCACTGTCAAGGGGGGCACGGCTCTTTCAAAAATTTCAGCACTACCGGGCAACACTTGTACCCCCTGTGCCCCCCTGATGGCGGTCTGATTATACCCCTAGCCTGTCCCTCATCAATACAGAGATGCTCTTTTAGATTGTAAGCTCTTTTGGGCAGGGCCCTCTTCACTTCTTGTATTGGGTTATAGGTCGCTATATATGTAATTCTGTATGTTCATTGTATAAACCCATTTCTTGTACAGCGCTGCAGAATATGTTGGTGCCTTATAAATACATAATGATGATAATAATAGGACAGGTAGGGAGTAGAATTAGGGTAGAAATTTACACCCCGGCCTGTCCCACATCAACACAGAACTGCTAAATGTCAGTAATGCTATATTTACTGGGAAGGCAGGGGTACTTATGCTCCATTCTGGAATTCACTTCGGGTACAAATTGTTACTGCCCTGCTGTTTGTAAACAACCTATACAATTATTTGTCCAGATTTTTTACACAATCTGCATATGGATCCTATTAAAAACCCTGTGACCTCCATATGGATCCTATTTAATACCCTGGCCATTGCGCCTGCTAGAAATACTTTGCCACTGTTTGAGACATGACTATCGTTCTACAGGTATAGGATCGCTTATCCAGAAAGCTCTGAATTACAGGAAGGCTGTCTCCCACAGACTCCATTTTAACCAAATAATTTACACTTTTTAAATGGATTTCCTTTTTCTCTGTAATAATAAAACAGTACCTTGTACTTGAACCACACTAAGATTTCATTTATCCTCATTGGTGGCAAAACAATGACTTAATGTTTAAATGATGTTTGTATGGAGACACAAATTATGGAAAGATCCCTTATCCATAAAAACCCCAGATCCTGAGCTTTTTGGATAAAAGGTCCCATACCTGTAATGCTATGACTCGAGTTTTGCCCACTGTTTGCCCCATTGACTTGTCAGTATAAATACTGAATTAAACCTCATAAACTGTCAGTTTCAAATGCTTTTTCTACATCCCAGCACCAGACATTATATATTTCTATTCCTATAAATTTAACATTATTTACAGTGATGAAACATGTCTCCGCTATGGTAATATTTGTTGTTGTGCGTTTCACTCCAGTTGGCAATTTCTGTATCTCCCTCATCCCCACCAGTGTCATTTCATTGCTGGACAACAGGCATTGTGTGCCACAACCCTAAGGGGAGGACACACCGAGCTACTAGTAGCAGCTACTTGTTGTGGCTACAAAATGCCAAAAAAAATTCCGTCATAGACAACACTAAGGGGCCAATTCATTAACTTCGAGTGAAGGAATAGAAGAAAAAATACTTCGAATTTCAAGTGTTTTTTTGACTACTTCGACCATCGAATGGGCCACTAAGACCTTCAACTACGACTTCGACTTTGAATCGAAGGATTCGAACTAAAAATCGTTCGACTATTTGACCATTCGATAGTCAAAGTACTGTCTCTTTAAGAAAAAACTTCGACCCCCTAGTTCGCCACCTAAAAGCTGCCGAACCCAATGTTAGCCTATGGGGAAGTTCCCATAGGCTTGGCTAAGTTTTTTTGGTCGAAGGATATTCCTTCAATCGTTCGATCGAAGTATTTGCGCAAAGTCCTTCGACTTCGATATTCGAAGTCGAAATATTTTCATTCCCAGTCGAATATCGAGGGTTAATTAACCCTCGATATTCGACCCTTGATGAATTTGCCCCTAAGAAACGCCTCTGTTAAAACACACTAGGAGGCCCATTCACTAAGTTCGAGTGAAGGATTAGAGGAAAAATAGTTCGAATTTCGAATGTTTTTTTTGGCTACTTCGACCATCGAATTGGCTACTTCGACCTTTGACTACGACCTTCGACTTCGAATCGAACGATTCAAACTAAAAATCGTTTGAATATTCGACCATTCTATAATCGAAGTACTGTCTCTTTAAAAATTTCTTCGACCCCCGAGTTCGCCACCTAAAACCTACCAAGGCCAATGTTAGCCTATGGGGAAGGTCCCCATAGGCTTGCTACCAATTTTCTGATCGAAGGATAATCCTTCGATCGTTCGAACGAACGAATTGCGCAAAATCCTTCGATTTCGATATTCGAAGTCGAAGGATTTTAATTCGGCAGTCGAATATCGAGGGTTAATTAACCCTCGATATTCGACCCTTGATACATCTGCCCCTAGGTGTCTCAGCAAAGTCAATTATCACTATTATCTATTTTGTATCTGCTTCCAGTAGCTCCGTCTGTCTTTATCCTAAAGTAGCAAACTTAGACTTCAATCTCCCCATTTAATGACAAACTGAATATAATTTAACCTAAAAATATTGCACCCTTTTATACTCTAGGTGCACTACTCTTCATCTTGCTCTAATGCTCCCTTAAACTGTGAATGCTTCACTTGAAGTTATAGGACAGGTAGGGGATAGAATGGAGGTAGAATGTTACACCCCTAGCCTGTCCCTCATTAATACAGAGATGCTCTTTTAGATTGTAAGCTCTTTTGGGCAGGGCCCTCTTCACTTCTTGTATTGGGTTATAGGTCGCTATGTATGTAATTCTGTATGTTCATTGTATTAACCCATTTATTGTACAGCACTGCAGAATATGTTGGTGCCTTATAAATACATGATGATGATGATAATAATAGGACAGGTAGGAGGTAGAATGGGGGTAGAATGTTACACCCCAGTCTGTCCCACATCAACACAGAGCTGCTAAATGTCAGCAGCTATATTTACTGGGAAGGCAGGGGTACTTATGCTCCATTCTGGAATTCACTTTGGGTGCAAATTGTTACTGCCCTGCTGTTTGTAAACGACCTATACAATTATTTGGCCAAATTTTGTACACAATCTGCATATCGATCCTATTAAAAACCCTTTGACCTCCATATGGATCCTATTTAATACCCTGGCCATTGCGCCTGCTAGAAATACTTTGCCACTGTTTGAGACATGACTATCGTTCTACAGGTATAGGATCGCTTATCCAGAAAGCTCTGAATTACAGGAAGGCTGTCTCCCACAGACTCCATTTTAACCAAATAATTTACACTTTTTAAATGGATTTCCTTTTTCTCTGTAATAATAAAACAGTACCTTGTACTTGAACCACACTAAGATTTCATTTATCCTCATTGGTGGCAAAACAATGACTTAATGTTTAAATGATGTTTGTATGGAGACACAAATTATGGAAAGATCCCTTATCCATAAACCCCCAGATCCTGAGCTTTTTGGATAAAAGGTCCCATACCTGTAATGCTATGACTCGAGTTTTGCCCACTGTTTGCCCCATTGACTTGTCAGTATAAATACTGAATTAAACCTCATAAACTGTCAGTTTCAAATGCTTTTTCTACATCCCAGCACCAGACATTATATATTTCTATTCCTATAAATATAACATTATTTACAGTGATGAAACATGTCTCCGCTATGGTAATATTTGTTCCTCTTCATCCCATTGGAATCCCATAAATAGCATTGTGCGTCCTGTGGTTGTGACGTCAGCTCCCTAAATCAGCCCGCAATTGGTGCACTTAATATTGATAATGTAAATATTGCTGTAATAATCGTACTCATCAGGAGATGCGAGACCACAAGGAATTGTGTATATTCATGCTCTGATGGAAATGGAGTTTTAAATATGTATTTATTCTATTCCCTGATCGGCCTCCCCTAGCTCCTTCCAGCGCAGCATTGAGACCCCATTAATCTGTGTAACCTTTATTAACAAGTAATTACATTTCCTTCCTGTCACTTTTGCACATTTACCAATTCGTGCCCATTGTGTCCTACAATAATCATGTATGTCCCAGTATGGAGAAAGGTGGTAAACTGTAATTTGTTAGCTCCCTAAATCAATACATCATTTCAGGCATATTGTGTATTTCATCTCATACTTCATTGTTATCCAGTGTCAGCTTTTATTTACACCTTCCGATCAATATCATAATACGTTATCTCCACTGTCATATTTGCTAACTAAGACCTTGGCTAATGTCGTCCTTGTGTTGATATGGCCAATGCCAGTCACCATTACAGGGGTGTAAAATATACCCAGTCTATGGGGGTTATTTATCAAAATTCCGAAAATATCTCATTCTTTTTTGAAATCTACTCCTGACCAAATCCGCATTGGGTATTTCCCCTTATTTATCAATCCATTTTCCTGAAAAATTCCAGTGCGGGAAAGAACTCGAAAAAATCTTAAACATCGTATTAAAAATTCGTATCCTTTGAATTTTTCGGATTTTCCGACCAAAATCTCAGATTTTTCCAGATTTTTGCCCGAAAACCATAACATCTTTGGCTTATTGCACGAAACCCAGTACAGAACAGGGTATCTTTGGGACTTCTCCCATTGACTTACTGTATATACAACCTTGACAGGTCTGAGTTGCAGGATTTTCGGATTCTGACTTTTTCCATTCTCTTTTTTTTTCCACTAAAAATTCAGATTTTATAGTAAAAAAAACAGAATTTTTCAAGGTTTTGGCATTTACTTGGATAAATAACCCCCATTCAGTTGGATGAATTTAATTTGATCCATGGCACTGCACTTTATAATATATAATTAAATTTTCCAGTGATTGTTCCAATTAGTGGACAATCAGTGGGATCCCACCAGGGCTTATACACTTAGGGGCACATTTACTAAGCTCGAGTGAAGGATTCAAAGTAAAAAAATTTTTTTTTGGGTACTTCGACCGTCGAATAGGCTATTACGACCTTCGACTTGAATTCAAACGTTTCGAACTAAAAATCGTGCAACTATTCGACCATTCGAAAGTCAAAGTACTGTCTCTTTAAAAAAACTTTGACTACCTACTTCGCCACTTTAAACCTACCGAGCTTCAATGTTAGCCTAGGACCTTCCCCATAAGGTTTCTAATCTTTTCCTTCGTTCGATTTCTAAGGATTTAATCGTCCGATCAAACTATTTGCGGTAAATCCTTTGACTTCTATATTCGAAGTCGAAGGATTTTACTTCGAGGGTCGAATATCGAGGGTTAGTAAATGTGTCCCCTTAATTTGTAAATTAATTGGTGATTCAAGAAAGCCTATATCGTGACTGCTGTAGTCTAATTGATTAAGCAGGTACTTTTCTTTCTTCTTCAATATTGTCATTCAGTACTGACTGAGGTCAGACCTCTAAAAAAAACCCTTACAGCCAAAAAACCTTTACAGGGGATCTTAGGTGTGATTTCGTTTTTTCACCCTCCATACAGTATCACTTACTAGTAACTAGCTGGTGGAAGCTGGTTGGTTCCTGACTGATGTACAGTTTTTAATACTCCATATTTATACACCCCATAGTTTGAGGGATGGCTGTTGCTGTCCAACCATCTGGGGTAACGTAAAAATAGCAGCAAAATATGCACCATGTCTAGTAACCCATAGCAACCAATCCGTTGTTTTCAATCAGTAAATGCTATCTGCTGAATAGTGGTCAAAGAATTAACTTCTTAACAAATCAGATTTGCATAATAAAATAATTGATCGTCTAGGCATAAATTACTTTCTAAACAAGACAAGCTCGTTGCTGGAGTTGCCGATATGGCTGCAACTGAAATCACATTCATTAATTTGATAAAAGCTCATCTTCGTTTGTGTGCAGCCGTTGTCTAATTCATGGATCACTGGAGCTAATTTAAGGATTAATTACTCACATTTAAATGTGTCAGCAACAGTTCCTGAATATTATGTGGCAAAGCAAAAGCCATTTGGAATTCACTGAACCTATGGCCATCGCTACAGGAAGGTACAGTATATTGTTTAGATGTTAGAACACTAATGTCGCTACATAGAAACGGAACATTTACATCATGAACTCTATTGCGGCTTTTATTTCAACAAGTAAGGTTGGAGTTGCCTTCCAGAATAGTTGAGGATCTCCTGGTGGACCCGGCCCAGGACAAATCTCATCATCTCATCCACTGCTCAGCTCACTACCTTTATCTTATTGCTGTGAGGCTGGGCCCACAGTATCAGGTTCTCTGGTGGCCCTTGGAGACCCAGTCTGAATCTGATGATGATGAGGATGATGAAAAGGACAGGGAGCTGTTGCTCTGCAGAAACCCTGATGAGATGCTCCCTGATGTATTTAGTTTATTTAAACAGCATGTTACTAAAATACATTTGGACAGAGGTCTCAGATCAGTGAATATCTTTCCAATTTGGTGGGCCAAATATGAATCCCCTCCTGGGTGAATTCCAAGGGATTCTTTTCTACCCGCTGCAATCTAGACACTGAAATCTCTACACTGGTAGAACATACAAATGACACTAAGGGGCAGATTTATCAAAGGTCGAGGTGAATTTTTGAATTGAAAAAATTCAAATTTCAAGCTATTTTTGTGTACTTCGACTAGGTAATAGTTCAAATTCGATTTGGACTATTACAGGTGACAAATCTCCCCGAATATGAGCGCGTGTCTCTGCCTTAAAGTGGAAGAATGACCCTCTCCTCCCGTGAATCTTTGTTCTTTTTAACTGTTACTGCATGCTGCCTTGCATTGCTTGCTACTGTACAGTCAAGTCTATTATCCACAAGTACCCAGGTCCTCCTCCATCATGGATTTGCCTACCTTTGTCCTATTAAAGGTGTTGTTTACCTTTAAATTAACTTTTAGTATGATGTAGAGAGTGATATTCTGAGACAATTTACAATTGCTTATAATTTTTATGTTTTGAGTTATTTTTTTATTATCTATTTATTTTTTATTTGTGTTGTTTTGTGTTTTTTTGAGTTATTGTGTTTTTATCCAGCAGCTCTCCATTTTTTAATTTCAGCAATTTCTAAATTACCTTAGCAAACATGCACTAATTTCAATAAGAGACTGGAATATAAATAGGAGAGGCCTGAATAGAAAGAGGAGTAATAAAAAGTGCCAATAACAATACAAATGTGTAGCTTTACAGAGCATCTAAGTTTACATTTATCAACATTGAATCTCATTTTCCATTTATTTGCCCAGATTGCCAGTTTGTCAAGATCATGTTGCAAGTGCCACATCCTGGATGGAATTTATTGGGCTGGATAGTTTTGTGTCATCTGCAAACACTGATACATTACTTACAATACCCAACTAGTGATGGGCGAATTTGAGGCGTTTTGGTTAATCGAAAAATTAGTAAATTTCCCGCGAAACTGCAAAAAATTTGCAAAACTGTGCAGGTGGCTCGTTTTTGATGCCGGCGTCCGTTTTTGGTGAAATTGCATCCAAAAAAACAGACAATTTTCATGGTGGTTTCGCGAATTTATTCTCCGGCGGCGAAACGCGGGAATTCGCGCCTGGCGAATAAATTCGGCCATCACTATACCCTACCCTAAGTCATCAAGTTAAATAAAGGTGGACCCAATACCGAGCCCTGGGGGACCCCACTAAGAACCTTACTCCAAGTAGAGAATGTCCCATTCACAACCACCCTCTGTACCCGATCCTGTAGCCAGTTTCCTATCCATGTGCAAACAACATTAAACACGTTATTTACTGCTGTATATGAAGAGTAATTCCCCCTTCTTAGTACATGAGCAAAATTATAACTATTGGCACTGCTCACAAGAGCTAACTATCAAAAGGCAGTGCCCAACAGAACTGTCTGATTTTCCAGACAATCGTTCATCTTAAGTACCCAGATATATATATATATATTTTCTTTGCAAAAGGATATATTAAGTTCACATCGCAGATGCTTCGACTTCACACACACGCTTGGTTTTCGGAGTCGTCCGAAGTTCCTAGTGAGGCAACTTCGGGCGAGTTCAGAAAACAAAGCGCATCGATTGCCACCTCGCCGCTGATTTAGAGTCTAGCCGGAGGGAGGCAGTTAGTGGAGATTATCTGAGCGTGTGTCTCTGCCTTTAGAATACTTTAATGCAGAATAAAACTGAAAGCTATAGATTTATCCATACATAAGAGGCAAAGGAGCTTTCATATCCACTTTGCCCCTCTCAGTCTAATCCTCTTATTAAAATACATATCCTAATGGCTAATTAGTTGGGTATCACCAGCTGAGCACTTAATTGGCTCTCAGTTTAAGGCAGTTTTGTTTGTTCCTTGAGAAGGCGACAAGACTGATTCAGTTAGAGATTTAAAGGCAGCTTCTGCCTCAAAGTGTTGCCTTATTACTAATATTTGTGAAATACAGGAAAGACTTTAAGGGTTTACAGAATGGATAAATGGTTGAACTGGTGAAATTCTCCAGATTTGGTCAAATTCTTAAAATGTCCTTTCTGTTGGCACAATGAGAGAACAAACTAATCTAAATGTTCCTCTTTGTTTTGTTTAAGACACTGAAATACTATAGAAAGGTAAGATTTTACTACTTGAACTAGTCTCTCCATTATTTCGCTGTCCCTTTTTGGCTCATCCCTCTCTGACCCAACCTGTAATAACTGGAGCTTTGTGCTGTTGTTTTTGTTGCATGGCATGTGTATTATAAGAGCTATTATGCATTCTATGGTACAATTACTTGATAATATGATTAGATGTCATAATGGGATACCATAATCTGATTATAGTCATGGTCATATCTAATACAGTGAATAAAGTACCCCCTATTGTAACATATAAGGATATTATAAGTCGCCAAGGAGTTTCATGATCATATAAAAGCACAAGGCTGAAGACAGTGCTTTAAACAGGTCTTGGGACTCCGAAGTGACTTGAAATATCTACATACAGGTATGGGATCCGTTATCTGGAAACCTGTTATCCGGAAAGCTCCGAATTACAGGAAGGCCATCTCCCATAGATATTATTATAATAATAATAATTAAAAACAATTAAAATGTTTAAAAAAAAATTTCTTTTTCTCTGTAAAAATAAAACCAGCCTATTAGGTTTATTTAATGTTAACATGATTTTCTAGTAGCCTTAAATGATGAAGATCCAAATTATGCAAAGTTATCAGTATCGGTTATCCAGAAACCCCCAGGTCCTGAGCTGGATAACAAGTCCCATACTTGTAATTTACTATAGGGGTACATCATTTTTTATAATACACATGTTTCAATTAGTGACGTCAGAAATGACATCACTGAGCCCTGGTTATAACCTATGACATCACCAAGCACCATTTATAAGGATATAATTTGCAGGATATTCATGTATTATATCCTTACAATTTACATGTTATATATTATTTGTGTATCTTAACACAATTCATTGTCACTCTCCCATTATAAGGACGCCATTAATTAATAAAACCAATAATAAGAAAATTATGTTTTGTGATGAAAAAATTTATTTTAATACTTGTTGTTCATGAAAAACAAAGCAACAGCGTCAATGTTTAAATATATTGTGATTGAATCACTTTTCAGAGGAACACATTTGCCTACGTACAGAAAATGATCATTTATTGGTTGAATTATAGTTTTCATTGGTACCGTTGTTTTTTCTCCAGTTACATTGGTACAAGATTTGAAACAAATGACTCAGTTTCCACCCAAATCCATCTCCTATGTTGTAATTTATATATTATCTGTGATATCTTATTTTGGAATGTCACAGAGATATATTACTGAGTAACATACTTAGTGTGAACGTATGTAGAATATAAGGCAGGGGGGATACAGTTGCCATTAACAACCAATCAAAAACTAGCTAAGCCAATGTGCCTGGGTGCTTCCCCAGAGGGAGAACCGAGAAGGCCTTCTAAATAGTTGAAAGTAGCTACTGCCTTTAAAATGATTGTTTCCCAAATGTAAACAACAAAATATTGATGTTTTTCATTATTTGTGGTTATGTCCTAAGGTTGGTATGATGTGGTTAAAGGGATCCTGTCATCAGAAAACATGTTTTTTTCAAAACGCATCAGTTAATAGTGTTACTCCAGCAGACTTCTGCACTGAAATCCATTTCTCAAAAGAGCAAACAGATTTTTTTATATTCAATCTTGAAATCTGACATGGGGCTAGACATTTTGTCAATTTCCCAGCTGACCCATGTCATGTGACTTGTGCCTGCACTTTAGGAGAGAAATGCTTTCTGGCAGGCTGCTGTTTTTCCTTCTCAATGTAACTGAATGTGTCTCAGTGAGACATGGGTTTTTACTATTGAGTGTTGTTCTTAGATCTACCAGGCAGCTGTTATCTTGTGTTAGGGAGCTGCTATCTGGTTACTTCCCATTGTTCTTTTGTTTGGCTGCTGGGTGGGGGGAAGGGAGGGGGGTGATATCACTCCAACTTGCAGTACAGCAGTAAAGAGTGATTGAAGTTTATCAGAGCACAAGTCACATGACTTGGGGCAGCTGGGAAATTGACAATATGTCTAGCCCCATGTCAGATTTCAAAATTGAATATAAAAAAATTTGTTTGCTCCTTTGAGAAATGGATTTCAGTGCAGAATTCTGCTGGAGCAGCACTATTAACTGATTCATTTTGGAAAAAAATTTTTTTCCCATGACAGTATCCCTTTAATTTTACATCCCCTGAGTTTGTCCTCATTTTACATTGTTGTTTTGTGGTCCCATCTATATATTATGCATAATACATTTCCCTGATTTTACATTTTTCTGGATTTTACACCATTTTTTCTGGTCCCCTGAAAAACATAAAACGTTGGTTCTACTGAATGATGGAAAGTGAACTACCCCTTTCAGTTACTAGTAGAGTAAGACTGACAGGTTGAGCTACAAATAGCAGTATTGAGCTTCAATGTAGGATTGATTGGATGTATCTCTCCCAGCTGAAACTCTATCTGAAAGTAAAGGGATCACACTACCCTCTATTGCCACATTACCCTCTATTGCCATCACTGTGTATGTCCAATAAACCTGTCTTCCTATGAACCTCTGGCATTTTGATATCCTGAACATGCAGTGTGAGAGGTGTAGTTCAACATTGTGACGGCTCAGCTATGAGAGAGGGTCATGCCCTGCTTCATAGAAGCTAAAAAACGGAGTTCGGGGCTAAGAAGGGGTACAAAAGGGTTAACAGAAGCTAAGCAGAGAAAAGGCAAAGGAGTGAATAAATTGCATTAGCATGTGAAGAACAGTTATTACTAATATCTTCCAACCCAGATTTATTGTACCGTAGACCTGCTGGGCTGTGCTCTGCACCACGGGCACTGTGCCCACTGACTTTTCCTATTGAATTCCTGTTCTACGCTCCCTGCAGTTTATTGGATGATTGGATAAATGATGCTAATAAAGAAAGGGCTGAGCAAAGTCTCATTTCTGTTCAGGCTTCTCGACAAAAAGGAATATTCTCCTTGGCAGATATAATCCAGTTGCAGATGTGGATAATGATATTTGTGCAGTTTGAAAAGGGCTGCGATGGTAGATTGACTTTGCTCTGTTGCCCACAGAAATATTTGTCAATTTGAGAAATGGATCACCTTGGGGGCTCCGTACAGTAAATAAGGTGGGGTGTAGCCTAAAGTCCAGTATGGGTTCTGTATGGTTGTGCCCTCCCTAAATATATAAGAAATATCATTGTAGGGTATAAGGACATTGATTTACCTCTGCATACAGCTACTGCTCTGCTGCACCCCTCAAAGTATGGCGACTAATATTCACCCCTTTATACCTCTCTAGCACCGAAGATTGCAGAATTGGATTCAGATGCAAATCAGCAGGTTTTAACACACAATGCAACATTCTTTCCCAGAATTCCAGCATTATTGTTGCATCTACGTTTGCCAATATTGTCCTGGGGTAGTGACGGCGAATTTGTCCCATTTTGCTTTGCTGAAAAATTTACGTGGGCATCAAAAGTTGCATTTTGTGAATATTTTGCCGTTTCGCGAATTTCGCGGGAAATTTGCGAAAAGGCAAAAAATTTGTGAAAAGCTAATTTTGACACAATTTTGATGCCTATGACAATTTGACGTGCGCCTATTTTATCCGAATGCATTAAAGTCAACGGGAGTTCAAATAATTTTGACGTGCGACAGTTTTTATGCGTGCGACACATGTCCAAACTTTTTTTTGAGGCCGGCAAAATTTTTAGCGCAGTTTTGCAAATTTATTTCCCGGTGGTGAAACGTGGAAATTCACTGCAAATTCACGCCTGCCAAATTTATTTACCCATCACTAGTCCTGGGTTAAAACCGGGTACAGGAGGTTGAGCAATGATGTCAGAGGGCAGGTGTGATGTCGTGAATGATGTCACTGTATTCTCAATGTTACGTCCACCAGACTGCCCTTCTACCTTAGAGGTAAACTGTCACATAAACATGCTTATACTCCAGTGATTTACAGTACAGTGTATAAATGAGCCTTAGTGTGTAGAGGGTAAAGGTGCCATAATGGCATATAATATTATGAAGCTTTCATTATTTTAAAGGGGAACTATCGCGAAAATTTAATTTAATATACATTTTATCATACTGAAATAAGAAACTTTCTAAATATCATCAATTAAATATTCTGTATTATTTCTGAAATAATCACGTTTATCTTCACTATTCCTCTCTCAGCATCCTTCATTCTCTCTTCATGCAGCAGTTGGGTGTCAGATGTTCATTGACAGTTAGATCAAATATATCTTATAGGGGGGCTACTTTTGCCTAGAAGATGTATTAGAGCTCACTCCATTAAAATCACCCAAAATCCTGTCTTTCTAAATTCAGGATTTCTGCAAAAGGCAGTTATTTTGTTAGATTTTGTTTGCACTGGAATCAGTTATTTAAATGAGCTCTAATACATCTGCTAGGT
This sequence comes from Xenopus laevis, assembly GCF_017654675.1. Lineage (NCBI taxonomy): Eukaryota > Metazoa > Chordata > Amphibia > Anura > Pipidae > Xenopus > Xenopus laevis. The sequence goes on from NC_054381.1 coordinate 142,190,677, forward strand.
AAGGAAGCCCCCCTATGAGATATATTGGATCATTCATCTGACACCCGACTGCTGTATGAAGACAGAATGAAGAGAAACAGATGCTGAGAGAGGAATAGTGAAGATAAACTTGATTATTTCAGAAACAATGCAGAATATTTAATGGATTGTATTTAGAAATCCTATTTCAGTATGATGAAGCTTATATTACATTTTTATTTTCGCCGGGGTTCCCCTTTAAGGAATATGATCATTGCAATTAGAATGTTCCTGCAGCAGTAGCAGCCGCATCCTCCCCACGTGCATGGGTACTAATGAATGCACAGAAAAGCCCCTCTCAGCAGCAGCAGCATCACAGCACAGGGAGCTCCAGAGCCGCCCCCTCCCTCACGTTAGGACTGTGACTCCAGCACAAAGAGCTGCATCATTTCCATGCACGGAGCACAGGATCCCACATCGCCTACTACAGACGTCAGCAGTGTGTGCTGAGCCCTAGCCCACTTCTCTGGCACATACAGATGGGGGTAAGGGGGCAGGTTCCCTGGGACAAGTCTGTGCATGGGGATGAGCTGGGGATATTTAGGGCTTTACTGGGGTTGGAATCATCATCATTGGTAGGGAAGCTGCAGGCAGGTGAGCAGCTTCTGCTTCTCTATCCAGGCATCATTGAAGGGGGGACCTTCCTCTGTGCCTAAGGCTGGTGTTACCTTCCAGCCCGACTGCTTGCCAGAGATCTGATTCTATTGAGATCTGTGCTACCTACTGTGCATCCAGCCCTCTTCTTGTAAGGAGGTCTGGTCTTCCTACTGATCCCTCCCTCATTTCATATTAATTCAACTCTCGGAGTGCCTTGATCCATACAGCTGCTGTATCAGTGAGGAGACTATGGGCTGTGGTGGGAGCAGGGCTGATGCCATTGAGCCCCGGTACTATGAAAGCTGGACTAGAGAGACAGAGTCTACTTGGCTGACTAGTACGGACACTGAGAACCCCCAGGCTGGCTTGGGACACCCCTGTCAGGAGGACCATGGCACTACAGAATCTGGAATACGAGACAAGAGAGGCTCTATCCATCCTGGTGAGACAAGTCACAATGGCAGCCTTTTCTCATCCAATCATCCTTACTTATCCCACAAATCCATTTCTTCTTAAATGTTCTGTTGGGTCCAAAAAAGTCCTGGGTGCTGTGGGCAACCAACTTTATTAGACAACATCATTTCCACATCCATCTCTTCTTCTTCATCATCATCATCATCATGATACACCTGCCAACTGCACCACTCAACTAACTGCCTTTCTATAGACAATAAGCCAAAAGTCAACTCCATACTGTGTACCAACCTTTACCATATATTTGTTCATCTGTGCATGATTAGGATGTGTTATTATGATTACTGATATTCAACCTGTGGGTCCTCCAGCTGTTGTTGAAGGACAACTTCCAGCATCCACCAACTGCAGAAGGCTGCCATTGGATGCCAGAATTAGTCCTTCAACAACTGCTGGATTCTTAAACTTCATATTATGAAATCTTGATGTTTTTGGGGAAGTAGCAAGCCATCCTGTTGTTAAAGAACTTCAACAAGGCACCACTGACAGACAGAGGGTGTCACAGATGTTGGAAGTTGTAGCCTCCAGATGGCCATCCCTTCTCTATGTCTATTATGTGCCTTGGTGATCATTTTTAGGTGTAAATAGATACTTGATTATGTTCTGGCCGAATGTGTACCTTGTTTATGCTACACAGGAGTAAAAAATGGCTACAGTTAGAAAAGTTACTCTTCAATTTTGCCAAAAAGTTGCGTTAAATCATTTTCGATTGGTCCGGTTCCAGCAGGCATATGGACTTTTTGGCACGTGAGTACTTGTAAAATGGAATAAAACAGATACAGACATTAAAAGGTGTGAACTCATGAATATGCAGCACTTCTGCAATCCAGATGGTACTGAAATGCTGGGCACCCTTACTTCTTCCCCAACCACAGTGACGACAAACCCTCCAGAATGGCCCTGCTCCCCTGGCTCCACAGTGGGACTTGTCACATGACTTCTGCTCCTCTGCTTTCTGAAATTAGCAAAAAAGCAAGTCATAGCACCCCCCATCCCTGCTGCACAGCTCTGTATTTCCAGCATTGGTACAGGGGAGCAGGGCTGTTCTCAGGGGTGTCCAGGCTATGGTTGGGTTAAAGGTAGTGGGCCACTGTAGGGGACCCCTGTTTAATATTTGTTTATCATTCACAACCTATGGGCCAGAACTCACGCAGTTTAGAAGGCTCTCCTTAATTTCTTTTAACCCCTGACTGTCCAAAATGTAGAATCTAAAGGGCTCATTTACAATTGCAGGGACTGTACAAAAATGGATGCAAGCCTTGTGACTCAATTCAGACAAGATACATGTCCTAAACACACTTCTTGCGCATGCACATATTTGTGCAATTAAGTAAAACTGTTGATGGAGAAGAACCCTGCAGCTACACTCACCCTAAATGGGACGCTAATTGTGGGCTGCATCAATTGGAACATCTGACTCGGACCTAAACAAAATGGGAAAAAGTAATTTTAATGTAGCGAGTCAAAACGCATGCAATTCCCATTCCAATTGTGTCCAATTCATAAAAAACTGCAGTTGCAGATGTTTTAACACATCAGATGCATTTACACTGGAATTGTGTGCGAGGGGGCAACGGTTAAAAAAAACATAGCAAATTACATGTGAAATTGTATTTTTCAGGCTGGGTTTGTAAATGAGCGCCCCCGATCTCAATACTACATTTGCACATGCAGGCAAAGAAGCATCCGTCCAGTTTGGTAGTTAAAGCATTAATAATGAACGTTATATTGAAACGCAAAATATAAAATAGTAATTACAAAAAGAGTCAGTTCTAAACCAGATTTTGATGATAAAGGTTAAGCTACACTGGCATAGGGCTTGTTCACACTGCAGAATAAAGTTTGATTGCAGTTGGTCTGTTGGAAGGGTACAATCGGATGCAACTGCACAGTCCAACGCACCTTGCATGTGTGTAATGCAGTCAGATGCCAGTACACATTTGGAATGTGTTGAGTATATTTTTCTTTATATAGACAGCCAGGCATAGGGACTTCTGAGTGTATTTATATTTCTACATATGAGTGGGATTTACAACGCTATTTGCCTCAGCTGGAGAACTGTGTATAGACTCCAAAGGAACAGCACCAACTAGTGGTAATAAATACATTGCTCTGTTATATTGATGACATATTTCTGAGCCAAACCAGTCAGAAGTGTTTGTTCTGGTGAACCAAACTGTGATGGAATATTCAATATAAATCAAAGAAGTGTAACTTTTAAACGTGGCCACATGAGTAGCTGAATACTAACTAGCTGAGTATTTTATGCTGCCCATTGCTACCAGTCCAGTAGAACTGCATTTTGTATCCAGAGACCTTTTTGTAGTGAAATTCAGTTTTATATAGCTGTACAGAATCAAGAGATGTCCTGGGACAAACCCTGAGAGATAAATCCCAAACTAAATTCTAGGTTAAGGAAAGGTTAAAAGATGTAATTTCCTGGTTCCTTGTGATGAAAAGTCTCATGATTTTAAGGATTTGGTTTGGCCAGATTCCAAATCCCAAACCAAATCCTGGATTCAGTGCATCCTTAATCTCTTCTATTCTTTATAGTTTACTTGCATTCAATAGACAGCTGGACTATCTCACGCTTCTTCTAATTTGGTGTTATGATTAAAAAATAAAAGTAATTGTAATATTGAAGTGGAAGTGTGTTCCTAAAATTGCTATCTGTGTGGAATACCCTATAGGCTAACCCACTGGGTTTCAAAGCACAGCATGACCAGGATCAATGATCAGTATCACCATAAATACCAAAGAGTTGTGGTCTTTTGTATCTTACTGTGACAAATGGATTAGAGGGGTAACCTGCTTCTGGAAAGGATGCCAGTGCCCGAATTCCCTCAAATACATTTACTCCTTGTCTTGAAATTAGAGTATGAAGAACACGAGAGGAAGCCCTGGATTGACGAAAATCGGTGGGTTTCAATTAGGGTCTCTGATCAGTTTGTATAAAGATAGCTACAGTCCTAGCCATAAAGCATAACAGAACTGCTGCTTTGTGAGAAGAAAGACCCTGTAGACAGTGTTTCTCTAGAAAGTCCTGTTTCTTGGGCCTCCTGGTTTCTCCATGGTTTCTCCATGATTGTTGTTTATGAATCGACACATATTGTTGCTGGTCATCTGCTTTCTCTTTTCTGACCATAATTGAGTTTTCCAATAAATCGGGCCTTCTCATAAAATGTCCAAAATAAAATATTTTCTGTCTGTAGTTATTTGTGCTTCAAGACAAAAGAAAGGCTTGATTTGGTCAAGGATCCTATAAAACATAAAGCCCTGAGGATATAATGAGTGGCCCTCTAGAAAACAAAAATTCAAGGCCATGCTAATAAATATTTAATAAGGCGACTGGCCCCTAGAAAACGAAAACTCAAGTTTCATATTGATCAATATTTATAGAGAAGGCCAGCATCTAGAAAGTATACATCGGATGGACCATCCAAAGGACATGATGATTTAATGAGAAGGCCGGCCCATAGAAAACAGAAATCAGGGAACTGCTGATGAATGTTTAATGTGCGGGCCAGCCCATAGAAAACGTAAATGTGAGGGCCATGCTGATGACTTTAATGAGAGGGTCTGGTTACTAGAAAGCAGAAATCCAAAGCCTTGTTATTAGAAAGCAGAAATATGAGGGCCATGCTGATGAATATTTAATGAGAAGGTCAGTTATTAGAAAGCAGAAATGTGAGGGCCATGCTTGGATATTTAAAGGAGAACTATTGCAAAAAGGAAAATGACTGATTCCAGTACAAACAAAATCTAACAAAATAACTGCCTTTTGCACAAATCCTGCATGTAGAGAGACATGATGTCTGGTGATTTTAATAGAGTGAGCTCTAATACATCTTCTAGGCAAAAGGAGCCCCCCTATAAGATGTATTGGATCATTCATCTGACACCCAACTCCTGCATGAAGACAGAGTGAGGAGAAACAGATGCTGAGAGAGGAATAATGAATATGAACTTGATTATTTCAGAAACGGTACAGAAATATTTAATTGATTGTATTTAGAAAATTTCTTTTTTCAGTATGTTGAAGCTAATATTACATTTTCATTTTCGCGATAGTTCCCCTTTAATGAGAGTAGAATGCAGGAATGTGAGGGCCATGCTGATGGATATTTAATGAAAGCGTCTGTTACTAGAAAGCAGAAATCAGAGAGACCTCCTGATGAATATTTAATGAGAAGGCCGGCCCCCCAAAAAAAACAGAAATCCAAAGGGCCATGCTCATGAATATATAATAAGAGGGTCAGTTACGAGAAAGCAGAAAAAAGAAGACCTTGATGATCAATATTTAATGAGAGGAGCTGTCAACAGAACTCAAACAGGTTCTGCTAATGAAAGGGTTGTTGGAGCAACTGGAACTGAAATGGTTCTGTTAATATATATTAAAAGAGAAACTACAACTAGAATTCAGAGGGCCTGATTACTAAAAATGTTAATAGATTGAGAGGGGACTAGTTTAGAAGACCGTGTTAATAAAAGCTGATGAGCAATACTTTATATTCATTATTTATATTATACTGTGCCTATTCTTCCCTTAGAGCATCCACACCATTTTACATGTACAGTAAAACATTTTCTGGATTTATTGATCTTTAAACTCTTCGACCTGAAGGCTGTAAAGTGACATGTGATAAGTAAAGATTAATTGACTCTTCTCACTCTTTGGAAGTCTATTGAAGCAAATGGTGAATAAACCGAACCCACTGAGTGTTGGATATAGACATTAGAATCCCAAATTACCATTGTGCACTGTGATCAATATTCAGACATCCCACGAGAGCGCGTGTTCCTGTAGGTACCTGTAGGAAATGCACAGCTCGAGAATCCCTTTCCTCATTACGTGAATATTTTCCTGAGCTTGTGGTGTATTGTTAGCGTGATTTACTTTCATCTTCTGTATAATTGGTGGAATATATCTGCATGTCACTTTTCATGCCTCCGTCAGTCTGATTAGTCACGGCATTAATGATTTATGGGGCTGAAAAAAAAGGAGCTGATCTGATGCATGTTCATAGCCAGTGGCGTAACTAGATGTTACTCGGCCCCACATAAAATTAGTTTTAGGGCCCCCAACATATCCAGAGGTTGTGCTGTTTTACTAATATATGTTGAAATTGCTCTTTACTTGGTCCTCATGGGGTCCCCTGTACCTTCTGGGCCCCCTGTAGCCGCAGGGTCTGCTTTCTCTGTAGTTTCACCCCTGTTCATAGCCATGTTTGTTCAAATTTTGTCCAACTCTTTGGGGTGTCTTCTATATATATATCCCTGAACCCCTGAGACATGCCCTGGGAGGACCATAGCTACTTAAAGAGGTGGTTCATCAACTTTAAGTATGTTCCTAGCAACTTTGCTATTGATCTTCATTATTTATATTTTATAGTTTTTGAGATATTTGCTGCTCTTTTTTGCCTCTTTCCAGCTTTCAAATTTCAAAAAACAAATCCTCATAAGGTTACAAATTATTGTTTTACTACTTTTTTTTTTAACACATCTATTCAGATCCACTATAGGTGTTCCATTTTCTTATTCAAATCAATGCAAGGTTGCTTTGGTAATTTAGACGCTAGCAACCAGGTTGCTGAAATTGCATCATATATCTCTGTGAAGATTCATCCAGGTCATGGTATATCTGTAGAATTAAGTCAAATCAACTGGACTTGCTGTGTTTTTTTCCTTGAAGACGTTTCACCAGTCATCCAACTGGCTTTCTCAATTCAGAAGAACTTGTACATAGTCATTCTGAATTGAGAAAGCCAGTTGGATGGCTGGTGAAACGTCTTCAAGGAAAAATTACACAGCAAGTCCAGTTGATTTGACTTATTTCTACAGATGCATCACATATCCTCCTACCTGATCAATGAGCCCTTTAACTTTTTTTTTAATTGAAATACTTACTTTCATTTCAAATCTGTATATTTATTGCTTGAGTGGAATGAACTTGTTTATACATATCTGTTATCCAGAATGCTTGGGTCCTGGGGTTTTCCAGATAAGGGATATTTCTGTAATTTAGATCTCCATACCTTAAGTTTACTAACAAATCATTTAAACATGAATTAAACCTAATACTACTGTTATTATATCTTAGCTGGGATCAAGTACAAGGTTCCATTTTAGTATTACAATGAAAAATCATTTTTCTTAGAGCTTTCTGGATAATGGGTTTCCAGATAACTGATCCTACACCTGTACACCTGTATACCTATTTCACGTTTCTCCTTTAAGAATCTCATCTTAGTACAGGTATGGGATCCATTATCTGGAAACCCATTATCTAGAAAGTTACTAATTACAGAATGGCCCAGAGACTCCATTTTATCCAAATAATATAAATTTTTAAAAATGTTTTTTTTTTCTCTGTAATAAAACAGTACCTTGTACTGGATCCAAACTAAGATATAATTAATCCTTATTGGAGGTAAAACCAGCCTATTGGTTTTTTTTTTAATGTTTACATAATTTTCTAGTAGACTTAAAGATCTTAAAGATCTTTTAAGATTTAAAGATCCAAATTAAGGAAAGATCTGTTATCCGGAAAACCTCAGGTCCTGAGCATGCTGGATAACAGGTTCCAAACCTGTAAAATACTATTCTCTTCATTATTTGCCTTCCAACATGAGCCTGTTCTTAAAATTACTGCCAATTTAGTTACTGCCTAAACAAATTATTTTTAATAAATTCACTTTACAGGCCACTTACCTGATTATCAGTATAAGGATTTATATTGCCTTTGTGCTCTATGCCTTACACCAACCTCTAGAGATCCATTGCTAGCCAATACCCCCTCAAACTGACGTCACAATGACGAGTGAGGTCAGCAGTAGAATGGAAGAAAATACCATTTATATCGAGCTTAATGCCGACAGAAATACAGTAGCTCAAAGGCACACGATAGGTCACGAGTGCACATTACATAAATTGGCCGATGGCTTATTTTTTGCACGATTTCACAATAAAGACGGTTTTAGGGTTAGTGAAAATACACCCAATCCCTGACTTCTGATCAGCCTGTTTAAATTGTATTTTTCCCTGTAGGTCAATAGGAACGTATGGTTGGCTTTCATGCATTTAGAGAATTGTAATACATCTCTCCATGCTGTTCTAAACATTTGGGATCAGTTTGTTAAACAATAATTCAGTGTAAAGGTGGCCGTACATGTAGAGATCCACTCGTTTGGCGATTTTGCCAAAAGAGCGGATCTCTCCCCGATGTGCCCACATTGAGGTGGGCGATAATGGGCGGATCCGATCGTGAGCCCTAGGGCCCAATGATTTTATAATAATGCAGCCAATACAGGCAGTCAGATCGTGGGACTGCAACGGAAAGATGCAGCCACGATCTGACTGGATTTTTAGGCCAGATATCAATTGTGGAAGCCCGTTGGAGGGCCCCACACATGGGCCAATAAGCTCCTGACTCAGCCTGTCAGCATCTTTTATCGGCCAGTGTATGGCCAGCTTTAGAGGCAGTGGTACCGTTGATTTTATATTTGGGGAGGACAAGTCCCACATTCAAATGTAAAAAGAGTTGGGGAGCAACACAAGCATGAAAATAGTTGAAGGGGTGCCAAATAAGGGCTGTGATTGGCTATTTGGTAGCCCCTATGAGGACTGGTACAACTGGGGCAGATGTGGGTGCTGGAGACATTGTTCTTTCCATCCTGTCTGAGCTGCACTATGTGCGCTATTTGGAGAAGCAGCACTATTCCTTTAATCCATCATTATGGAGAGGTTTCATCTTCTAACCTTGTGTTTCAAGTTCTTATCTGAGTTGTGTTTCTGTTGGTTTGTCTGGAAATGTATCTTGTGTCCATGTGAGTGTTGGATACTGCTCTGTGTGTTTCCTTCCCAAGCTGTTTCCATATGCACCTTTATTTCAGAGCATCATCAGTTGGATACTTGGTCAGAAGTCATCTATTGCTTTACTATTAATTCTTTATTTGTTACTTTGAAGAGTCCCAGGCACTTTTTTGGGTGGGGGGGTGGGTTTAGGGAGAGGGTGTGGTTTGGTGATAAACCAAGAGAACATTTATGGACTTGGACTTGCGTGGTTTGCTATGGGAGGGGTGGATTGGAAGCCATTATGGACAAAGGAATGGACTTTGAGAAATGGCTCTCCTCTAATGGGAGGATGTAGCTGGGTTTGGTGAAGGTTTCATCACGACCGTATGAATCTAGGAGATAAGTCTGAATAATTAGTTTTCTGTTTGTTTTGTTTTGTTAGTTATCTGTCATTCTGTTTGTTATTTTCATGTTCCGTTTTATTTCTAAATAAAGAAAAATCCCTATGAGGACTCACAGCCTACAGGAGACTCTGTTTGGCTGTACATCTCTTTTTTATGTAACCAAATCTTGCCTCCAAGCCTAAAATTCTAAATACAGTAAGCTCCTGCTCTGAGGCCACTGGGAGCAACATCCAAGGAGTTGGTGAGTAATATGGGGATCACTGCCTTAACATATATGATAGAGTTTCATGAAAACGAAACTGAGCCACCTATAAATCTTAACCGAGTTTGACGCCTATTTGCCTGTGAATGGGACCAAAATAATGGTCTAATTGATCAATATGACATTGGGGCTCTCATTGGCCAATTGGGAAATCTCCAAAATTCATCAGGCTAGGGTTGTGAATGCTGTCTTATTTTGGATCTTCAAAGGTCCTCCTTGACCCAGGAGCCAAACGATTGTGTCGTCTTGATTTGGCAAGTTCCAAAGGTCGATACAGTGGGAAAAGATGCCTTTATTCTTGATCCCCCATATGATTGGTTCTTTCTATGTTGGTCTTGTTTTGTTTCATGTGCCTTCTTTAACGGTGTACTAGTATGGGATAAATTAGATAAATCAGGATCTTTTCTCAGATAAGGTTCGCCACTACACCTAAAATCTACTACAGGTATGGGATCTGTTATCCAGAATGCTCGGGACCTGGGGTTTTACAGATAACGGATCTTTCCGTAATTTGGATCTTCATCATTTAAGTCTACTAGAAAATCATATAAACATTGAATAAACCCAATAGGCTGGTTTTGCTTCCAATAAGGATTAATTATATCTATGATATCCAAAAAGATCTGAGTTATGGAAAGGCCATCACCTATAGACTACATGTTCATGAAATAATTCACATTTTTCAAAATGATTTCCTTTTTCTCTGTAATAAATACAGGCATAGGATCCATTATCAGGAAACCCATTATCCAGAAAGCTCTGAATTACAGGAAGACCATCACCAATAGACTCCATTTTAATAAAATAATTCAACATTTTAGAACATATTTCCTTTTTCTCTGTTATAACAAAACAGTACCTTGATGAATGCTTATTGGTGGGGAAACAATCATTTTGGGTTTATTTAATGTTTAAATGATTTTTTAAAGGAGAAGGAAAGCTACAGAGGCATTTTATTGCCATTATATTAGCTGCAATAGTGCAAACTAGAATGCTATATTTATTCTGTAGAATGTTTTACCATACCTGAGTAAAAAGCTCTAGAAGCTCACTCTGTTTGTTTAGGATAGCAGCTGCAGTATTAGCTTGGTGTGACATCACTTCCTGCCTGAGTCTCTCCCTGCTCACTTATAGCTCTGGGCTCAGATTACAACAGTGAAAGGGGGGGGGGGGAAGAGGAGCAAACTGAGCATGCTCAAGCCCTATCCCTGGAGGTTTAAGCTGAAAACAGGAAGTCTGATACAGAAGCCCATGTGTACACAATAGAAGGAAAGAAATGCTGTGTTTCTTTTGACATAGGACTCAGAGCAGGATTATTTTCAGGGTTTACTGGTATATTTAGGTGGACCTTTCTGATAAGGCTTGCTTTAAGGTATGAAGCTCCAAATTACAGAAAGACCTCTTATCTGGAAAACCCCAGGTCCCGAGCATTCTGGTTAGCAGGTCCCATACCTGTACCTTGTACTTGATTCTAAGCTGCACAAATCCATATTATTCTCAGTGATTCAAATGTAATATTAAGTGAGAAGTCATAATTGAAATAATAATAATATCATAATCATTGATGCACAAACTCCTAATCCTAACAAACAAATACAGAAAATAGTGATATAATATTTTAGCTTTGGCCTTTATCACATAATTATTATAATAAAGAAAATGGAACACATAAAATATATTTCTACTCCTAGATGTTTAGAGAAACCTCATTCTATATGTGGGCTGTTGTTTCCCATATGGCTGCTGAGATTCCGTATTGTTTTTTTCCTCCTGGTGTTGGCGAATTGCTGGGAAAACCAAGGAGAAGAATTCCTGGCTGTTATTTTCTAATGGCTGCTCTGTGGCTGCTTTTTATTCCAGTCAGGTGGAGCGGCAGGAGACCTCGGGAATTTCTCCCTTACTGTAATTCAAGCAGCGCAGGCTTTGCAGAGCTTTTCTTTTGTGTTTGATTTCAGACACATTCTCTGGCATTCACAAGGAGGCATTACTGGAGCCACAGGCCTCGCCCCATAAGAACCCAGTATTAGGGATATTGCTGAGGGGGGAATGGTAGTTTGTAATAACGTAATAACTTGAGCATGTGATTTTATTTGCTGGCATTATCTCTTTAGAATGGATTACGTTCTCTTTCCTCATGACTCAAGTGCCAGAGAGATAACTGTGACTTGAATATTTATGTTTTTCTGTTTATCCAACCGGCCGACTAAATTAATATTACACACACGTCGGCTTGTGCCGCTGCCACAGCTTTAATATTAACGCTCGCCTTCCTGCGATAACTCTTTTTATTAACCTTGCTAAAGATTCTGGTTTATGCATTCAGAAAATTTACTTTTATCCTGAAAAACAGAGGGAAGCTAAATTCCCTAAGGAAATGTATAGTCCAGGGCAAGTTGACTTTATGAAGACTGCTGGGGTGAGATTAATAGGGGGTGTATAAAGGTCCTTTAGTGGGGGAGGAGGGATGGATTTTTTACCCATTTTGCAAAACCACAGAAGAAAACTAAATTAACTTGCTCTTCATTTTAGCTCATTCCAAGGCACAAAATAGGGTAGGACAGTGATTCCCAAACGAGCTCAGCCTGAAAAACAGTTACGATGAGATCTGAGGATGAAAAACCCTGCAAATATCTGAAAGCCAAGTTTGAGGTCAGTTAGGGTGGGATTTGGTCCAAAAATGTATTTACCGTCATAAATATTCTGGAAACTACAGCTGATACATAAATCTTGGTATGAGCCTTGAGCAACTGTTGGACCACTAACAAGGGTGATAACTATGCAGGTGACAAATAAAGAATCTTGAATCTAGAAAACATCATGAAAGGGAAAGCGATATACTTATTTATATTTGTCTTTTAGATACAATCCATCCAGCAAAGTAACTGTATATGAGTGCATGGGAATCATTGTCCAGCACTATACTAGCAGATAAGAACTGGGCCAATATTCAGACTTTACCACAAGATCACAGTCTCTTGGTTTTAATGGTTACAGTTCTGCTAAACTCCCCAAATACTTGTTAGCAGTCCTGACTTATTAAGGGACATCTGTGTCTAACATACAGCAAACCATGCAAATGTGATATATGAATCCTGCCAGGAAAGGGCATGACACTAATTTGCAAAGAAATGTAATATAAATTGAGATGGAGATGTTGCCAGATGAGAACTTGTTTACATGAGTGCAGCCCCAGTATTACTGGGAACTGTAAATTTGTAGGGAAATGATTATTATTATTCTTCTGCACTTGCTATTTTATAAATATGAATTTTAATAAAGTGCATGAGACAGGCATGTCAAACCCACAGGGACACACTGAGTTGCACTGATTGCATTTGAGTTTAGACGGACAGATTTAATTTGTAGATTTGGGCCCTTTAGACATATTCAGCAGTTTACCTGCCTGTGTATGGGGACCTCTGACGGGCCCACTCAACCAATATCTGGCCAAAAATTGAGCCACCTGAAATTGAACCTTCTTGCTTAGGTGAAAGCTTGGGATACTCATTAAAATATCTTTTTCTAACAGAAGACTACACTGCCTTCATTAACTAGGAGCAAAAACATACTGGAATAATACAAAAAATATATTCATTTCGAATGTACAGTTCTGTCTCCATATTCTCACTTCTCATTATTGCCTTGGAAACATCTTTCTACCCTTTTTTAATCAGGCACGCTGGGAGTTATACCATAGTTCTGTAGAGCCGCAGAAGATGGAATTCAGCAGTTTGTTATTCACAGCGTGTGGTTTTGAAGAACTGAAAAAGGTAGTGTTTTGAGGCAAACGTATCAAATTGGCATTTCAGTTCCCCTTTAATAGAAGATAGATGTTGATTTTCAGTATTATTTCTCATTGGAGTTTTTGCCAGGATCAAGCTAAAGCCATTAAGTGAGCTGAATCAATACGGTGCACCATCACTCCCGGCAACCTTTATCAAAGTGCCATTTGGAACACTTATCCCTGAGATAACTGCCATGGTCAGGGACCTTCCAGCAAACAGCTGGACCTGAAATAAATCAACAAATATGCCGTGACAGAAGTTGGGAATCTATCATTTGTTCTGATATAATTCCTAGGTAAATATATGACATCGTTTGCACAGGTCAGGGTGATAATAAAGGCCACGGAGTGGGTATAGCTGAGTTCAGCCTTCCTTTGAGTGTGTTTGTGAATGTAATTGACTCTTGAATTAATGTAGCAGGTCAGTTCCCCACCAGGTCTGTGAGCTGACTTCGGCTACATTGTTTCAGGAGTCAGAGCCAGCAGCACAGAGAATATAAAAGGACAGGCAGACTCTGTTTTTTCCTATGTTGGGAAGTTGTTCAGAATGATATTTTGTTGGGGTGGAGATTCTTTTATAATAAATAATAAAGCAAGAGGGATTATAGAAGTGCTTAACCTACATCTTTGCATTGTGTGTGCAGATTCCAGTTATAAAAGATTAGAGCATTACTCAGAACCAATTAACAGCAAATTTAGTACAGAAGCTCAGAATCTTACCCAGGCATGTACAACTGCAGCTTCCATAAACGTTGAGTTGTGCAGGAAAACATTGCATTAATTGCGACGTGGGTTCTGTTTTTCTGCCTCTGTTACTGGAACCTGAATGTGAGGTGGGTCATAAAGGTTCTGAGAGAGAGATAGATTGAGAGAGAGAGAGAGAGAGAGAGAGAGAGAGATAGATTGAGAGAGAGAGAGAGAGAGAGAGAGAGAGAGAGAGAGAGAGAGAGAGAGAGAGAGAGAGCGAGAGTGAGTTCTGGGTCTGCCGAGAACCAGAGCTTTTCAAAGCTTTATGGGAATCATCAAGTTGGGTTAAAGGGGTGAGGTGCGGCTGTTGCGGTTGCTCTTGCTGATGTGAATTGGGAAAAGGGATGATTTGGGATTCTGAGATGAACAGAAGCAGCCATCAGAGATGGAAGGAGGGGAATGGAAAGATGTTCTCGGTAATACAAGATGAGATATGAGTACTGCAAAGGAACATGTGCTGCTCTCAACTTCTGTAATATCTGTATTATTATTATCTTCTCTTCTGTCCCAGTGGAGCTTACAGTCTAATGTACCAAAAAAAAGGAATGATCTAACTTCAGATATATAAAATTGACTAAAAGGAGGGGATCTGACTTCCGTCAGTATTTAATTTTGTATAGGAGAAAAGAAGAAAAAAAGAAGAAACTTTTCTTCTTTTCTCCTATACAAAGTCTAATGTACCATCACACTAGTGTCAGTTTTATCAGGAGCCAATTAAACTACCTATATGATTTTGAAGTGTGGGAGGAAATCAGTGTACCTGTATGAAACCCACACAAACACAGAGAGAACATACAAATTCATTGCCCTGCCTGGAATTGAGCCAGGACTCAGCGATGCTACCTACTGTGTATATGATGTATAATTACACCAGCAAAACCGATTTGCTAGCTGCCATTATATATTTTCGATCTAGATTTATTTTTGATATTATATACAAGGATCACATTTATAATGGTCATAATATTGTAAAATATAAGGATATTATATGTTACCGAGGAGTTCCATGACCATATAAAAGCAGGAGGCCGGAGGCATGGAACTCCAAGGTGACCTCTAATATCCTCATATTTTGCAACAGGGGGTCATTTTTTTTATTATAATACACAAGTTTCAGTGAGTCATGTGACAGAAATGACATCACTAAAATCAGATTATACCGGATTACATCACTAAGCACCGTTTATAAGGCTATAATTTACAGAATATTCATGGCTTTTGTGTATTATATAGTGAATAAAGTACCCCCTCTTGTAAAATATAAGGATATTATAAGTTACCAAGGAGTTTCATGACCATATAAAAACACGAGGCCGAAGGCCGAGTGTTTTTATACAGGTCATGGAACTCCGAGGTAACTTATAATATCCTCATATTTTACAACTGGGGGTACTTTATTAATTATAATACACAAATTTTAGTGAGTCATGTGACAGAAATTACATCACTACTCACCGTTTATAACTGATGACATCACTACTCACCGTTTATAAGGATATAATTTACAAGATATTCATGGCTTTTGTGTATTATAGCCATATAATTCCAGAGATAGCCAACAATAAATACACATTCACCCTAATAACCCCCCTTTGCACAAGGTTGGCCCCACAGTTAACCACACATGCCTAAAGTAAAGATATATAACCATCTCCCCCAAAGCTGTTGCTGCTGGGATTCTGAAGTTGTCTATACTATTTTTTTTATGGATCTTATCAACTTTAAATTTGAGAGTTGTTATATTTTACTACCTATCTATCCTGGAGAATACAAATTCTGGCCAATCAAATACGACATAAGCCAATTAAAAAGTGACTGTACTAACCAAATTATTATAAACATGCCGAACCATGTGTAGGTGGATTGCCAGCCTATGGTGTACTATAGCGTTAGGGCCGTCCCACCCCAGGGGGCCCAGCAGGGATGTAGAGAGTGGTCTCCTACACTTGTCTAGTACATTCTGAGGAAGAATTCAGTAATCTGGGGATTTAATAAAGGCACTTGGTGATTCTCTATGATTGGGATTTGATATTCCTATAGGGGTCAGCTGAGGTCGCTGGGAATTAATTGCTAACAGTATTTGGATGGCAACTCCTGATACAGTTAATTTCTGACGGATGGACGCTCTGTACTTGGTGCCGGGTGCCTGATTACTGGATCACAGAGCTGCCATGTAGTTATCACATTTCCCAGACATCCTTTCAAGTCAAGCTCCTTTATCTGCTTGATTTCATCCACAGGAAGCTCTGAACTCTCCTCCTCTAATATCAAGGAACATGTTCTTTCATGTTCTTCATGGCTTGATTTGTACTGATCTTCTTTGCCTACATTTCTACATTTCTATGCTTAGAGCTCAACAGAATGTCATTTGGGAACAAAACAGGCAGTTGCTTCTGACAAGTCCAAGATATCAGCAGATTCCTTTGGGCCCTGGTTACTGGGACCATGGCTGCAGCTTCATATAATAACAAATATCTGGCCAATCACAAGGGGTCAGTGCAATCTATTAGTCAGTGCAGTCTATTTAGTCTTTATAGTCTTATAAGACAGGCCCAGACTGGCCTTCTATCCTGATTCTAGGTTAAGCTTTAGACCAGTAGAGATGACATTGCAGATTCGGTTGCCATATTTCCTGGGAAAATATACTTTATATTTAGAACTTTCTTCAATCTCTCTCTCTCTCTCTCTCTCTCTCTCTCTCTCTCTCTCTCTCTCTCTCTCTCTCTCTCTCTCTCACTCTCTCTCTATATAATAGTAATTGTAGGCTCCTGTCCCACACAGGCGGCACAAAGGGGTGCTAGACAAAACTGATTGTGTATTTTCAGCAGTGCCGGTGAGCATCTGAAGAATAGTTCTGATTGGCTACTGATTGTTAGAGAGAGATTGCATTAAGATTACAATCACTGAAAAGCACATAGGAGTTATTAAATCTGAGCAGAGATTGCAGACTCAGTGATTGCTGGGGGGATGCAGGAATATAAAGGACCCAAGGGGGTTCCAGACTGATTCACTATTTAGGAGATTTTCCAGTGGGGAGGGGACAAAATCAAGTCAATACCCAGAATAATAATAAGCATAATACTGTTTTCCTGCAATGCCCAGCAAGCATATTCCCATTCCCATTATACTGTAACTCAGGGAAGAATGTTCAGAAACTCTTGTTTAAATAATAAGAAAGCACCACATTCAACATAACTCAATAATAAGTGATTTATTTTGGGAAGAAATGCCCCATCTACATGCCCAGGGGCTCAAGTTCAAGTCCTGTGGGGACTCACCTACTTTCCTTATAGGTATGGCACCAGCACTCAAAGAATACATTTGAACTTTTGGGGGTTATTTATCAAAGGTCAAGTTTTAGAGGTTTGTGAAGTCTTTTTTTATACCTCGAATAAACTCACAACGTGAATGTTTTCTGATTTATGAAAAACTCAAATGGGAAAAACTTGATTCAGTGCATTCGGGGTGAAACACTCAAATACTCGAATTTATCAAGTTTTTGCTGGAAAAAAAATCTCAAATTGATCGAATTAATTGAGTTTTCGAGTGAAACTCACTGAAAAAAAACTCTAAGGGTAAGGCCACACTGGGCATTTTCACCCGAAGTTGCCTCGAGGAAACTTCGGGTGACTTCGGAGAACGAATCGCCGCTTGTCATTATCGCCGGCGTTTTTTCATTTTAGCCGGCGCAGAGTGAGGGAAGGCATTTGAGGAGATTGGTCACAACAAAGACGAGGCGATTAGTTGCCAGGCAACCAAATCTCCCCAAAACGCCCAGTGTGGCCTGACCCTAACATCATGAAGGCTACAAACATCTTCAAATGGTTCAAGGGGCCTCTGCCATTGACTTCTACGTGACCTTGACAGGTTTTAGCTGGAGTATTTTAGGATTCAATCTATTTCCAGCTTTAAGGGTATACTAAATCTCCAAAAATGTGAGTTTTTTTATTTTAAAGGGGTTGTTTACCTGTAAGTTAACTTTTTGTATGATGTTAAGAGTGATATTCTGAGACAATTTGCAATTAGTTTTCCCTTTTTATAATTTGTGGATTTTGAGTTATTTAGCTTTTTATTCAGCAGCTCTCCGGTTTGCATTATGAACAATCTGGTAGGTAGGGTCCACATTTCCCTAGCAACCATGCATTGATTTGAGTAAGAGACTGGAATATGAATAGGAGAGGACCTTACTGGAAAATGCACCAAATCCAGAATTCAGTTCGGGATTCGGCCAGGATTTGTCCTTTTTCAGCAGGATTCGGATTTGGCAGAATCCTTCTGCCCGGCCAAACCGAATCTGAATCCTAATTTGCATATCTGTGACTTTTCATCACAAAACAAAGAAGTAAAAGTAAAAAATGTTTTCCCCTTCCCACTCCTAATTTGCATATGCAAATTAGGGTTCGCATTCGGTTTGGTATTCGGCCGATTCTTTGGTGAAGGATTCAGGGGTTCGGCCGAACCCAAAATAGTGGAGTCGGTGCATCCCTAATAACAATACATTTGTAGACTTACAGAGCATTTGTTATTTAGATGAGGTCTACTATAAAAACTATAAAAGATACATATTGAAAACCTATGGGAAAGTTGTTTAGAATTGGTCATTCTATTACATACTATAAGTTTACTTAAAGGTGAACTACTCCTTAAAAAAATGCAAAAGAATTGATTTCTTTATACCCGAAAATTTGAGTTTTAACAGAAAAATACCATTGAAAACTTGAATTTTTCGGGTGAAAATCAAATCAATCTTTAATAAATAACCCCCTTGATCTCAACTCTAGAAAATGGACTGGGAAACAGGAATGGACAGAGCTGGCAGTCAGTGCTTAGACTGGTAGCCAATGCCATCCAAAAAGGTCTAAATGTCGGCCCACCTTGTCCCCCTCTTTGTGGGTGCCTATGGCTGAGTTACAGTCCAACCACTTCAGTGAGAGAGAATTCCTACCCCATTCTGGGATTTGGATATTTTCAAGAAGACCCAGCACCTGTCAGTAGTCTTACCGGAACATATGTTATTGCCTAAATAATGTGAATATGTAAAGAAACCTGTGTTTAATTGTAAAGGAATAATGACAGTAAAACAAAGCAATCACGACAACTGAACCCTGATTTGGAGAGAGAGATTGGTGCTTATACATATGCTATGCAATTGCTTCTCCTCGTTAGTGCAGATTTTGCAGAGCAGATGGCACAGTCTTTCGATTTCGGTTGATATAAATGGCAGCTTTGTTGCAAAACACTTCATAAAATGAGACATAACCAGATGTCCATTCAGGATAAATAACAAGTGTTGAACGAATGGGATTTAGTTAAATAAGCTAATTCTCTTCTGAAAATGTATTTCAATATCTATGTTTGATGTGCCAAAAAATACACTTATTAGCATCCATGTATCAGCTACGCTTCTACCCTTCTGCCCCCAGGCAGATATCTTGGCCCCATCTGATTTTCCCTGCTGCACCCATAACAAGGGCTCCCTGAAAATGGATTGAAATTTGTGATAGTGAACTTGTCTTCACATACTAAAGAAACTCTGGATTATCTTATTCAGCCTTTATTTTGTAAGCCGAAGATGGATATGCCTGGCCCATCAGATGTGGTTAAAGTACCAGTTGTCAGTGGGACAATGGAAGTGTAGTTCAACTAGTTCTGAAGGGCTATACAATAGGGCTCATTTACGCAATCATGAAGGGAGTTAAGCTGGCCATAGACGCAAAGATCCGATGGTACTAATCCTCTATTTTCGGACCATGTGTGGAGAGTCCCGACATTTTTCATCCGGCGGAGATCGATCATTTGGTCGATTGGACAGGTTAGAAGATTTCTGTCGGCTTCCGATAATATCTCTGCGTGTATTGCCGATCGTAGGATTTTCAGAGGGAGACTGTCATTAGATTTTCTCGGACATAACTTCCGTATGATTGCTGTCAGGGGCAGAACATCGGCTGATCTGTTCTTTTACTACTTTATTTGATCTTAATGGTTAGTGGCAGGTCGGGAGATGGAGAAGTCTGATCGTTCGAGGATTTGTACGATCGGATCTTTGTGTCTATGGCCAGCTTTAAAGGGGTTGTTCACCTTTAAATTAACTGTTAGTATGATGTAGAGAGTGATATTCTGAGACAAAGTGTAATTGGATTTCATTTTAAATTTTTTAGTGTTTTTTGAGTTGTTTAGCTTTTCATTCAGCAGCTCTGCAGTTTGCCGTTTCAGCAATCTGGTTGCCAGGATCCAAGATAGCAACCATGCACTGGAATATGAATAGGAGAGGCCTGGATAGAAAGTTGAGTAATAAAAAGTAGGAATAACAATTAATTTGTAGCCTTACAGTGCAGTTGTTTTTTAGATGGGGTCAGCAGGGCCGGAACTAGGGGTAGGCAGAAGAGGCAGCTGCCTTGGGCGCACTTATAGGGGGGCGATGGGCAGCTACCTCTAAAACTGTCTTCTGCCTACCCCTAGTCCTAGTCTTTCTATTTCACTCTTGACACCCTCCCCTCTCTTGTCTCTCCCTCCCCTCCGTTGCTGTCCCCTCCCTCCGTCACTCACCGTTCCCTCCCCGTCCTTTCTCTTCTTTCTCCGTTGCTCGCACATGACAGGAGTGGGGCTTGCTGATCAGGGTGGGGCTTACCGGCCGGGTTGCCTAGGTCCCCCAGCGAGCCTGGCCCGACCCTGGGGGCCAGTGACCCCCATTTGAAACTGGAAAGAGTCAGTAGAAGGCAAATAATGCAAAAACATTAACAAATAAATAATGAAGACCAATGAAAAAGTTGCTTAGATTTGGCCATTCTATAACATACTAAAAGTTAACTTAAATAAGACCCACCCCTTTAAAGGCAGTTGCATCTAATGGCAGTGTTTGCACTTCAGTATAGTTGCCCTTGGCACTGTTGTGTCCATCCCACCTCCTGTTCTGAATTTTACAGTACTGCAACAATTGATGCCACTTTCAAGCTGCTCAGTAGCTCCAGGGTAAAGTTCAATGGAATGGCAAGTAAACCCAGACCAGTGGCATAACTGCAGTGGAAGCAAACCCCCGAAATTACACAACTGACCCGAACTGCAGTTGGTAAACTATTGATTTCTATCCATGCTCCCCAAGAACCTTTACCTTCTGAAAGCTGGAGGTTGTTTAAGGATGTACAGTATATGCAATTCATTAAACTCATGTTAAATGGGGGGGGGGGATTCTGCTCCTTTTAACTTGACATAACTGCAGTAGAGCTCATTACAACGCCAGCCTTTTAAAATGCTGGAATGTTAAATAATGTTAAATAATCAAAAAAAATAATGATAGATAGAGAATGTCTCTATAATGCCAGTGCAATCGGCGTGATCTTTGCTCCCATTTACTTGTAGTAAATTGATCAAAACTGATGATGGGTTGCTACTGGCAACTGCACTGCTGCTATTTTGTAATTGAGCTCTGATGACACGTAGCTGTCAACCCCTAGAGATGTTTAGGATTTATAGCATGACCTAAATAAACTCCAAAAACTCACCTGATTTAATGCTAAAAATAGCAGTTACTGTTCTGTAAATGGCAATAACTGCAAGAAATATTCAGTGCATCGCACTGTAGTAAACACGGGAGCTGCCTTAACGTTGGCGTTGAATAATGAGCTTTGGACAATGAGCTATTATATACACTAGTGGGGACTTAATGGGGTGGTTCACCTTTAGGGTAAGGGCACACGCTAATATTCTGGGAGATTTAGTCCCCCCGGAAACAAATCGCCTCTTCTTCGGGCGACTAACCTCCCCAAAAAGACTTCCCGCCAGTGGAGCGCTTTGTTTTCTGAAGTCATCCAAAGTTGCCTCACGAGGAAACTTTGGGCGACTTCAGAAAACGAAGTGATCTGAGTGCCATCCCGCCGGCCATTTCGATTCTAGCCGGAGGCAAGGCTTTTTGGGGAGATTAGTCGTCCGAAGAAGAAGCAGTTTGTCTCCGGTCGACTAAATCTCCCAGAATCTTAGCATGTGCCCTTACCCTAAAGATGAACCACCCCATTAAGTCCCCACTAGTGTATACAATAGGACTGTCCTAATATATCAGTTGTCTAAAGATCATTATTTGGCGCCAACGTTAAGGCAGCTCCCGTTGTCGCTGGGCCACTAATCTCCCCCAGTAGCTTCGTGTGCTCCTGCCCTTAAGTTGACTTTTAGTATGTTATAGAATGGCCATTTATAAGCAACTTTTCAACTGCTCTTCATTGTTTATTTTTATAGTTTTTGAATTATTTGCCTTCTGATTCTTTCCAGCTTTCAAATGGGGGTCACTGACCCCATCTAAAAACAATTTCTCTGTAAGGCTACACATTTATTGTTATTGCTACTTTTTATTATCTTATATCTGATCTCATCTTTCTATTCAGGCCCTCTCCTATTCATATTCCACTCTCTTATTCAAACCAATGCATGGTTGCTAGGGTAATTTGGACCCTAGCAATTAGATTGCAGAAACTGTAAACTGGAGAGCTGCTGAATAAAAACCACGAATGATAAATAAAGAAAACCAATTGCAATTGTCTCAGAATATCACTGGGTTGAACAACCTCTTTAAGAAGTCTGATCCTGGGCCCCACTAAAGGAAATATATATATTTATTATAGATTATGCCCAGACACTTCTATGAGAGTTACGCTGCACTTCATGTCAATCAAATACAATGGCCCTGGTGCTGCCATGAAAGGAATCTTGAACAAACAAAAAGAAATGGCGCACTCGTGGGATTTAATTAATGGTGAAAAAAAAAATGTATTTAGTTGACATTTCAGTCCTGAAGGAAAACCTGCCTTGTTTGTCTTGAAGAGGTTGCCCCAGAGAGACCAAAAAATCAACTAACTGAACCTTGGGTTTTATTTTTTCCACCATTTATTAAGTCCCATGAGTTTTTTCTGTTCACAAAATAAGGCTGGGTATTGTGACATGTGCTGAGTTTTATCTCCCAAGCTGCGGCTCTTTCCCAGGGAAGAAATATTGATAATGTCTAATTTCTGTCTGTAATTTTATCTGATCCGGCTTAATTGGCCATGCAGTGCGTAGCTACTGATAGCATCGCTTATCTGGGAGGCAGAGTTCAGCATCTCTCAGCTCAATGAATATGAAACATTAGCTACAATTTGCAATTAGCTTTTCCCTGGTGACTTTGTGTTAAATAGATATTTGGTTTGGAATGAAAAGAAATATCTTATATTCTGTGCACTCTACATACTCGCAATCACTTTCCCCTTGTTCTTTTGGTTTCACCAGGTTTCATCCGTCTTTCAGAAAAAGTAATTTTTTGTCGAATTACTGTGGTTTTAAGAATTGTTTGTGTTCAAAATTATGAAAGTAAAACAGGGACCTGTTTTCCAGACTGCTCAGGACCTGGGGTTTTCTGGATAAAGGGTCTTTCCATAATTTGGATCTTCATACAAGATTTTCAAGATTTATCATACTCTGGCACTTTAAGAACTCGAATTCGACTATTCGCCACCTAAAACCTGCCAAACTGCTGTTTAAGTCAATGGGAGAGGTTCAGGGATCACCAGTAGCGTAACTAGAGGGGGGCGGGCCCTGGTGCGTGACGCGCAGCCGGGGCCCGCCCCCCTCCGTATGGCCGCATTTTCACTGGTGCACGGGCTGCCGGGGGGCCCTGAGGGGGTGTGGGCCCTGGCCCGCTCGCACCACCCGCTCCCCCGGTAGTTCCGCCACTGGGGATCACTTTGGCATTGTTTGCAGCCTTCCTGACATTCAAGTTTTTTTAGGAAAAAAAAAACAAATCAAATTTGATTCGAGTATCTGAGTAGATTTCATTCATCCGAGTTTAAAAAATTAAATTTTTAAAAAAAATTTCAATTGGTCGAATTTATGGGAGTTTAGGGGGAGTTTTTAAAAACGCACATGAATTCAAAATTCGACCATTGATAAATGTGCCTCCCAGTCTACTAGAAAATTATGTAAACATTAAATAAACCCAATAGCCTGGCTTTGCTTCCAAAAAGGATTAATTATGTCTTTGTTGGGATCAAGTACAAGCTACTGTTTTATTATTACAGTGAAAAATTAAATCATTTTTAAAAATCTGGATTATTTGGAGCATTCTGGTTAACAGATTTACAGATAACGGATCATATACCTTGTCAAATTACTGTTTTTTAAGAATCGTTTGTGTTCAAAATTGCAGAAGGAAAACAGGTATGGGACCTGTTATCCAGAATGATCCTGGGGTTTTCTGGATAAAGGGTCTTTCCGTATTTTGTATCTTCATGCCTAAAGTCTACAAGAAAATCATTTAAATATTAATTAAGCCCAATAGGATTGTTTTTCCTCAAATAAGGATGAATTATATCTTAGTTGGGATTAAGTACAAGGTACTGTTTTATTATTACAGAGAAAAATGAAAATCATTTTTAAAAATGTATAATTATTCTGTCTATACAAAGTCTACCGGAGATGGCCTTCCTGTAATTCAGAGCTTTTTGTATAAATAATAATATAATTAATTTAAGGATAATGGATTCCATACCTGTAGTGACAGAGAACAAATTCCCCTAAAATTCAAAAGTGATAATGATATTTATTAGATATTGTTTTATATTATTAGTATAATTGCATATAATTGCATGAATACCTTGAAATGTAACTTTTTTCCAGGTAAAGGAGATGTATGTTTCATTAATTGCACTACTTAGACCTTTAGCAAATAGTCACATATATCTGTAACAGTGAGTGTTTTGGGCCAGAAAAGTAATATCAAGCATTTCTCATTTGGGTTAACAAGAGGCCAGGCTTGGATTAGCAATCTGTAGGTTTTGTAGGATCTGCAATTTGGTCTATACTACTGCCTGTGTGCTGAAGGTGTTCGTACTAGACACGTACTGGCACGTAGAGACGCGTTGTTTTCGCATACTGAAGGTGTAAATAGACATACTGACGTGCACCATCATCTTCTCTTCGGTGTTGACGGGCGCCATCATCTTCTCTTCGGTGATCTTCGGAAAGAGGACTGTGTATCGGCGCATGTGCAGTTGTTCGGGACTGGAAGATTGCGGCAACTGCCAATCTCTTCCCGAAGATCACCGAAGAGAAGAAGATGGCGCCCATCATCTCCGATGCCTTGAATCTGCAACGAGGGGTAAATAAAGAGTTAGGGGCATTTACCCAGGGTAACACCTAGGCTGGGGGGGAGAAGGGGGGGGGAGAAGGGGGGAGAAGGAGAAGGGACCCCCTGTCTATGTAGGGAAGGGGGGTAGGGGATTTTAATAAAAAGGGTTTGGTTCTCCTTAAACTTTTAGTTAATCTGGTGGAGAGGGCTTTAAAATGAATGGTGTGCCGATTAGCCCCACCAAAACCCCGCCCCCTGATATTGTGAAGCCCTACAAAATGACAGGTGGCAACCATATGTAAGATACCATAGACAATCACTGTTTATTGGGCTAGTGTGGGGGGGGCAATTTGGGCCTCTGTGTACCTTAAATGCCAGAACCTATTTTGAATCCCAGTCTGGACCTGCAAGAGACAATAGGAGATTACCCACCTTCTCTCATTCCATAAAACTCTCCATATAAACAGCGGTGGGTACCATTATTATTATTTTATTCATTATTATTAACATGTATTTATATATAGCGCCAACATATTGCGTAGCACTGTAAAGTAAATGTGATTATACAACTAAATTACATGAATTATATACATAGAACATATGGAGTTACATACATCACAATCAATACAGGTACAAAAAGGTGAGGAAGGCCCTATGCATAGGCATACAGTCTAAAGGGAAGGGAGTAATACACAAGATGTGGGAGTGGGCAAGATCGAATTAAGTGGGTGAGAAATGTGGTACTGAATGTGATGTTGCGTTTGGTAGTTAAGCAGAGTGAGGGTAGGCTTCTCGAAAGAAGTGCGTTTTAAGAGATTTCTTGAAAGCAAAAAGGTTGGGAGAAAGTCAGACAGACCGTGGGAGAGAGTTCCAGAGGAGGGGTGCAGCCCTTGCAAAGTCTTGAATGTGAGCATGTGAGGAGGTAATGAGAGAAGAGTTGAGTAGCAGGTCAGTAGAGGAGCGTAGTAAGCAGTTGGGTGAGTATATAGAGATGAGTTCAGAGATGTAGGGTGGAGCAGAGTTATGAAGTGCTTTGAAAGTCAATGTCATTAATTTGAATTTGATTCTGAAGGGTAACGGAAGCCAGTGCAGGGATTGAGAGAGAGGATTCTTTAATAAAGCAGAACTGGGGTCACAATTTTAAGCCACATACTTCTCTATTTATCTGATCACCAATGCTTAGCATGGCACATTAACTGGCTACCGATTCAGTGAACCAAGCAAGCAGATTTTAGTTATTTTCCTGTTAAAGTTCACAAAAATATGTTTGTAGGCATTATTTAGCCCAGGGAGCATGATCTTCTTCACATTGCTGGGAGCAGCCATGCTTGTTCTTACGAGGTTACCACAACCTGTAATACATAAGCACCCTCCAGTCATTATAGGGGCCCACCTATACATATATACACCATGTTTCAACATGCGCAAAATGAATAGAATGGATTCTGAAAATACATTGTTTCCTTTTGAATTTAAAAAAATACATTATCTCAGTTTTTTTTATTGTAAAGCATTGATTTCCCTTTTACACTATCTTACCATTAATTAGAGTCAGAGTTTAGAGCTTAACTCTACATAAACAACCCCCTCCTTTCACCCTTACAGATAAGTAGGCGTCCATCATGCGGGGGATTATCTGTGCACTGGGAAACTAATTATCTACCTGACAAGGACCAAACATGGAGCCGATTTGATTTCTCTGCTTGCCCCTTTAAGCTCAAGAAATAACAAAAAAATAGATTTTTTTTGCGTGTAATTAAAACAATATTATAAATATTCAGTGCAAGTTCTATTCATTTCATGATTTTTTCAAGGGAATGTCAACCCCCAAAAATTTTTATCTTATAAAAGAAAACACAATTCTAAACAACATTGCAATATACATTCATTACAGATTTTCTAGGGTTATTTGTATATGTATTGCTATTGAAAGCAGTGTTTGTCCCTTGCTGGGAACTAAGACTTTTGCAACATTGTTAAAGGGATACTGTCATGGGAAAACATGTTTTTTTCAAAGCATCAGTTAATAGTGCTGCTCCAGCAGAATTCTGCACTGAAATCCATTTCTCAAAAGAGCAAACAGATTTTTTTTCATATTTAATTTTGAAATCTAGACATATTGTCAGTTTGCCAGCTGCCCCCAGTGATGTGACTTGTGCTCTGATAAACTTCAGTCACTCTTTACTGCTGTACTGCAAGTTGCAGTGATATCATCCCCCCCCCCCGCAGCCTAAAAACAGAACAATGGGAAGGTAACCAGATAGCAGCTCCCTAACACACGATAACAGCTGCCTGGTAGATATAAGAACAACACTCAATAGTAAAATCCAGGTCCCACTGTGACACATTCAGTTACATTGAGTAGGAGAAACAACAGCCTGCCAGAAAGCAGTTCCATCCTAAAGTGCTGGCTCTTTCTGAAAGCACATGACCAGACAAAATGATCTGAGATGCACCTACACACCAATATTATACATTTAAAATAATACACTTGCTGGTTCAGTAATGAAATGTTACATGGTAGAGTAAATTATTAACAGTGTAATTTAGAAATAAAAACTACACCATAAAAATCATGACAGAATTCCTTGGTGAAAACCAGGAGTTCAGGAAATGCCACTTTCAATAGAAATTGTTTTACAAATGACACTGGAAATTGTTAATAAATGTATAATTGGAAAGTTGCTTACAATTATATATTATTAATTATTATTATTATTATTATTATTATTATTATATTAGGCACATTTTTATTTTGGGGTTGACTTGCCCTTTAAATGAGCTATTGTAACCATATCTGTAAGACAGAGGAGCATATAGCTTTGCTCCATAACAACGGCTATATAAAAGGTGAATAGTTTTCTAAACAGTAAAATTACTGTAGTTCAACTTTAACTTTTAGTAAGACAGCGATATTCTGAGACAATTTGCAGTTGGTCTTCTTGTTTTCTTTCCTGTAGCTTTTGAAATATTGGTCAGCAGCTCTGCAGGCTGGAAGACAAGTAGTAAAAAGTAACAGTAACAATAAAATGTTAGCCTCCCAGGGCTATAGTTTTTTGGCTACTATGGTCAGTGACCCCCAATTTGAAAGCTGGAAAGGAAGACAATGAAGAAGGCAAATAATTCAAAACTATAAAAATGTTCAAATGAAGACCAATTGAAAAGTTGCTATGAACAGGACATGCTATACTAAACACTAAAATTTAAATTAAATGTGAACTACCTCTTTAATGGATTAAAGGTGAATTAAACCCATTTTATCACCATTGGGCCCCAATCTTGCTTCCTAAACTAGCCCTGACTCCATGTACCTGTCTTTCTAAGGAAGGGCAGTGCAGCTGGGCTGTGGGTTTTTTCTGGGGGGGAGCTGTGCAGGGGCCCTAAAGTGGGTTTAGTTCTCCTTTAATATGATGAAAATTGTGACCTGCTAAGGAGAGTTCCTTTATGGCCCATGCTACACAAAGAAAAACAAAATTAAAGTGGCCCTTTAAAGGAATTATTTTAAACATGTTTAATCTCCCAGCAACTAAGTAGAATCCGCAGAAGGCGCCGGACTGATACCAATCCTCACTTGTCTAATAAGGCATTTATTTCAAGCTTCCCCGGGACAAGCAAATACAATAAAATGAACAGAGCGGAAGACATTGACCATGTAGCGACTGATTGATCCGAATGGATTTCTGGCACGGTGCTTCTCCCAGGCAGCAGGGCACTGAGTTGGCTTTCAGGAGACTCATTGACAGTCGCACCAACATGTCAGGCATCTTTGATGGCCGAGGAGGACTATGATCATTTTTATGTTCTTGGAAATTGAAATGAGAAGGGCCAGTCATTTTATGAGTGTGGGGATCGAATTTACAAGAAAGGCTTCAGACATGAGCAGGGCTATTAAAGACCTGTAAAAAAAAATCTAATAATCATAGAGTGTGAAAATGCTGAGGATAGAAGACATTTTATATGAAATGCATATGAGCACAAATTGAATACCCCCTTTCGAGATGCACCCATGCACCCATGCACCCATGCACCCATGATCATACAGGATTGCTGCAAATTAATTCTCTGTATCAGTTACTCTAAATGTGGGCACAATCCTGTTTATCTATCTAGTCTCCCTACTCCAATTATTTTTAATTATTTAAAGGGAACATCAGTTAAGGTCATAGCCAACTGGTAGAAGGACTTGATCTCAAATCAAAACTCTGGTCTTCTCAGTGCTACTAATCCCTGTATAATTATATTACACTCAGTCTGTCACTAGGTAACTAACTGCTGTCATGGGTAGAAGCTTTGCTAGATTGGGAAATCCTGCCATGAAACATATGTCTCCTTACATATTATAATGATTGCATGGTTTCCATGATCTTTTTATTCAAACCTCTCACAAACTGTTCCCCTGCAGAGCAGCAGTTCTATGTAGGAAGAATGTTGTAAAGAATGTTGTGGATAGCAGGTATAGTAGGGAGAGATGGTGCCTATAGTAACAGTGGGGATAATAGTCTCTGGGAAGGGAGTGTGACTATGGTATAGCAGGTATAGTAGGGAGAGATGGTGCCTATAGTAACAGTGGATAATAGTCTCTGGGAAGGGAGTGTGACTGTGGGATAGCAGGTATAGTAGGGAGAGATGGTGCCTATAGTAACAGTGGGATAATAGTCTCTGGGAAGGGAGTATGACTGTGGGATAGCAGGTATAGTAGGGAGAGATGGTGCCTATAGTAACAGTGGATAATAGTCTCTGGGAAGGGAGTGTGACTGTGGGATAGCAGGTATAGTAGGGAGAGATGGTGCCTATAGTAACAGTGGATAATAGTTTCTGGGAAGGGAGTGTGACTGTGGGATAGCAGGTATAGTGGGGAGAGATGGTGCCTATAGTAACAGTGGGATAATAGTCTCTGGGAAGGGAGTTGACTGTGCGATAGCAGGTATAGTAGGGAGAGATGGTGCCTATAGTAACAGTGGGATAATAGTCTCTGGGAAGAGAGTGTGACTGTGGGATAGCAGGTATAGTAGGGGGAGATGATGCCTATAGTAACTCTGGGAAGGGAGTGTGACTGTGGGATAGCAGGTATAGTAGGGAGAGATGGTGCCTATAGTAACAGTGGGGATAATAGTCTCTGGGAAGGGAGTGTGACTGTGGGATAGCAGGTATAGTAGGGAGAGATGGTGCCTATAGTAACAGTGGGATAATAGTCTCTGGGAAGGGAGTGTGACTGTGGGATAGCAGGTATAGTAGGGAGAGATGGTGTCTATAGTAACAGTGGGATAATAGTCTCTGGGAAGGGAGTGTGGCTGTGGGATAGCAGGTATAGTAGGGAGAGATGGTGCCTATAGTAACAGTGGGATAATAGTCTCTGGGAAGGGAGTGTGACTGTGGGATAGCAGGTATAGTAGGGGGAGATGATGCCTATAGTAACTCTGGGAAGGGAGTGTGACTGTGGGATACCTGCTATCCCACAGTCACACTCCCTTCCCAGAGACTATTATCCCACTGTTACTATAGGCACCATCTCTCCCTACTAGTCTCTGGGAAGGGAGTGTGGCTGTGGGATAGCAGGTATAGTAGGGAGAGATGGTGCCTCTAGGAACAGTTGGATAATAGTCTCTGGGAAGGGACTGTGGGATAGCAGGTATAGTAGGGAGAGACGGTACCTATAGTAGCAGTGGGATAATAGTCTCTGGGAAGAGACTGTGGCTGTGGGATAGCAGGTATAGTAGGGAAAGATGGTGCCTATAGTAATAGTCGGATAATAGTCTCTGGGAAGGGACTGTGGGATAGCAGGTATAGTAGGGAGAGATGGTGCCTATAGTAACAGTGGATAATAGTCTCTGGGAAGGGAGTGTGACTGTGGGATAGCAGGTATAGTAGGGAGAGATGGTGCCTATAATAACAGTGGGATAATAGTCTCTAGGAAGGGAGTGTGGCTGTGGGATAGCAGGTATAGTAGGGAGAGATGGTGCCTATAATAACAGTGGGATAATAGTCTCTAGGAAGGGAGTGTGGCTGTGGGATAGCAGGTATAGTAGGGAGAGATGTAACTTTGAGGTGCAACATTTGGTCATGGCCTCCCCATTAATAATAAGATTACAGATGCAGTAAAAAATTATGGTATCAGCCATTCAGCAATAGATTCAAGGATAATTAGGACAAAATTGAGACTCTTAGGGGGGAATTCACAAAAGTGTCGGTAAAAAAAGTAACCCAGAAGTGGCGGTCGACAAATTTGTAAAATGTCGTATTAACGGCAAATTCACAAAGGCAGATGTTACCATCTCTGAATGTCTCGTAAGTCTGACAATTTTCTAAAATGTCGTATATCTTTTCATCGTACAAACGACATTTACCAAGACTTTTTAAACGACAATTTGTCTGACATTTTCATTTTGGAGAGCCTAAAGTGTCTGAAAAATTGTCGGTAAAAAAAATGAGTTTACGAGTAATTCATAAAAATGGCGGGAAAAGTGGCGCCGAAAAAACCACGCCCACTTTTAACGACACTAATTCAAAAGTGTCGCACATGTCGGAAAATTGGCGGAGAAATGCTGTGTGAATTTGTCGGCTGTTGCTACGACACTTTCTACGACATTTTAAAGACATTTTTTCGTTCCCGACACTTTTGTGAATTCCCCCCATTGTCTCTATTTAATCTTAACATATCTAAAAAAGCAAATCCGTAGCTAACTGACCTTCAGGCTGGTCTGCACCAGTAGCAGCTATTAAAGGAACAGTGACATCAAAAATGGTGTTACTGTTCCTTTAAGCATAAAGAGTGCATTCTCATCCTCATAAATAAATAATACAGACAGCTGCAGCATTATTTCTTAAAGGCCCAGTATGTTTGTGTTTGGCATCTATTTGCTCCCAACACATCATTCATTCACTGCAACTTGCTTCCTTTCTGTCTTTGCTCCCTCAAAAAAGCAGATGCTTTTGGGGTTAATTGGAAGTAGCTCTGTATCTGCTCCCCACCATTTTCCCCCTTAGCCACTACTATGTATTCTCTTTCTTCCATTACACAAACCCCAGATTCTTGTCTGTTGTGGCTGGCTGCTCTCACTGATTAGTGACGTCACTATGGGGCTGCAAATGGAACCTCAGTAATTATCGGTCAAAATATATTCCAGTTCATGGATTTTATCTTCACAGTAACTCCATAAGGCAGTTTTAACGATCATTAATGGCTCCTTATATGCTGTTTCTTCTAGAGGTTGAAGACCTTGCTTGACCCTAACATACAATAGCTCCTTAATTAATATTTATATTTCTCAGAAGGAACATTCCATTGTGCTTTTTTGTAGTTTCAACATTTGGTCTGGAATATCAAATAAATACTAAACATATTTAATAATCACCTGCATCGTTACCTTATATTCTGCTTCGGAATGTCCTAGCCTGACTAAGTAAAGAATTTAAGAAGTCCAGCTGCCACCCACTTTCTTAGGGGAAGTGGACAGCTCGTACATTTCTTTTTAAAGAGACTCACCACATAAAAAAGGAGGCTCAAGTGCTCTGCCCAAAGCATAGGCTAGGATTAGGGGGCTAATTCACCAAGTTCGAGTGAAGGATTCGAAGTAAAAAAACTTTGAATTTCGAAGTGTTTTTTGGGCTACTTCGACCATCGAATGGGCTACTTTGAACTTCGACTACAACTTCGAATCAAACGATTCGAACTAAAAATCGTTTGACCATTCGATAGTCGAAGTACTGTCTCTTTAAGAAAAACTTCGACCCCCTAGTTCGCCATCTAAAACCTACTGAACTCAAAGTTAGCCTATGGGGAAGGTCCCCATAGGCTTTCCTAAATTTTTTTGGTCAAAGGATAATCCTTCGATCGTTGGATTAAAATCCTTCGAATAGTTCGTTTCGAAGGATTTAATCGTTCGATCGAAGGATTAGTTGATCGAACTATTTAGGCTAAAATCCTTCGACTTCGATATTCAAAGTCAAAGGATTTTAATTCCCAGTCGATTATCGAGGGATAATTAACCCTCGATATTCGACCCTTGGTGAATCGGCCCCTAAGTGTTGTGAGAACACGAAATGCGCAAGGCTGTAATCCACACTTGTACATCAATAAAGACCTGTTTTTACTACTACTGCCTGGAGGATTGCTCTTTGAGTGCCTACCCTACAACCAATAGGGTGAAAGTTGACAACTAC
The DNA here is from genome assembly GCF_017654675.1 of Xenopus laevis. NCBI lineage: Eukaryota > Metazoa > Chordata > Amphibia > Anura > Pipidae > Xenopus > Xenopus laevis. The sequence continues at coordinate 142,224,003 of NC_054381.1, forward strand.
CCAATTTCCAGTGTTTAGAAGTAAGATAGGCCTAAAAATGTAGGCAGAAGTCCCATCAAAATGAAGGCTTTTTAAAAAAAAAGAATATTTAAAATTGTGAAAAACTTGTAGGCTGCATTGTTGGAAAGGAGAACTGTTGTTCTCATGTTGGGCCACCCAAATGGTCAACATCAGCTGCAGGTGTGTATAGAGTTCTTTATGAGCACTGGACAACGTGATCATTGGGTGCCTCTCTGCACTTGGATGATTTGCTGTGAACAGAATGGGGCATCCTAGTACTATTGAAATTACTTTCCTCCAATCTGAGTGCTTTGGTAAGGTCCTATCTCACTCTTGGTGGGGGTCATCTCTTACTGTACTGTACTGAATTAATAGAAGGGAAAGGAATTAGTAATGGGCTGAATGTATTTGTATTCGGCTGAAATGGCTGTGTCTCTGCAGGTATTTTGGAAGATGGAAAATCAACGCAAACTTGTGTAACCATGACATCTTCTGGCAAAGATGGACTAAAGAAAACCAATTCAGGCACTCAGTGCGGAAAACCAACAGTTTATGCTGCAGGAACCAAGGGCCAGAAACAAAAGAGTCGGTCTCTGGAGGTAAGATTTGGACATATATCTGAATAGTCTTCAAGATGCAATGGGTGCTTCTTTAATTGCATTATACTTCATTCTCACAATGAATGATCCTGCCCAACATAAAGGGTTAATAATTCATCAGAAAGAAAGTTAGTCATCTGAAATAAAGTCTAAAGTGGTACGCAGAAGGATTGAGCTCCTCAGGGTTCCATGCCCATTGCACAGCAACACAAGGAACTGAAAATGACTAATGCTACAAAAGATTGTTTAGTTTAGTTAGTAGACTCAGTTGTTTGCAGAGACAGTATTTTATACTACAGTAAAGTCCATAAGAATCTCTCGGAGAGCCTCCATCAGCCCCAAGACCTCTAGTTGCAGAGCCTTAACAGTAGTAGATATGGGGCTCATAGGCATAATGTATGTGTTTAGAATGAGAAGCAACATGACAATACAGGAGGCGTATAGAAGAATGAGCAAATGACTACCCAATAATAACTGATTTGCATTTCTATTTTGCATTTTTTTCCCACAGTCCAAAAGGGAAAGCAAAAGAACGTCCAAAAAAGAAGTCACCATCAATGTATCCAAAAGCATAAGACCCATGGACAGCGATGGACGCATCACAGAAAACTGTGTTAATTAGCGCTGAATGTCACAAGCAGCGACCTACAAACAAGAGGAGCACTTTAATGGAAGCACCCAGTTACACATGGAAGTTGGTCTCTTGAGTTTGTGAAATGAGATGAACTAGAATAAGTCAAGTGACTGTGGAACAGGGGGTTATGAAGGTCAAGCAAAACCCTAACTTGTACTTGAATGTCTTGGCAATGACTTATTACCAAGTAGTTGTGGCAGAGAACATATATAAAAGAATGGACACATTGGACTAACAATGTGCTGAAAAATAAACATTGAAACACCTTCTTGTAGGATTCAGTTCTAAGCTGAGAATAGGTTGAAGATGAATTAAACAGAGTACAAGTCTATTTAAACAACAGTGAAATGTTTTAAGGTATTTGGCAGTTTCAAGGAGTTCCTTGTATAGTGATAGAACTCCCTCATCTAGTGGCTGTATCTGTCTCCGTGGCTTAGACGCTGCATGCATAATTGACATCTCTTTCCAGCTAAACGCTAAGCCCAAACAATCGGCAAGCAGGTAGCAAACGTCAGCAACTGATCTTCTCTATTTACTGCTTGGCCTGTGTGCAAAGTGTGCCTGTGTGTAGGCGCATCAGGGCCTTTCATTGCATGTAGCACTTCAATAGCTTCCTGGATTCAGTTTATTTGAACTGCCGAGGCTGAACATATCTCAACAAGTTGCCTTAGTAATCATTAGGGCTAGTAGGTTAAATGAGATCAGTGGTGTCATTTCCCTTGTTATCAGTTTATAAAGGTGAGAGGCAGCTTATGCCACTCAATCTGTTGGGAACTAAAGCTTCTTATCTGTGAAGCCGTTGTTGTTGTTATTTAACAGTGAAGTGTGGCACCGGTTGGCTGTCCCTGGTAAGGGTGCTTGTCGACAAATAAGTCCTTCCTTAGTATGATAAATAATCCACTTTATATTTTATCACAATGGGGACCAGGTAGCGATATGGTGGTAGAAACCATTGATTTAGACTATCATTAAATGAATTGTATAAAAATAAAAACTGGGTAAATGGATAGGCTGTGCAAAATAAAAAATGTTTCTAATATAGTTAGTTAGCCAAAAATGTAATGTATAAAGGCTGGAGTGACTGGATGTCTAACATAATAGCCAGAACACTACTTCCTGCTTTGCAGCTCTCTTGGTTTCCACTCATTGGTTACCAGGCAGTAACCAATCAGTGACTTGAGGGGGGGGGCACATGGGTTATAACTGTTTGCCTTATAATCAGAGCTGAAAACTGAGGATCAATTGCAAACTCACTGAACAATTATGTCCCATGTGGCCCCCTTTAAAGTCGCTGACTAACTCAGAGTTGTTAGATATCCAGTCACTCCAGTCTTCATACATTAAATTTTCGGCTAACTAACTATATTAGAAACATTATTTATTTTGCTCAGCCTATCTATTTACCCAGTTTTTATATTTACACTGAACTCTTCCTTATTACTTGAGAAAGAGCTCAGCTCGAAACATGTCGTGACACATTAAAGCACTTGAGTTTTGCAGTAAAGTTCTGCATATTGGACCTATTATTAACCACCACCTTTATTGTTTAACTCTTCCTTTAAAGCAGGGCCTCCAGGTTTTTACCCATGAGCCATATTCAAATGTAAAAAGAAGTTGGGGAGCAACACAAGCATGCAAAATGTTCCTGGGGGTACCACATAAGGGAATGCGATTGGCTATTGGTAGCCTTTATGTGGACTGGAAGCCTACAGGAGGCTCTGTTTGGCAGTACACCTGGCCAGGAATTCAAAAATAAGCACCTGCTTTGAGGCCACCAGGAACAACAGCCAAGGGGTTGATGAAAAACATGTTGCTTACGAGTCACTTGTTGGGGATCACTGTATTAAAGGATCACATTATTTTAGGGTTCTGCTATCGTACAACCACTGGACACCCACTTTGGCAACTAAAGATCTCCTACAGCTATATTTGTATGCCGAATAGCTGGAGTAATTCTAAAGATTAAACCAAGAAAATATACTGTGCTGATGGTTCCTGGAGAAGGCAACAATTCCCAGAATGTTATTTGTTCTCTATATCTATTCATTGGGAGCCAAGCTTCCTACTAAGACAAGGCTTTGCCATCCCCCGCTGGCACTCTGGGGGTTAATCTTCTTTTATGAAGGGCTAAATAATGACATTTATGTATATAAATATATATATATGTTTTCCATTGCATTACCGAGGGTTATGAAACACATTTTTATTCTCTACTTAATCTACCCCCGAGGCTTTAATCTCCTTCTTTCTGTTTGTGTGTTTCGCAGCATTGTTTATTTGGTGCAATTTCATCATTCTTATTATTGGCCAAGGGGCCTCGTTATCTAGACTGTCTCCTATTTATATCAACAGTGATAAATTCATTGAGCAAAAACTTGCCCTACAATATATATTAATGTTTTTTTAACAGGACATTGAGTTACAGGTATGGGATCCAATATCCAGAAAGTTACAAATTACAGAAAGGCTGGCTCCCTTTTATCCAAATAATCCAGATTTTTAAAAATGAATTATTTTTTCTCTGTAATAATAAAACAGTAGCTTGTACTTTATCCAAACTAAGATAGAATTAATCCTTATTGGAAGCAAAGCCAGCCTATTGGGTATATTTTAAGTTTTATAGTAGACTTAAGGTATGAAGATCCATATTACAGAAAGATCCGTTATCTGAAAAACTCCAGATCCTGAGCATTCTGGATAAAAGGTCCCATACCTGTACTTGAGTTGCGCCACACAAACTGCAATGCTAAATGTATAGGACAGTAATCCCTCAGATTTGAGTTTAGTACAGGAGCATAATGATATAGAGTCATGATATCTCTTTATTCGGGATATAAGAAAACGTAGGAAGTTGTCCCTACAGGGAAGAGAGTCTCTTTCTACTGGTATTGCCATCAATGCCGTCATGTCATTTCTCATGGACTCATAGGTAATGTTCCCCATCTAATCTTGTAATTATAACACATTAGGAGACATAAGGCGGGTGATAAGAAAGCTAGAGAGACAAAGGCTAAAGTTGGCCAAACACAACAGAATATGTGTGTTGTTATACCCTGAAAATGTATATTTCCATAAATTGGATCTTCATATATTATAGGGGCCAATTCACCAAGCTCGAGTGAAGGATTCCAAGTAAAAAATCTTCGAATTTCGAGTAGTTTTTTGTGCTCCTCGACTATCGAATTGGCGTAAATTCGCCTGAGTAGAATGATTCAAATAGATCGAGCGCAAAAATGCTGCGACTATTCGCCATTCGATAGTCGAAGTACTGGATCGAGCGCAAAAACGCTGCGACTATTCGCCCATTCGATAGTCGAAGTACTGTCTCTTTTAAAAATACTTCGACTGCCTACTTCGCCACCTAAAACCTACCGAATTGCTTTAAAAGCCTATGGGAAAGTCCCATAGGCTTGTTTTCCAAGTTTTTGATCGAATAAAAAGGCATTCGATCGAATGAAAATCCTTCGAGCGAATATTCGATCGAGCGCCTATTCGCCTGGCGAATATTCGCCAATTCGACTATTCACCAGCGCGTAAATTCGCCCGAATTGTCTATTCGATTCTATTCCCCAGTCGAATTTCGAGGGATTTAACCCCTCGAAATTCGACCCTTGATGAATTTGCCCCTAAGTCTGCTAAAAGAAAATCATCTAAATTTTAAAATTTTAATTTTAAACCCAATAGGCTGGTTTTGCTTCCAATAAGGATTAATTGTTATTTGGGATCAAGTATAAGGTACTGTTTTATCATTACATAGCAAACGGAAATCATTTAAAAAAAATAGAATTACTTCGGTAAAACGGAGTCTATGGGAGACGGCCTTCCTGTAAAGTAACAGTATGATTTTTGGAATCACATTAACCTTGGAATAAAAACAGTGAATAAATGTTTTTTCTCGTTCATGATAATTCCAGTTGGCTCATACTTCTGATTGCTCTCGTTCTGCTAAAGGTCAGAGGAAAGTAATGTATGTTTTAGCATCTCAAAATAATCATTTTCCCTCTCCCACCTCAAGGCAAAACAACATGAAATAATAAGGCATGTGTTATTACTGAAAATGAGATATTGTATAAAGCAATTTTGCCGTATAATACACAATACAATCCTATTCTAGGGCCGAGTCAGAGGAAGAGAAATGCTTACGCAGGAACTGTTTTGAATGTTCACAATGACTTAAAATAGGATTTTGATGAATCAACCAGTTTTGCAATGCCGGATAGAATAGAATGATTATTTCTATTTGTATATGGATTTAATGGGTGACAACTGGTACTTATTTGTACCAAATATTGTGCTCATGTATTCTACAGAGGTAAGACTTTTTATTTCTGCTTTTCATTTATTTAATAAATTGGAGCATGGTTCCAAAATGCATTTCAAAAGAGTTTCCAAAAGATTAGGAAAAACATTTATGAACATTTGGATTTTGTAGTAGCCATTTGATCTAAGATAATGGTTCTGCCAGCAGATGATTTGTTTTGCAAATCCAATAGAAAGATGGAGGAGCAGAATGGGAACTGCTATCCAGAATGCTCGGGACCTGTGGTTTTCCAGATAAGGGATCTTTCCATAATTTGGATCTTCATACTTTAAGTCCACTAGAAAACCATGTAAACATTAAGGCGGTTATTAATCAAAGGTCGAATTTTAGTGGGTCATTTATCAAGCTCCGAATTGATCTCAGTATTTCTAAGATAACAATCCGAGCAACTCTGAATTCCCGAATGGACCTTATTTATTATACAAAAAAATAGGTTCGGGCAAAACTTCGGACTTTTGCCTGAAAAGTCCGAAGTTTTCAGACTTTTCTACAAAAACCACTAATTTTTTGCAGTTTTCGGATTTTTTGGCCCAAAATTCCCGAAATCATCGGATATCAGTACTGACAGCAGCGCAGACACTGGGACCTTCCCCATTGACCAATACAGGACCCTGAGAGCTTTGAGATGCTGGGTTTTCGGATTCTGAGTTTTCATACCATCGGACTAATAATAATCCCAAAAAATTCAGATTTTTTTTAAGGTCTGAAAAATCTGAATTTTTTGATTTCGGGTATTCGGAGGTTAATAAATAACCCCCTTAGAGTTTTTTATACCTCAAACACACTCTTGAATGGTTTCTAATTTAAGAAAAAATTTGAATGGAAAAGACTCAAATCAGTGAGTTCGGGTTACCAAACCGAAAACTTGAATTGATTGAGTTTTCGTCTGAGAAAAAAACTCGAATTGATTGAGTTTTCCGGCAAAACCCTCTGAAAAAAACTCAAACATCATGCAGGCTATTAACATGTTCAAATGGTTCAAGGGACCTCTGCTTTGACTCCTACATACATTCAACAGGTTTTAGATGGTGTATTTTTGGATTCAAGCTATTTCCAGGGTCGGGTATAAACATTTTTGAAAAATCATAGTTTTTTTTAAACCTGAAAATGTGAATTTTGACTGGAAAAATAAACTCTAAAACTAATTTTTGTGGAAAACACAAACTCGATCATTAATAAATAACCCTCTAAATAAACCCAATAGGCTGGGGTTGCTTCCAGTAAGGATTAATTATATCTTGGGTTCAAGTACAAGGTACTGCTTTATTATTACAGAGTAAAAGGAAATTTTTTTTAATAATTTCAACTATTTGATCACAATGCTGTCCTAATTGCACGTTAAAATCAAAATACCCTTGCACGGTTATCCGGCAGTATCCAATCCAAGCATCTTACCCAAGGCTTTAAAGGGATACTGCCATCAGAAAACATGTTTTTTTCAGAACACATCAGTTAATAGTGCTACTCCAGCAGAATTCTCCATTTCTCAAAAGAGCAAACAGATTTTTTTATATTCAATTTTGAAATCTGACATGGGGCTAGACATTTTGTCAATTTCCCAGCTGCCCCTGGTCATGTGACTTGTGCCTGCACTTTAGGAGAGAAATGCTTTCTGGCAGGCTGCTGTTTTTCCTTCTCAATGTAACTGAATGTGTCTCAGTGGGACATGGGTTTTTACTATTGAGTGTTGTTCTTAGATCTACCAGGCAGCTGTTATCTTGTGTTAGGGAGCTGTTATCTGGTTACCTTCCCATTGTTCTTTTGTTTGGCTGCTGGGGGGGAGGGAGGGGGTGATATCACTCCAATTTGCAGTACAGCAGTAAAGAGTGATTGAAGTTTATCAGAGCACAAGTCACATGACTTGGGGCAACTGGGAAATTGACAATATGTCTAGCCCCATGTTAGATTTCAAAATTGAATAAAAAAAATCTGTTTGCTCTTTTGAGAAATGGATTTCAGCGCAAAATTCTGCTGGAGCAGCACTATTAACTGTTTCATTTTGAAAAAAAATTTTTTTTTCCATGACAGTATCCCTTTAACTCCTTTCTATCTCCACCTGAATGCAGAGATCAATATATCTTTTTTTTTTCCCAGAACCACAATAAGTACAAGAGGAAACTGGACAAATGTCTCTATATGTAAATGCAGAAAAATCAGGTCATACAGTATATTCTGCCTGCAGGGACAAGGAAAGGTCAAGCAGCTTTACATGAATTATAAAATGTCTCCAAGGTTAAGAAAATCACTTGGGTGGGGGGGATGTCAAATGTTAGTCAGTCCCAATGATATCACCTTTCCTTCTATTATAGAGAAACCAGAGATTTATGGGAGGCTCCATCACCCATTCAAAAAAAATAATATATATATAAAATTTTCAAGTTTTTTTGTAATTATAAATAAAACTCAAATCACGTCTGTATGCTTATTTAGGTGTTCAGTGGACCAGGGCCCACCAGGAATGTGAGACAGTCTGACCCTGGCTATAATTCAGTTGATAATTATCACTTCGGTCCAATCGTCTATGAGGGGGCAGAAAATATCTGCAAGTATCCTATAATATTCCCTTATATTTATATTAAGCAAGAGTAATGAATGCTATAACATATATCCTTGTTTAGTAATCTGGTTGCTTGTGTATTATAAAATAAATGCACCCCTGCTTTAAAATATTATTTAATATTTTAATATTATTAATTGAACAACATTGGCCACCAGTAAAGACCATTATATATTGGGGAGGACCTCTATATGGTCATGAAACTGGTGGGGTACGTTGTTTATATATTTTCTCTGAATGAAAGGAAACTATGGGATATCATTTAGTATATATATATATATATATATATATATATATATATATATATATATATATATATATATATATCTCATTTACAGGTTGTTTGTGACCTTGTTTCCTAACAATTTATCCGTATTATCTATTAGCCATAGTTTATCAACACGAAGGGATTGTAAGACTTTCCTTCCTGAGATGTAATAATTAAACAGTCTCTTCTGATATTCTTATGCAAAATGAAGAAGTTTAATTAGAGAAGAACTTGATTATGCTTTTTTGAACATTTTGCAACAAATAAACTCAGTGTTTAGAAGGCTGCGTGAGTCAGGATGAAGGGAACATGCTATTTTTATTGTCTCAAGCAGATTCAAAGGGCACATTATTCTTGTTTGTACTACCGCAACGTAATACATGTGCATGCAATTTAGATTAAAAATGGAATCAAGATTAAGCAATGGTTCAAATGTGTTTTACATTTTGTCTTGGCAATAAACAACGTTAATGCCCATCTTGCAGCTTCAGCTAAAACAAAAATGCCCAGTTAAAGAACTTCATCTCTGAATGAACTGTTTTAATTAGGGATGCACCAAATCCACTATTTTTGATTCAGCCGAACCCCCAAAACCTTCGCAAAAGATTTGTCCGAATACCCAAACGAATCCGAATCCTAATTTGCATATGCATATGGGGTGAGAAGGGGAAAACATTTTTTACTTCCTTGCTTTGTGACAAAAAGTCACGTGATTTCCATCCCACCCCTAATTTGCATATGCAAATTAGGATTTGGTTTGGCTGGGCAGAAGGATTCAGCTGAATCCTGCTGAAAAAGGCCAAATCCTGGCCGAATCCTTGATTCGGTGCATCGCTAGTTTTAATATTGGTTTCAATATTGTGAGACCATTTGATGTTGTTACAGTATCCCAGAGCTAGTTGGCATAAACCTTATAGTGCAGGGCATAAGCCCAAGCAAACATTACAAGGCTGATTTACTAAAACTCGAATCGAAAAAAAAAAATCGGACCTAACTCCCTTCCACGAATTGAACTAATTTATTAATCATTTTTCTCAAAAAAAAATCGAAGCAACAAAACAACACAACAAAATCAAGTGTTAATTCGTATCGTACAATTGATGCTTCGAAAATGCGAGTTTCTATGTTTTCGCTGCAATAACTTTTTCTGATAACTGAACAAAAACCACACATTTTCCTTGATTATCCAGCTCAGATCACAATGTCAAGAAATAACTTCAGGGACATTTGCCATTGACTTTTAAGCTGGCCATAGATGTTGAGATTTTTAAAAGATCAGATCCTGATCGTGAGACCACGATCTTCTCAGAACGAATTTACCATCAACTAAAAAGACCAATTTGCCAGGAAAACAAAGGGGAGCTGCCTGCTTGGCCCTGCAAACATATATAGATTGCACTGGGACCGACAAAGATTTTTTGACCTGGCCGATCAATTTCCTGACAGATGTCGGCCGAAAAATCGTAAGATGTACGATCGTTCGAATCCCACTAACTGCACGATAATTTCGAAGGATTGGTCGGACTTCGCTAAAATTGGTCGTTCGGCAAGAAGAATCGTCGCATCTATGGGGAGCTTTACATAACATCCGCAGGTTTGAGATGGCGTACTGTATGTTCAGATTCAGATTTTGAGCAGCTTTGGGGTATGAAAACATCTCTAAAAATTTGAGGTTTTTTTTTCCCATGAAAGATTTGAGTTTTCCCCCTAAAAACCTCGACCAGAAAAAAAAAATTGAGGTTTAATAAATGGATCGATTGTTATGAATTTGTCACATTTTACTCATCATCAGAAAACAGATTTGGTAAATTTTAGGAAATCAATCAAACTAGCTGATTCGTTGGATCAGTCCATCAAAGTTTGACTGGGAATGCTTCAAACCCTCATTTTCTTTCAGATAAAAAATGTATAATGCGTCATGCATACAGACCAATTATCTATCCATCTTCTATAAGGTTATATCACCTTTCATATAAAAATGGAGCACCATAACATTCCTGATGCTGTCTTTCTCTGTCTCTGATAGTGTCTTTATTCCATCCTTGAAAGCCTAGTGACTCAGGGCCTGGCCTAGGGCAACTCTTCTCTCTTGGCACAGTAATTCCCAGTCAATTAGAAGCCAAGCCATCTTCTCTCAGACCCTAGTTATAGTTCCATAATGGCACTTCTGAAGAAGACTTCCACCCGGAGGAAGGTATGTTTCTTGTATTGCAACAGCATGGCATTGTCTTGAAACAGAGCATCAGATCAAAAACATCCCTGGCACCCAAAACATTTGCAATGCTGCCTTATTTCCAAGGCATGGGCTGTCTGCAAACCTGTTATTAGGCTGAAAGCCACCTGCTGGCAGGAACTGCTGCCATTTATTTCAATGTCAGGCAGCCCAAGCCAACAAAAAAATTGTTCCGGATAGTGTTTACATGAAATTTTATATATATATATATATATATATATATATATATATATATATATATATATATATATATATATATATCCAGAACTATTTCTCGCTCAGATCATGCTAGTGGCTAGTGTATGGCTGATTGGCAACAACAACATGATTTTCGCTGATCATGGGATTATTTGAAAGCCATTTTCCCTCTGCTGGAAGTCCCAGTTCTGTATGTGTAATTACCCGGAGTGCTTTCTCGGGAACTGTTTACTTTACATTATACATTATGTATATTACATGACTTATTAGATATACAGTTCTACGTAAGTTTAATCGTCTTGAGCTGTATTTTTGCAGTTGCTCCTTTCATTTTCAATACCGGGGTTACAATGGTGCAGAAAAGTATATTTCTGGTTTATGAATCAACTCTCGGTGAACTGCAAAGAGTCACATAATGTACCAGCTCATCCTATAGGCTTGGCTGGACGGCAGTGGAGAAGTTTGGTACTTAGGGAAGTCATTGCCTAAGGCACACCAGGAGATGAATCCCCAGCTATAAATGTCTGCTTCTGCGGGCGACTAATCTGCCTCAAGAGGAAACTTCAAGCGGTTTTGAAAGACTTAAGTGGCACATGGGTTTTACCACAAGCGATTCACATTATTGCCTATGGGAAAGGTTTTTACAGGAGATTAGTCGCCCGGAGAAGCAGAGATTAATTTCCTGTTCATTTTGCCCTAATAGGTACTGGAAACTAGAGACCAGCATGAGTCTGTTTTTTAAAGTGAACCTGTCACTCAGACATAAAAAGCTGTATTTTAAAAGTCCTTTTCAAATTAAACATGAAATCCAGATTCTTTTTTTTTTTTTATTAAAGCATTCATAGATGTTTTAAACTCATTTAAAAAGCTCAGCTGTCAATCAAATATTGCCTGCCCCTCCTCTATGCCTTAGGCATAGAGATGGGGCTTGCAATTACTTTCATTTTCCATTCAGCACTTCCTAGATGTCACTGCTCTCCCCAGATTCCCCCGTTCTCTTCACCATTTAATTGTGTAGCCAGGGCATGGGGATGGACATCAGGTCCCACATTCTGGTGCACAAACAAGATTCTGACTTGTCGTAATAACAGTGTCTACAAAATGGTTGCTGCCTCCTTGCTATAATTATGAGTTCCCAGACTGAAGGAAACAAGATTCAAATAATTTATACAGGGTAATTAAAGTTTATTTTGCTTGAATAAGATTAAAAAATATGATTTAAATTAATTTTTTTGGGTGACGGGTCCCCTTTAAAACCTGCACCCGCGTTCCTGCGTTTGCAACTCCATCGATTTTCACCTGACCCGCTCCCCACAGTGTGACATCAGACCAGTCAGTTTTTACCATTAGAACACTTAAATTTTCCACTTTTTCCCCTGTATTGGCCACCTATACCCTCCCACTTCAGAGGATCGGGTACCTCTGGGCCACCCACACATTGGGGAAAAGAAGAAGAATCTGTCCGAGTCCCAGTCACAGGTATTCCGTGGGTGCCAACCCAATGAAGGACTCTATTGGAAACATTATATTATTATATTCCAGATTAAATTAAGCAAAGTAAATATACAGACCAAAACCCTTTGTAATGGCAAAACAAAATAGCAGGTTTGTGCTGATTGCTCAGATCTCTGCATCCTACATCGGTTCCAGGCAGTGTGAGAAAACATCACAGGGCATTTTCATCTATCCAAACAGCACCTGATAATATTCCATATTAAATAACCAACCCACTAAGAGTCACAGATGATAGAAATTAATTATTTCTGCGGGTAGAATGTCACTTTTTAACTCATGATAAGATCACAAGCACAAATCAAGTTGATATACATATACCAGGGTCATGATCTGGTCAAAATTCTCTTTTAGTGGGGCAACTACCCAAGGTCCCACACATAGCGGGGAGGTCCTGCAAAACAGCTTGGGACCTGAGGTTTTCCAGATAAGGAATCTTTCCATAATTTGGATTTCCATACCTTAAGCCTACGAAAGAGTTATTGAAACGTTATTTAAACCAAAAGAGATTGTTTTGCATCCAATAAGGATAAATAATATCTTAGTAGGGCTCAAGTACAAGGTACTGTTTTATACTAACAGAGAAAAAGGAAATAATTTTTAAAAGTTTAAATATATTAAAATGTCTATGGGAGATGGCCTTTCCATAATTCTGAGCTCTCTAGATAAAGGGTTTCTGGATAAAGAATCCCATATCTGTATTTACCCTACCCCCAAATTTTACCATGGTTGGCCCTTAGACCTGGCTTCCAATCCACTGCACAGTATTGCCCTAGGGGGCCAGAAGCCCCATTTAGGAAGTATTGGTTAATGACATGACAACCACCGAAGAGAGTTTCGTGGATATAAGGAAAGAGGCAAAATAGGCTGAATGTATGAATTGAATAAGAGCTCCGTGCAGTAAAGAATGCAGTCTACAGTCTACATCAGTTGTGGGCACCTTTACTGGGTAAGATCTAAGACATCAACATTCCCATGCATTTGGTGCCCTGGTAGGTATCTAACTCCATACAGTAAGCCATTGATTCTAAGCACATAAAGAGACATATAAAGATTAATCTTGTCCCAAAGCAAGCTGCCTGTATTATCATATTTATGGTCCACTAACGAAAAAACAAAACAAGTGTAGAATAAATCCTACAATTAAAGGGCACAGTTTTACTTCTGCAAAGATACATACATATATACATACATACATATATATATATATATATATATATATATATATATATATATATATATATATATATATATACATACATACATACATACAGACACAGCCAAAAGTACATGGGCAACTGCCTGTCCAAGGGTATTAATATGAAGTTGCTTCAATAACAGACTAAACTTCTTGGAAAGGTTTCCACTAGATGTTGAAACATTTGCTTCTACAAGAGCTTTAGTGATTTTGGGCACTGATATTGGGGATGAGGCCAGGCTTGCAGTCTGCATTCCCTTCCATCCCACATGTATTCAGTTGGGTTGAGGTGAGGGCTCCGTGCAAGCCATTCAAGTTTCTTCCATTCTGTTTGCACCTCACTTGGTGCAAATTATTACCCTTCTGCTTATCTCTTCCCCAAGCTATTGCCACAGAAATCTCAAGAATGTCACTCTATGGCGGGTTAAAAGAGAAGGAAAGCTACCAAAGCAGTTTATTGCCAATATATTACCCACAATAGTGCAAACTATAACACTATATTTATTCTGCAGAATTCTTTACCATACCTGAGTAAACAGCTCTAGAAGCTCTCTCTGTTTGTTTAGGATAGCAGCTGCCATATTAGCTTGGTGTGACATCACTTCCTGCCTGAGTCTCTCCCTGCTCACTCATAGCTCTGGGCTCAGATTACAGCAGGGACAGGAGGAGGGAGGGGAGAGAGGAGCAAACTGAGCATGCCCAAGCCCTAGCCCTGGAGGTTTAAGCTGAAAACAGGAAGTCTGATACAGAAGCCCATGTGTACACAATAGAAGGAAAGAAATGCTGTATTTGTTTTGACAGAGAACTCAGAGCAGCATTACTTTGAGGGTTTACGGGTATATTAATATAGACCTTTCGGATAAAGCTTTCTTCATTTTAGCCTTTCCTTCTCCTTTAATTAGTAAACCTCGATTTTTTAGTGGTTGCGGTTTTTTGAGTAAATTTTTAGAGCAAAAAAAACCTCACATTTTTCAAGATTTATTATACCCTGAAGCTGCTAAAAGTCAGAATCCGAAAATCTGTGGTCATATAGAAGTCAGATTGACTTTTCAATTTGAAGATATCGTGATCTGCACTGCAGTTTTGTCCGATAACCCGAAAAGTTTGGGGTTTTCTGGCGATAACCCGGAGAAAAAAATTTAACTATTCTGAGTCAAATCCAAAAAATTCCTATGATCCCAGTTGTCACTCAGCTTTATTGAGTGTTTTCCCAAACCGACTTTTATGGAGTTATTTTATTGATAAATAAGATAAAATCATGGATGGGAGTTTGATCGAGCTTGGTTTAATAAAAGGATGAGATATATCTGAGTATTATTAAATAACCCACTATGATGTAGTGGCATCTGTATCAGCCAAAATGACAGCTGGGGTGTCTACGTATTTTTGGCAACTTACTGTAGCTTGCTTTTCTTCTCAGTATTCAAAAACATCAGCCTTATACAGTATATAACTGTGCCCCAAAATAGACTTTTCTCATACTCTGGGATATGGAATTAAAAGAATAAATTAAAATAAACGGCGCATTCTCCCACAGAGATTCCACTTGGCTCAGTGCACTTTCGGGTCTTGGGAAACAGAACACTGAGGGGCCTATTTATCATGCTGTGGAAAAATTGGAGTGAAGCATTATTGGTGATGTTGTCCAGAGCAACCAATCAGAAATTAGATTTTAACAGTTATAAAACAAAAGCAAAGATCTGATTGGTTGCTATGAGCACCATCACCAGTAATGTGTCTCTCCACTTTATGCAACATGATAAATAGACCCCTTAGTGTGCAGAGAGTGTTGGGAGCAGGACATGAAGGGCTTTCTGTGCACAGGGAGATATTTCTAATCAGACGTTTGTCTCTTTCTCCAGCGATCAGAACTACGTGTGAAATCCAGTTACAGCATTGTGCCCTGTGGAAGCGTATATCATGAATGGATGTGCAGGCCCGGATTTGTGGAAAGGCCACCTAGGCCCGGGCCTAGGGTGGCAGGATTTTAGGGGGGCGGCATGCTGCCCAACCACACCCACATTGGTTCAAAAACACTGGGGATGCACTGGAGATACAATAATTTTTTAAATTTCCCATGCACCAATCTCCATTTCTCCTGTTCCCCTGGAGGGGACAGGGGCGACGAACGGTAGTGGGCCTAGGGGCGCCCACTATGTAAATCCGGCCCTGTGGATGTGCTTGTCTGGAGCCATTCCTAGTTAGCAGGCTGGCATAGCAACCCTTCTTTCTCCCCAGAGAGAAGCTTTGCAAAGATGTTTGTCTTTACTCCCAAGTCCCAACAATTTGATTAAGATGGTGCTGGACATTGATTGGCGGCTCAGTATCAGGGAATAAGCGAGATAGGAAAGAAAAAACGATCTGAAAAGAAATTATATCCTCTGTGGAACTTCTTTGAATATACATACAGAGAATATCAGTGGTATGCAACTCTGTGTCATTATTTTCTATGCAGCAGTTCACACAAGCGACAATCAGATGCAAAGAATGTGATTTCTGCTGTTCCCCAATGAATGTGCTAAAAGACCAAGGGGCAGATTTACTCGAGGGGGCGAAAATTCGCCAGCGACCGCTTCACACCCATCGCTACACTTCGCCAGGCGAAAAATTTGCTTAGACAACGCTAATTCACTGGAATGCGGAGTTTTGTCGTGGGTGATGAATGCTGGCGTAATTTCACTAGCATTACTTCAGCAATGTGAGCAACTGAAAGCGAAGATGCAATATCGTTCATTTTTGTCTAGCGCAAATTCGCTAGAGGTCTTGCGCTCAGGCTAATTCACATACAGAGGGAAATGATAAAGTTGAATGGACGTATATGTTGCAGCAAATACATCACACAAGTCCAGGAAACCTTAATAAAGACAATAGAGTTGTTATATTGCCCTACACATGAGCCAACTGTATAGTTTATGTTCCATATGTTAGAAAATGTAGGGGGGAACCCGGTTATTTTACGGACTGGGGAGAGACAAATCCACAGTATCAGACTGGGGAGAGACAAATCCACAAGTCTCCTGCAAACTGCTCTCCCCCCATGGCAATTACCTGCTTTTCTACTAACGATTGGGGTGGGGGAGATCACTGGGCGCATAGTTTAGTGCACACTAGGGAAGTGGTCTAGGCCTGGTGTCCCAATTCAGATCTATCAGAAGCAACATCCCCTTGTGACCGTATCAACAATGGAATTCTGGGAGCAACACTGCATTATGGGAGAGAACCACGGAGATGGCACTTGGTATTCCACTTTGGGCTAAATTACGTCCGGTGCAGTGAGAGCAGTATCAGCAGCACCAACAAATTCCAGGAACTTTCCAATATGCACTTTACATTCATTTATAACAAAACGCCAGTGGTTTCAAGTTATTTGTAAATGGAATTGTTAATGCTAATAAAAAATGTGTATTGGAAAGTTGCTTAGAATGACATGTCTTTTCACTATGCAAAAAAAAAAACCAGTTTTTGGGGCACATGCCTTTTAACTCGGGAACCATGCACAATTGAGCCAGGCTTCATGTGAGTTTCCTCCAGCCACAGGCCAGCATTGATATGAACTGGGGGTTCTGACAATGACACCCAACTGTAGTCATTGAGTTGCACTATGCTGCATTTTGCCTCTCTGTTGCTCATCAGCCTCCCCTTCTCCTCTCTTATTTCCAAGAAGTGGGTGGTTCACCTTTAAGTTACTTTTTACTATGTTGCAGAATAGCTAATTCTAAGCAACTTTTCAATTGGTCTTCCTTTTTTCTTTTTTATAGCTTTTGAATTATTTGCCTTCTTCTTCTGACTCTTTCCAGCTTTTAAATGGGGGTCACTGCCCCCATCTAAAAAACAAATGCTCCAAAGCTACACATCAAGGGACATATTTATCAAGGGTTGAATTTCGAATTGAAATACTTCGATATTCATCTTTCTATTCAGGCCTCTCCTATTCATATTCCAGTCTCCTATTCAAATCAATGTACGGTTTTTAGGGTCATTTGGACTCTAGCCACCAGATTGCTGAAATTACAAACTGGGAGTTGCTGAATAAAAAGCTAAATAACCACAAAAAATAAAAAAATGAAAACTAATTGCAAAAATCGCTCTCAACATCATACTAAAAGTTAATGAAAGGTGAACAACCCCTTTAAAGGGGTAAAAATTAAGTTTTAACACAAAATGACTGACTGAAAGGTCTCAAGATCCTTCCCCAACTCACTCTAAATCGCCCTCTCTGCTTATAACCACCTCCCAGTTAATGATGGGATCCATTTGCAAGAGTATTGCCATAAAGCCCTTGACAGAGTCACATGGACATATTAACATAATGCAGTGTGATTGCAGCCTGTACTGGAAGATCAATGGAGAACCCTTCATATCTGTCATTTCTGTAATTGGCAGAATGGAGAGTAAGATTTAATATTAACCTTTATTAACATTAACTCAATGGCTTTTCTTGGTGTCATTAGCCGACCAGTTAAAGACATGACAGAGCCCAAGCCCATTAGTACTGGCCACATACCTCCCAACATTTTGGAAGTAAAAAGAGGGACAAAATTTTTTTTTTCCGCACGTAGCGCAGCAATTTTTTTGACCACACCCCTTTCTGTGGCCACACCCCCTAATTACCATGTTTGTTTTACAAAATTTGGCAGGTTATGAAAGTTTGAAAATATTTCTCCTTATCTAAACTGTGTTTTTGTGTCTCAAAATTGTTACAAAGTATCTTATTTGCACCTGTTAGCTGTTCTGGACTTTGTTTCTTTTTCTGGCTGTTCAGTGCAGAGAAAAGAGGGACTTTCCAGTACAAATGAGGGACTGCGGGTTCAGCTGTCAAAAGAGGGACTGTCCCTCCGAGCTTGATAAAGGGCTGGAATAGCCCGAAACATCGCTCTGCTAATGGTATGAATAAATAATCTTTGATTCACATATCGGAGTGCTGCTGGAATTATTGCTTTACAGTGGAGTTTTTCCTTGGGCAGAGAGGAACACAGCTGTGCACCCGACGCTGCAAAAGGCGGTCTAGTGTAAGTGTGGCACCTTATTGATTTGATTTGTCCCTCAGAAAAAGGGACAGTTGGGAGGTATGCTGGCCATGCTTATATATCAGGGTCAGGCTCTGGTGTAGGTTCTGAAATGGTTAAAATGCAGGTTAGCTATTAAGGGAAGGACTACATGGACGTTTTCTGTGCAATCCAACAAAACGCCTGCAACAAGTCGCATGCGACAAAAATAAGGTAAGTGAATGCATTGTTGCATGGTCTCGCAGCATTGATCCGACGTGACATGACTGTGGGATGCAGACGCTGCAGTTTGAGTGCGGATCGGGCCTGTTTCTACTTATCCCAAGATATAAAAAACCCTACCTATACAATATAGACTTTTTAATTTTATCCTCACTGGTACTGTTTACATGAATCCTGTTGATTATGCCAAGTGATACACTGTATGATACACATTATATATGTGTATATGTGAGATATGCTATATACCAGTGATCCCCAACCAGTAACTCTTGAGCAACACGTTGCTCTCCAACCACTTGTATGTTGCTCTCAGTGGCCTCAAAGCAGGGGCTTATTTTTGAATTCCAGGCTTAGAGGCAAATTTTAATTGCATAATAACTAAGTATAGTGCCAAACAGAGCTTCCTGTAGGCTGCCAGTCGACATAGGGGCTACCAAATAGCCAATCACAGCCCTTATTTGGCACCCCAAGGGACTTTTTTATGCGTGTGTTGCTCCTCAACTAATTTTACATTTGAATGTGGCTCACGGATAAAAAAGGTTGGGGACCCCTGCTTTATACTGTATGTATACTGTACAGTATAATACTGACGAAGCCGCTCAAGGTGAAACGCGCGTTGGCCATGTGGAGGAGAGAAACGCTATCATTTGAGCGCATTTAACAATCTGGAAATCAGATACGTGGAACGAGGAGTGACTGGGACCTTTGGCTCTTCAGATCGGCTCTGGAAGTACAAGCCAGGATAACTCTGCGAGCAACGTAACCACCACAGAGACTACACCGATAAGGTGGTTATGTATGCTTGGCGTGTAGCCCACTGACAGTCAACCCTATACTTACTACCTGAAATTTATGTGAGCCGGTCATACTACTTATCTGTCTGGATTTTCAGCGCAGTATTTCAAAAGGCACAACTCTTCGTATCTACGGCTGCAAGTGTTTTGAATACATTCCCACACTCTGCTACATTGTTTCTTATTATCAGCAACAAAGTAAATATGTCCTGCATAGAATGTTTAAAACCACTAACAAGCGCTTCATTGTGACTTTTACTTAAGCAGGTTAATTCCATGGACATAATTCAATTTGACAAACAAGGAATGCTGATCCAGATGATGCGTTTTTAATTGTCTCCTCCAAGCCTCATTATCTGCATGATCAATGATTAGCAGCTAAATTAATTCTTTTAAAAATATGGTGCAAACAATATATGGTGTTTTATATACATGAATTGTGGTATAATTAATTGTATTTATTAAATTGATATTTGTATAGCATTTTTCACTGTTTTTGTATTTGGAATTAAAAAACCTCAAAAAATGAAATCATAAATTTTTGGGCTCTCTGAGGTTTTATTAATTTTGATTAATATATTACATGAAGTAATCTACAGTGTGCGGAAAATAAGATCTTTAAAAACTTTTTGACAGTATAATATATATATATTATATATATGTAAAGGGAAAGCTACTAATGCTAATGTAAGGTAATGCCAGGTATGGGATCAGTTATATGGAAACCTGTTATCCAGAAAGCTCCAAATTACAGGAAGGTTATACAATTTTATTCAAATAATTAATTTTTTTTTAAATGATTTCCTTTTTCTCTGTAATAATAAAACAGTAGCTTGTACTTCATCTCAGCTAAAATATAATCCTTATTGGAAGCAAAACCAGCCTATTGAGTTTATTTAATGTTTACATGATTTTCTGGTAGACGTAAGGTACGAAGTTCCGAATTACGGAAGGATCCCTTAACCGGAACCCCCCCAGGTCCCCAATATTTTGCATAACAGGCAGTGTCGGACTGGCCCACAGGGATACCAGGAAAACTCCCGGTGGGCCAGGTGTCAGTGGGCCCACCTGCGTCTAAACATTTGGCCTATTTCATGGCCATTCTCTATTTCTATGAAAATAAAGAGGCTAAATAGATGGAAAAATAGGTTATAGTATGTAAAGAAAAGAGAATAGGAGAATAGAGGTTGAGTGAGGGGAGGAAGAAAATTATACTTAGAGTGGGCCCTAAAGGTTTTTGGATGGGCCCCTGGTCTAATTGTTTTTGGTGGGCCCCTGGTGTCCCAGTCCGACACTGATAACCGGTCCCATACCTGTTGATTGAAACAGGAATTGACTATTCTGCCTTGTAGCCACTAGGTGGCACTGCAGGGCAAACTATTGATGTGACATTGCATGCAAGAACTGTTTTGGGGCTGAATAATGTTACAGTAAATACAATCATAGGAAGCAGCATGTGCATGTATTCCCTTAAAATTAGATTTGTGCCATATTGTTCAGGTTAGTTGGATGTGTGCCTCAATTTTCAGAGAGTGCCCCAGACAGGAATGCTACCAGGGGGCAGACAGGACTGTATGGCTGCAGAATGGATGGGGCTTACTGTGAAACGGGGCATGGTGTCGGCAAGTCATGAGTGCATACCTCCCAACTGTCCCTTTTTCGGAGGGACAGTCCCTCTTTTGACAGCTCAACCCGCAGTCCCTCATTTGTACTGGAAAGTCCCTCTTTTCTCTGCACTGAACAGCCAGAAAAAGAAACAAAGTTTCTCACTTAATTGGCTTTTAGCAGAGAGCCCAGAACAGCTAACAGGTGCAGATAAGATATTTTGTAACAATTTTGAGACACAAAAACACAGTTAAGATAAGGAGAAATATTTTCAAACTTTCATAACCTGCCAAATTTTGTAAAACAAACATGGTAATTAGGGGGTGTGGCCACAGAAAGGGGTGTGGTCAAAAAATTGCTGCGCTACATGCGGGAAAAAAAATTTTTGTCCCTCTTTTTACTTCCAAAATGTTGGGAGGTATGTGAGTGGTCTTCTCAACACTTTTGCAATTAAGTTAATTTTCTCTTTTATCAGCTTTTTAGATATTAGCAGTTTTAGACTGCCAATACCAGGCTTTTGGCTCAACAGCAATCTTTGTATGTATGTATGTATAACTTTATTTGTAAAGCACTGTTAAGAGCCGCAGCGTTGTACAATGCATAAAAGTACTATATATAAAAAAGTATATACAGTGAAGACAAATCACACAATGAATATACACAGAGCTCATATCAGAACAAAGAGCTTAAGAGCTATGTGGTAAGAGACAGTGGGAAGGAGGTCCCTGCCCATAGAACTTACAGCCTAAGAGGATCAGAGGCTAACATACAGGTACAAAGTGGAGATGGAAAAGTGCACTAGGAAAGTCATAGTCCAATATGTACAGAACTACACTAATGTTCTAGTGCTCCAAAAGGTAGACTCTTAGTTTTTCTTGAAGAGATGGAGAAAGGATTCCTTACGGAGGAATTTAGGGACAGAATTCCAGAGGTAAGGAGCAGCAAGTTTGAAGGGTTTGTGATGAGAGGTGGCAGTGGATGTGGATGGTGTGAAGAGAAGGTGACTCTGAGAGGAGCAGAGGAGATGGCCAGGAAGGGGCTTTGAATGTTAGTAGAAGGGTTTTATATGCTATTCTTTGCTTAACAGGTAGCCATGCTAAGGATTTTAGTTGGGGTTGAGCAGGTTCCATTTTAGGAGAGAGCAGAAGGTTTAAGATTAATTGGAGGGGAGAGAGATGGTAGTCAGGAAGACTGGTTAGTAGGAGATTGCAATTGTCTAGACGGGATAAGATAAGGGCATGGATTAGTTTCTTGGCTGTTGTTTGTGAAAGAAACGGGTGTATCTTGGCTGTATCTTGGAAGAAGCAACAAGTTTTGCTAGTATTATTCATATGATTAGAGAAGAAGAGGGACTGGTCAAGCAGCGTGCTGAGTTAATACGGTAAATGGTCATACCATCAATAGTAATGGTGAAATGAAGAGCAGGGCTTGGTTTGGGTGGAAAGACCATAAGCTCAGTATTGGCCAAGTTGAGCTTGAGGTGGAGTTGGTTCATCCAGGAGGAGATAGCTACTAAGCAGTCTGTGATCTGGGTCTGAACGTCAGCGGTTAGTGAGGGGGGTGTCTAAATATATATGAATTTCATCAAACTACAGGTGATATTTAAGGCCAAATGAAGATATAAGGTCTCCTAAAGAGAGTGTACAAGGAGAACAACAGAGGACCCAGTACAGAACCCTGAGGCACCCCCACATTAAGATGAACAAGAGAAGAGAATTTGTTTGCAAAAGTAACAAAGAAGGAGCGGTTAGAAAGGTAGAAAGAGAACCAGGATGCAGCCTGATTGCGGATACCGATTGAATGGCGAACGTTTTGCATTAAAACAGAATGGTTAACAGTATCAAAAGCAGAAGATCAGTCCAGGAAAATTAGAATAGAGTAATGCTCTTTGGCCTTAGCAGTCTGGAGATCATTTGCAATTCTACATAAGGCAGTCTCAGTGGAGTGTGCAGGTTGAAAGT
The DNA here is from genome assembly GCF_017654675.1 of Xenopus laevis. Lineage (NCBI taxonomy): Eukaryota > Metazoa > Chordata > Amphibia > Anura > Pipidae > Xenopus > Xenopus laevis. The sequence goes on from NC_054381.1 coordinate 142,247,111, forward strand.
CAGACTGCATAGGGTCAAGCAGATTATTGGTGCAGAGAAAGTTAGTAATAAGGGAAAATACAAGATGTCAGAATATTGGTATCTGAAGGGTGGGAAAATTGTTTGTGGATAGAGTCAACTTTGCTTTCAAAGAAGTAGGGATGCACCGAATCCAGGATTCGGTTCGGGATTCGGCAAGGATTCGGCCTTTTTCAGCAGGATTCGGATTCGGCCGAATCCTTCTGCCTGGCCGAACCGAATCCGAATCCTAAATTGCATATGCAAATTAGGGACAGGGAGGGACTTTTTTGCGTGACTTTTTGTCAGAAAACAAGGAAGTAAAAGATGTTTTCCCCTTCCCACCCCTAATTTGCATATGCAAATTAGGGTTCGGATTTGGTTCGGTATTCGGCCGAATCCTTCGTGAACGATTCGGGGGTTCAGCCGAATCCAAAAAAGTGGATTCGGTGCATCCCTACAAAGAAGTCAGCAAAGTCCTGGGGGTTATGTTCAGGTATAAGTGTTTCATTTATGGAGGGATGAAGTACTGTAAGATGAGTTGAATATTGAAAACAAGCGTTGTGGGTTGGATTTATTATTATTTATGAGTGTACTATAGAATTCTTGTTTAGCCTGGGATAGGGCAGGATCAAGGCAGGCCATGAGAAATTTATAATGGAGGAACTCCGCTTTTGTACGGGATTTCCTCCACATGTGCTCACGTACAGGAACGCAGAAATCGCGGCTGGGATTGTGGGCCCGACTGCGTTGTGCCTGCAGAGGGGCATGGGTTTTGATAGCAGCAGACAGAACCAAGTCGTAGGTATTTATCAGTGAATCAGGATCAGAGGAAGTAGTGATGGAGGAGAAGCTAGAACTGAGAGAATCAGATAGAGCAGTTATATTAATAGTGTGGTAGTTACGAACCACCGGCTAGAATCGAAATCGCCGGCGGGATGGCACTCAGAGCGCTTCTTTTTCCAAACTCGTCCAAAGAAGGAACTTCAGAAAACGAAGCTCTCCAAGTGCCATCCCGCCGGCGATTTCGATTCTAGCCTGTGGGAAGGCATTGTGGAGGGCTTAGTCGCCCGAAGAAGAGACAATGTCGACTAGTCTCCACGTGTGTCCATGCACTTTATTAATATTTATGAGAAGGCACCTCAATGTCAGTGATGTTGTGCCTGAAAGTCTCTGCCTTTTTGCTGTGTATTAATAACAGTACAGCACAGAAAAACAGTGGGAAAAAATAACCAAACAAATCCACACTAGTAGAAATACAAAAGAAAAACAGGCAGAATCTGCTTTTGTGCAGGAAAGAATGCTCCAAATGGCTGCAGATGACAAATTGCAATAATGGGGGGGGGGGATATGGTGCTAAGGACCCAATGTCTTCCTTTAGCATCTTGCGGAATTAGCAGAACACTTGTTCATAGGGATTAACCTGTTGTTTACAATTGGATAACAGGAATTTTGTTTATACAACGCAGGGTCTCCATACTCCTTGTTACCTGTTTAACCTCAGGTGAATTCCCAGCATGGGGCCGGCTCCCACCCTCCTTTCCCCCAGTAACAGCAGCCTGTGATAATTGTATATCATCCCTTATAATTGCCAATTTAATTAAGCAGGCCGCCCCCAGGACAACAATTTATTAGAGTTAATGGGTTGAAAGTGGTTGATTGGGTGCTGACCTGTATTTAGTTCTCTTTTAGGGCTCTTACTCATGAGCGTTTTTACCTGCGCTCCCCTGCGTTCCGTTTTTCGGCGTTCAGCCGCAGGGGAGCGCAGGAATAGACGCATTTCATTATTTAAAATGGGGCTGTACTCACACAGGCGCGTGTAGGCGCCGAACGCAGGAAAAATGCAGCATGTTGCGTCTCAACCTGTGTTCGGCGCCTACATGCGCTTGTGTGAGTACAGCCCCATTTGAAATAATGAAATGCGTCCCTGCGTTCCGTTTTTCGGCGATCAGCCGCAGGGGAGCGCAGGTAAAAACGCTCATGAGTAAGAGCCCTTATATCCAAATATTTGAGTGGAGTAGAGATGGCAGCCAACCTTGTGCCGTTAGCGAGATAAGGATCCACTTATTATTCGAGACCTTAATTTATGTTCTTTGAAGAGGTTACGTTTTTAAAAAAATCCAGGAGTGGGTCATTATCCTGCTAATGACGTGGGGTAAAGCTGCCAATACACAGGCCACATCAATCTGGAAGGACCAAATCTACAGCTTTCATTGCCCTGTACATGGCTGAAAATCTTTCCGATCTCTATGGGGCAGGTTATAAAATCCCATTGGACAAGTGCATCAGAAGGTAGAAAATTTTGTTTTATTGGGTTGCCCCTAAAAAACTATTTTGCTATGGTCCAAATAATTTCTAGGGCAGGGTCGGACTGGGCTAGTGGGACACCGGGGAAAAACCCGGTGAGCCCCTCGCTCTTGAGGGACCTGCCAGCCCAGATCTGCAACCTACACTCCTGGACTGCCGCCACTGGCCCGAAGAACACAGCGTGTGCAGGCTTGCGTGCGGAAGTACGTGGTCGGCGCAGGGAAGGGGAGTCGGAGGGGGCCCTGAGGTGGCAGCCCAGGTGGGCCTCAGGTCCCCAGTCTGACCCTGTTCTAGGGCTTGAGGGCTTGAGGAAAGGCTGATGTCGGCCTGAAACGTTGCTGTATTTCTGTTTTATTAAAGCCCTTTTGCCAATAAAGGCTTTTTAAGGAATATGACTGGATGTGTGGTGCTGTCTACCTGGGAATATTAAGTATTAAGGTGGAAGTGGCTACCTGAGACGTGCACCCCAACTGCAAAAGTTTCCATTGCTGAGTGCTGACTTCTACTATTTTGTGCCTGTTCTAGGGCCACCACTGCTGATCAGCTTAGGAGGCAGTCCGTACTCCTCCTGATCTGTGAACCAGCTGGCTTCTGCTAAATTGATTCAAGAGTCAGAACCAAAGTGCAGAGAATGTAAACAGGCAGACATATATCGCTGTCAGTAGCAACTACATTTATCAATAACTTTAGACCCATTTTTAATGAATGTATATTGGATAGGATTATATTTTCATTAATTATGTGAAAAACTGTTTTTGGGTGGACCTTCCCTAAGGGCTCTTACACATAGGCGTTTGTTTGTGCGCTCCCCTGCTTTGCACTTTCTTTCTTTCAGCCGTAGGGGAGCACAGGAGTAGACGCACTGAATTATTGTCAATGTGGCTGTATGATAATAATTCAGTGCGGTTACTCCTGCGCTCCACTGCGGCTGAATGGAGGTAAGCGCAACGCAGGGGAGCGCACAAACGCCCGTGTATAAGAGCCCTTGAGGGTTTGTTCACCTTTAGATTAAGTTTTACTATGATGTAGAGAATGATATTCTGAGACCATTTGCAATTGGTTTTCATTTTTTATTATCTGTAGTTTTTGAATTATTTTATTTTTTATTCAGCAGCTCTCCAGTTTGCAAGTTCAGCAATCTGGTTGCTAGGGCCCAAATTACCCTAGCAACCATGCATTGATTTGAATAAGAGACTGGAATATATAGTAGAGGGTCTGAATAGAAAGATGAGTAATAAAAAGTAACAGTAATGATATTTGTAGCCTTACAGAGCATGTTGTTTTTATATGGGGTCAGTGAATGTTGGAAAGAGTCATAAAAAACTATAAAAAAAATAAATAATGACGACCAATTGCAAAGTTTGTAGGGGGCCCTCTGATGATCAAAGGCACACTACACCAAATTATTAAACTTGAAATAGTTTTTATTTGCAAAATCGTCAAAACAACTCACCAACCAGCATATAGGATATTGCTTGTACAGACTTACAGGTGTTCCTTTATTCCCCACAATATAGGCTTGCGAACCCAGCCTCTTGGGCTTTTCTTGCACCACCTACCGTCAGGCAGTCCGCCGTACATCCTACGAGCCCTCCACCTCGCCCGGTAGGAATTTCGGTGTGCCACCTCCCTCCTTCAGCCAGCGGGCCACCACAGCAGCGCCAAATACAAGAGTCCTCTGCACTCAACCCATTATCAATATATTTAAGACAGAGACATTTTGTGCATACTGCTACTGAAAAATGCCTTACCCTTTAAACAACACAGGGATTGTTTGTCCACATATTGCAATATATTTAAGCTGGCCAACTACGTCAAAGTCATCCCATATCTGGCCAGTCCTATGCTCAATTTTCATCTGATTCATTAAGAATTCAATTGCTTCATTATACATTTTACAAAGGGACTAAGTTTTACCTGCAACTTACTTGCTGCTTTCAAAGTAAGTGGGATCACCTGACTATACAGCAGCGCCCCCTAGGATTTTTCACCACATGCCTAGGTTGTCCACACTGCCCTGTCTATCTCTCTTTTCCCTATTTGTGGCTGAGCCACGGCTACTAAGCCTCTTACTCCTTGGTGGGGTGCCAGCTACCCTTTCTAGCTTTTGCCCTCACTGGCTATGGCACCTAGTGCCCCATTACAGTTCTACCTATCTAAACCTTTCCATCCGACTAACCACACCCTGGGTGGAACCATCCCTTTTCTGCCCTGTCTCACTACTTCCCTCTAGTGGCCGGGGCAGGAACTACATTTTACATAACACCATTATACAACCCTTATATAACTAATGGGAACCCACTGCCATCTATTGGACAAACCCTGTAAATACACCTTTTAACAATTCAACTTTTCAACATCAAAATTACACATAACAATCATTTTCTCACATTTCCATCACCATTCACTACATTTTAGTATAACACCATTTTCATACACCTTACAAGTTGCTTGGGATTGGCCATGTTATAACTTCAATGTGAACCACCCCTTGAAAAATATGTTAGACACTTGTGCTGTATCAACAATTTTTCTGTTTATTTCAGTTTAGACAGAGCTAAAAGGAGTCAGTATAGAGCAGTACAGAGTTCAGCCGATCACTGTGTATTTGCTGTATGTGGGGCAGAACATGTACCAATAGCAGCTGTGTCCCGTGGGTCAGCCTGTCGGTGCCTGGAGTCCCTGAATTATGTCAGAGACAGACGAAAGGGCAATTATACATTCTGAGGTCTGTGTCACCGACTCTGTAATTGACCCTTTAACCAGTATTCATGCTTGAGCTATTAGAGCTGGATACCCAGGGATACAATGTCGGATAATGATGGGTTACATTTCACTGGTTTCTTCATAAACTATCCCAAAGGCTAAAAGGACAACTTCAATTTTGGAATGAGAAAATATTTTTCAGACTCCTACCTACATTTAGCTGATGGTATGTGAGTCTGGGGTGGGTTACACAGTCCGGGGTCTCAGACCAAATATTGCTCCTCCATACCTCCCAACTCTCCCGTTTTTAGAGGGACAGTCCCTCTTTTGACAGCTCAACCCGCAGTCCCTCTTTTGTACTGGAAAGTCCCGATTTTCTCTGCACTGAACAGGCAGAAAAGGAAACAATGTTTCTAACTTAATCGGCTTTTGGCAAAGAGCCCAGAACAGCCACAGCTGCAGATAAGATACTTTTGTAACAATTTTGAGATAAGCAAATAAGTAATTGTAACAATAGAACATAACAGGTCCCTTGGGAAAAGTTAGACTCACAGCTTAAGGGTAAGGACACACAGGCAGATTCGGAGAAATTAGTCGCCCCCGCGACAAATCGCCTCTTTTTCGGGGCGACTCTCCCTGAACTGCCTTTCCCTACCTTCCCGTCAGCTATAATGAAAAACCGCCAGCAGGATGGCACCCACGGCGCTTTATTTTCCGAAATTGCGGGAGACTTCGGAAGACGAAGCGTCGCGAGTGCAATTTTCATTATAACCGGCGAGAAGGCAGTTCAGGGAGATTGTTGCCCAAAAGAAGAGGTGATTTGTCGGCAGGGCAACTAATCTCCCCGAATCTGCCCGTGTGCCAATACCCTAACGGGCAATTCACCTTCATTAGCAAAACTGTAATAACTGGAAAAAAAACACAGAAATATGTTCAAGCTTTCATAACCTGCCAATTTTTGTAAAATGAACATGGTAATTAGGCGGTGTGGCCACAAAATGGGCGTGGTAAAAAGTCATTGCACTGCGAGCCAGGCAGCCCCGCAGTGACATCACAAAAGGGCAGATTCTATAAATTTAGCGCCCGAAAGCTGTCAGTGCTACCCGAAGATTTTGGACAGGAGCCGGCCTGAACCTGCCCAACCCACAGGTCCCGCAGGTTTCAGGCTGGCCCTCTCATCACTAGTACCTAGTCCTATTGCTCCCACCAACTATGTTCTGATAAACCACTCGCCAGTGCCCCTATTGACGCAGGGGAAACATGGAGCTAATGCCACCTTAAAGGCAGGGTCAGCCTGGGCCAGTGGGACCCTGGGAAAAACCCTGGTGGGCCCCAGCATTTGTGAGCCCAATCTGATCCCCACCTGTTTTGCTGTTGCTGTCATCCCTCAGTCCTGCCTCCCCTAATCGCAGTGAAAGTTTAAGGTGTGGCGAGAAATAACGTAGGTGCACAGGGGGGAAAGGGCTGGCAGTAGGTGAGTGAGAGGGCAGGGGCCTCTGTGGTGGTGTGGGGGCCCTTGGCGTAACTTCTGCAAACAAAAATGTGGAGTGCAGGTGGATTAACTGGTACCTTCCTTCCAGTGTCCAGTGAAACAATAAAAATGCTTTTATCCATCTGCAAACAAAAAGGGTGTGTTTATTTCATGACTTAATGGTTTGATACCAATTCACACCACTCACGACGTTTCAGGGAGGTGTTACCCAATCCCTTACTCAGGTGGGTCCTTGGGGTAACAGCCCTGGTGGGCCTTGGACACCCCTGTTGGACCATGTTCAAAGGCAGGCCCGGACTGGCAATCTGTGGGTTCTGGCAAATGCCAGAGGGGCTGCTATAAGGTGCCATAGAAAGTCAGTATTTAGCGGGCTGGGTGGGCCTCTGTGTACCTAAAATACCAGGGCCTATTTTAATTCTCAGTTCGGACCTGTTTAAAGTTGCAGGTTTTCACTGCAGGCTGTGTTAGTTGGTGTGCAAACAGTTTTTTGGGGCTACCCTAGACATTTTCGGGGGAATGTAATAAAAGTCGGTAACGGAAAAACTATTCGCAATGCGAAAAGTTATGCCTTTGCGCAAACAAATTTTGCTTTGCACGAATTTAATATAGCGTTTGTGAACCCAGAATCTGTTTAGCGACCACTTCCGACAGTGGAAGACTGTTTGCGAATCTTAGAGTTTGCGCCAATGCGCAGTCAATGTAATAAAACTTCTTATTGAAAAAGTCATTGTGTTTGCCCCAAAAGATTTCGACACCTTCAAGCATGACTGTGCAATTAACATTGGCAATGCGCAATTAAAATTCGCAATGTAATAACAGTTTAAGGAACAATATTACATTGCGAGATGTGGATTTTTATTCTTATTGGTGCGAATTGTTTTGCGACTTTAGTTACATTCCCCCCCGTTTGAGTGCCGTTTTGTCCGAGTTGCAACGAAGGGCATGTTGTGAGGCATCTGATGCAATTGTATAAGATGCAACTCCCCCTAGGCTAGGGTGGCTGGTTGTGGGAAGTGACACAGCAAATCCCATGACTTAAATGGAATGGATTAATCTTTGTTTATTATGAGCTACGATTAGAGTTGCCACCTTTTCTGGGAAAAAACACTTTCTTATATATTTATCTTTTTTTCCCTATTAATAACATGGGGATCAACCATAATTTTTACCAACCAGGCCGGTAAAATACCGGCCAGGTGGCAACCCGCCACCTAAGATTGCCCTTTAATGGTCAAGTTTGCCTCTCCGGATCCCCATTTATCCCTCTCTTGCAGCTGTGCATTACAGTCCCATCACTGAAAGGGTTAATTAGAGCAGCCACTGTTTCCTTACTAGGAGTAACACACACACAAAAGCAGTTGGGTTCAGGAGGGTTGTGCTATGTCACTGTGTGCAGGAGGGGTGGGAGGTTTCCAAAACTTGCACCAATCACATTGCACTTGGACGAAGGAGGCAGGGAGTTGCAAACCTGGAGCAGCCCAGTCCCTCCTGTGACTCCCAGTTGCATTGCTGTGGGAAAGAGAAGCAACAGCCTGTGTACGTCTCCCAAATAGGAACAAGTAGCCGGAGGATTGTACTACAACTACAACACACTACTACATACCTGGTCCTGGTGAGCAAAGTGAGCACTTTCTATTGGTTGTATAGTTGATGGGGTCCTGCTCTTGGTATCAGTGTATAGAAAGTAATGTCGCTGCCATGGTGGGAGGGTATGGGAGATCCAGGGGTGGGTGGAATACTGTGAATCGATAAAAAAATGCTGAATGATACAGTGTGTGGACACTGCTCTCTTATACTTTCAACTACAATTCCCAAGATGCTCGGCATGGTCGCAGGTGACCCTGGGACCTTTCCTTCTGCTTATATTTTCAGTCTCATCGGCCCATGGGCCTAGAGAGTGCTGATAAACGCAGAATAGAAATGAGAAATCTGACCTGTACCCAAAACAATGCCTAAAGCAGTTTGGCTGCGGGGAAATCAATTTGAGCGTGCTGCTGTCAATCAGCTTTGTACATGGGGCAAATGTGTTGCAGCTTGTCAGGTGCCTGCGGGATGATATCCTTCTACGCGTAAACTTTTTTTTCACCCTTTTATAAATATGCCCCTAAAGATCCTGCGCAAGTTGATAGAGCGCTTGGGTGAACTGTGTTGAACTCATGGATATGATCCACCCAGCAGGAGACAGAAGGTTTTGCCTAATGTCATACAGAGCAGACAGTCCAATTGCAGCCACATTATCACTTACAGATTATTTAACGCCGGCCGAGACATCTTTTCAACTGCAATGGCTATGTGATAGTATCACCGATTTACATTGGTCAGTCCCGGTGCCTTCAAAAAGCATTGTATTATGGATAATATTATGTAAAGCAGTGTAGTTTACTCAAGAAAAATTTAACTTTTTAGTAGAAATGTGACTGTGTTTCTCTACTTCCTTTCTGGCAAAACAACAACAGCACAGCATTGCTTTATGGCAGCGATTTCAAGATCAACACTCGGGATCAGAGTCAGTAGGGGGCTCATTTACCAGTACTTCCAGACACAACCCGTATTCTAGGAGTGCAACAAAAAGTGCACTTTGCACCTGATTTTTGCACTCAGTCCTTTGCTTTTTGCAAATGAAGCCCGGGGTCTCCCCAAGACAAAGATAATGATCTATAAGGTTTATTCTCAGAGATGAATGAATGGAAGATGTAGGTGCTCTCATGGAGGCTTATCAAACAAAACATTGAATTTTTACATTGTACAAGCTGGATTACAAATGCTATAGAATCATTCAGAAAAATGATGTGTGATTATGTAAAGTCAGCATTCCTTTTAATAGCTCTGTTAATCAGTGGCGTAACTAGGGGTTACTGGGCCCCCAGCATACTCAATCTAGGGCACATGGGTGTAACCTGCTCTTATTCACAAAGATAAGCCACAATTGTCATACCACTGACCCCTAAGGCCAACTTGGAGTTTATTCTTGGCTCTCCTGTACTGACCATCTAGCTATCCGTCCAGAAACACCTGTCTCTGGCACTCATTCCTACTCCCACAAGCAGAAGCCTCTGGAATCTGCAACCTGGTAGACTCCTGCTGAACTACAACCCCCTCTTTTTAAGTTAGAGTAACATGCCTTTAAGTACACCTGTTACCTGAAATACTGTTTTCCCCAACCTGAGTACTGGCTCTATTAGCAGGTGCCCTTTAAGCTGAATTAATAGATTCTATACCTACACTTTTTTTTATTAATAGCAGAATATACTGTATTTCCCTTTTATTTTGACTTTAGTAGGCAGTTTGCACAGTTTCCTCCTCTGCAGGGGGAATCAACTTATAACATTCATAGATTCAAGATCATACCCTGTATATTTTAATTGAATTGTATTGGTTAGGCGGGCCACTGCTTTGGTCCCTACGCAGCCCAAAGTGTTGCCGACACGGCCTGGAGTAGCTGCTAAGATTTCATGGTACCGGGCACATAAGGTGTCTCCACCAAAGAAGCATCCAAACTTGGCTTAGCCAGTCAGTTTAAGGGCTCTTATTCACAAACGGTTGTAGCTGCGCTCCCCTTACGTTCCGTTTTTCTGCGTTCAGCCACAGGGGAGCGCAGGAATAGCCGCATTACATTTTTTCCAATGGGGCTGTACTCACACAGGCACGTGTAGGCGTCGAACGCAGGTTGAGACGCAACATGCTGCATTTCCCCTGCGGCTGAATGCAGAAAAACAGAACGCAGGGTTGCTATGGTACAAATTACCCTAGCAACCAAGCATTTCATTGAAAAAGAGACTGGAATATGAATAAGAGAGGACCTGAATAGAAAGACGAGTAATAAAAAGTAGCAATAACTATAAATATGCAGCCTTTCAGAGCATTTGTTTTTTTAGATGGGGTCAGTAACCCCCCCCCCATTTGAAAGCTGGAAAAGGTCAGAAGAAGGCAAATAATTTATCAACTATAGAAAATAAATGAAGACCAATTGAAAAGTCGATTAGAACTGGCCATTCTACAATGGCCCCTTTAATGGAAGTTGCCTTTTACCAACAGGGACTGGTGTATTTTAAAAAGGAAATATTCCCGAAATCCACTGCTGCACTTGTGTGCAATGAAATTAAGGTTCTTCCGGGATTTTTGCAGTTTGCACCATTGGAGAATATGCCCTGTATTCCACAGTAGATATATTATCCGGATCAGAACTAGACCCTCACAACAAGACAAAGGGCAGAAACAATAAACCTTTATCAGAAAGGCTTGTTTGTATTTACAACACTGTTCCTGGGAGATCTTTTGTTAGATTTATCAATGAGAGTCAATGAGATAAGGGCACTGGCTGACGCACAACAAACAAATCCTCTGTGGGGCTCATTTATAAACACTGGGAAAATGTAAACCTGGGCAGTAACAATTGTTAACCAATCAGATGATTGCTTTCATTGTTCAACCTGCCGGCAAGAATGCAAATCACTGGTGGGATGGCATACTTGTCTCTTCGTTTTCCGAAGTCGTCCAAAGTTTCCTCGTGAGGCAACTTCAGGCGACTTCAGAAAACCGAAGCGATACATATGCCATCCCATTGGCAAGAATGCGAATTGCCGGCGGGATGGCATACGTGTTGCTTTTCCGAAGGCATTTCAGGGAGAGCAGTCGTCTGGGATATCGAAGATTTGTCTCTTGGCAACTAATCTCCCTGTGTGCCCCCACCATTAAGAACACTAATAATGCAATGTGAGCTAGCATAACAGACAATGGGCCTCATTTATAAACACTGGGCAATTTTTCACCTGGGCAGTAACCCATAGCAACCAATCAAATGCTTGCTTTCATTGTTCAACCTGCAGCTGTCTTAAAAAAGCTAATCACTTGATTGGTTGCTATGGGTTACTGCCCAGGTGCAAAATTGCCCAGTGTTCATAAATGAGCCCCAATAAGGGTTTTAGCACACGGGCAGATTCAGGGAGATTTAGTTGCCTGCCGACTAATCGCCTCTTCTCCGCGGCGCTTCGATTTCCGAAGTCGCCCGAAGTTTCCTTGTGAGGCAACTTTGGACGACTTTGGAAATCGAAGTGCTGCGAGTGCATTGCCGCAGGCAATTATTCATTTTAGCAGGCGGAAGGCAGTTCGGGGAGATTGTCGCCCGGAAGAAGAGGCGATTAGTCGCCAGGCGACTAAATCTCCCCGAATCTGCCCGTGTGCTAAAGCCCTGACTTTTGTAATAGAAAGTATAAAAAAAGTTTATTAGATGACAGCCGATTAATAAACATAGGACTGGGGATGCCATGTTGGTTTTCTTGTCTGAAAATAAACTTGTTTAATGACATTTTAAACCTGATGGGCCTCGGGCATCGGATCCCTGGCACCCCCAGGTTGTACAGTCATTTACTTACAGCTGCCGACACTTCTCCATGCATAATGTGCTTTCTGATCTGCAGTCCCTCGTGGGCTGGGACTTTCTCTGTATTCTTGTTTAGAATTTGGGAGAGAAATATAAACAATGAAAAAACGACTTTGTTTCATTGTGTAACACAGAATGTCATTTCCTAACATCTCATTTATTTTTTTCATACTAACAGGATGCCTGCTAAATATAAACTCCATGAGTTTCCACTCATTCATTCACACTGGGGCTCCACCATAGGTCCATATTGATGTCCTGAGATGCCTGGAATGGAACACTCCGGCTCTAGCTGCTGACACCATGGATCTGATTGGCTGCTGCCTCCAAGCTCCGAGCATCTGCTGTACAAAGATGGCAGTTAGATTAGGAATGAAGGTGCTGATTGTGACACTGCTACTGCCACTTGTGCAAAGTCACAGTCTGTTCACGTGTGAACCTATCACCGTCCCCAGATGCACAGGCATGAACTATAACATGACGTTCTTTCCAAACCTCATGGAACACTATGACCAAGATATTGCAGCGCTGCGGATGGAAGTGAGTATTTGCCTCTGTAACTCAAAGGCTTTTTAAAGATCTATCTTTTAGTATGTTATAAAATGGCATTGGCCAGTGTTTATTTTCTATATATTTTTAATTATTTGCCATTTTCTTCTGACTTTTCCCAGCTTTAAAATGGGGCTCAGTGACCCCATCTTAGGGCAGAGACACACGGGCAGATTCGGGGAGATTAGTTGCCCAATGACAAATCTCCTCTTCTTCAGGGCGAACTGCCTTCCCTGAAGAAGAAGGCAAATAATTTAAAAACTATATGACATTTTCAGCTTTTCAGTGCATCTTTTAGGGCAGAGACACACGGGCAGATTCGGGGAGACTTTCATTCTAGCCGGTGGGATGGCACTCGGAGCGCTTCGTTTTCAGAAGTTGCCTTACGAGGAAACTTCGGGTGACCAGAAAATGAAGTGCTCCGAATGCCATCCAGCCTGCGATTTTCATTCTATCAGACGGGAAGGCAGTTGGGGGAAATTAGTCGCCCCGAAGAAGAGGGGATTTGTCGCTAGGCGACTTATCTCCCCGAATCTGCCCGTGATGCTCTGAAAGGCTGCATATTTCATATAGTTTTTAAATGATTTGCCTTCTTCTGATTTCTTTTGAGCTTTCAAATGGGGGTTACTGACCCCATATAAAAAAAACAAATGCTCTGTAAGGCTACACATTTATTATTAATGCTACTTGATATTACTCTTCTTTTTATTCAGCCTCTCTCCTTTTCATCTTCCAGAAACTTATTCAAATGAGTACATAGTTGCTGGGGTAATTTGGACCCTAACAACCAGGTTGCTGAAATTGCAAACTGGAAAGCTGCTGAATAAAAAGCTAAATAACTCGAAAACCATACATAATAAAATATGTAAACCAATTGCAAATTGTATCAGAATTTTGCTCTCTGCATCACACTAAAAGGCGAACAACCCATTCAATTTACAATGAATTGGTAATAGTCTAAAATAGAGTTTTCTAACCTTGCAAGCCCATGGACCACATCTGACCTGCAGACCGACCATCTGACAGTTTAATATCGCTCACACTCTCCAGACCACACTGGGGAAGGGGACAGAATGTGATAAGTCTGGAACAACAAAGGAAGGTGTTAAAAAGAAGACAAGTGCTGGAGTGCGGGGACATAGGATGGAATCTATAGGAGGGGAGAGAGAGACCAGTACAAATGTAGAGAAAAAAAGAAAGTTAGAGCAGAGGGGATAGGCAAAGAAGACGAGGAATTGGTAAAGTGTTGCTAAAAAAATATGTTTGTTGTAAACAGACTGTAGGATTAAACAGTTCAGTTTAGCCTAAGAATATTTGTGCATTGATTCCAGTACCCTGTATCTTCCCATAACAGTTTGGTCACAACATATTGTGTATATAAATATATCCTGCTGTGGAGCTTAGACAGGTGTGTGTATATAAGCCTCGTAGCTTGTAGTTTAACCCTGTTTTAAACAATTGGGGGCAATGAATGGGCCTGTATAATCTACAGCAGACACTGTACGTGAGAGCCAGTGCAGATATAACAAAGCAGGGTTAAATAGAAATGTGTGCTACACTCACTATAGGGCTGATCAGGGTTAAAGGCTAAAAATAATGAACTATCCCATTCCCCACCTCAAGCTGGCCATACATGGGAAGACCTCGAGGATTTTTCCTCCTTCTCAACTAACTCCAATTACATATACATTGTGAAGATCTTGTTTGAGCAGATAGTTACTTGATTTTGCCCTCCAAAGCAGGGGCGTAACTACAGAAGAAGCAGACCCTGCAGTTGCCAGGAGCCCAGGAGCATAAAGGGGCCAGTGAGGCCATTACTAATGTTCAATTTCAATGTATCATGGTACAAAAAGTCAATTTACCAATATGTTGGGGCCCTATATTAAATTTTCTGTTGGGCTCAGTAACATCTACCACTGATCCAAGTCATGGGCCAAGTCAATATATAGTGGATAATGTACCCCCCTACTGTAATTTCTAAAGATATTATGTCACTGAGGAGTTATGTGACCATATAAAAGCTTTTATACAGGTCACAAAACTCCGAGGTGACTTCTAATATCTTTATAAATTTCAGTAGGGGGTACATTATGCATTATAATCTACATTTTGTTTGAAATGTCGGGAGGGGGGTGGAGGGGTCGGCATCCTATTCTGGTCGCCGGCGTCCAAATTGTGCCCGCCAGCGTTCAATTTAAACGTGTTGGCGCCAAATTTGGAGGCGCGGCATCAAATTCGGACGATCTGCGTCAAATTCGGCGGACGGGGACCCCTGTTATAAATGGTATGTTCTGACGTCAGAACGCACCGTTTATAAGGATATAATTTACAGTCTGGTCCCATAGGGAAATGACCAGACTGTAGATTATATATATATATATATATATATATATCTCTATCTATCTATCTATCTATCTATCTATATATATATATATATATATATATATATATATATATACAGTATATATATATATATATATATATATATATATATATACTGTATATATATATATATATATATATATATATACTGTATATATATATATATATAGATAGATATATATATATATATATATCTCATGTGTCCCCAAGCCAAGAATTGTAGCACCTTAGCGGCCTGTGCAGACCCATTGGGAGAGAACCTTACCTTGATGTGGTCCTTATCTAGTGAGGTACAAATCTATTTCTGAATGATATCTGGGGCAGATTTACTAAAGCGCGAAGTGGCTAACGCTAGTGACTTTGCCACCCGCAGGCAGGCGCAGGCACCAATTCGCTAGCGAAAGAGACTGCCGATATCGGTTATTCACAGTCTATCGCCAGGTGACTTTTCGCTCGGATTTTACAGAACGTTACAGCTTTCGCCAGAGTCGACTTCACCACCTCAGATCAGGCAAAGTGCTAAAAAGCAGCTAGATCTTCCTCAATCTTCTGTCACTTACATCATATCCTGTGTGCTGAAAATGCATCTAAGTTCAAAAAACACTGGCGACTTTTTCTTTTTTGAAGTGGAATTACCTGCAAAAGTCCTAACTTGAACTTTTTTGGGGTAACCGGTTTTCCCCATATATTTTCAAACAGTGGGCATTATAATAACTCTATTGTCTTTATTAAGGTTCCCTGGACGTGCGTAATAAAAAAGTGGTAACTTTAAGCATTTGCACCAACATTTATAATAAATACGTTCATACAACTTTAAATTACCCACCGTATGCAAATTGACCTAAGCTCAAAATCACTAGCGAATTTTCGCTAGGCACAAATGAACACTAGCGCGTCTTCGCTATCAAATGCATGCACAGCCGAAGTTGTGCTAGTAAAAAGTCGCCATCGTTCGTTGCCCATGACGAAACTCCGCATATTAGTGAATTGGCGTAGTCTGAGCGCATTTGCACCTGGCGAAGTGTTGCGATGGGTGCGAAACGGATGCTGTGAAAATTCGCAACTTAGTAAATCTGCCCCCTGGATGGAAAGATGTTGTTTTGACCCCATAAAGGGATGACATATTCAGGAATAGCCTGTGTTTGCCAGTCTAGGCAGTCACACAGGAGATGTCCCCTTTTTTTTTGTCTCACTATTGATTGTAATATAAAAGCATAGATCGGTTTGTCTCCCCGTCCCTTTTAATTTAGTAATTCTGTAGCTCCAGGAATGTTTGGCTGTGCAGACTGGGGCTTTGTTCTGTAATGTGCAAGATGAAACAGCGCTCTGAATCTGGCACTGAGCCATGGAAGCAATGGCATTTCCACCGCAAGACTCACAGGTTTCATCAAGCTCTAAGCTTCGGAGAGGCCCTATCAAATGTCAGGCTAAACACCTGAATGGAAATATCTGTTTGATACCCCCTTCCCCAGAGGGGCCTGTAATTCCTCACCTTCTTAAGAGGTTCCGCACTAATTGGTTTGTGACAGTGAAGGATTCTTTTCTACACAACGACATATACACATCCGTGCCAAAATCACACACAAGTCAGAAGTCAAAGGGGGTGTCTTTCAAGCCAATGTAATTTTTTTTAATATTCATTAAAATAAAGTACAGGTATGGGATCCGTTATCCAGAAACCCATTATCCTGAAATTCCAAATTAGGGAGAGGTTGTCTCCCATAGACTCCGTTTTATCTAAATAATCCAAATTTTCTCAAATGATTTTTCTCTGTAATAATAAAACAGTACCTTGTATTTAATCCAAACTAAAAATGAATCCTTATTAGAAGCAAAACCAGACTGTTGGGTTCATTGATTTTAGGGATGCACGATCCGGATTCGGCCGAATCCTTGTGCCTAGCCGAACCAAATCCGAATCCTAATTTTCATATGTAAATTAGGGGCGCGTAGGGAAATCACGTGATTTTTCATCACAAAAGAAGAATTTTTTCCACTTTTTCCTTTCCTGCCCCTAATTTTCATATGCAAATTTCAGATTCGGTTCAGTATTCAGCCAAATCTTTCACCAAGGATTCGGGGATCTGCCAGAATCCCAAATACTGGATTCAGGGAATCCCTAATTGATTTTCTACTAAACTTAATAGGGCAGATTTACTAAACAGCGAAGTGACTAATGCTGGCGACATTTCGCCAGCGTTACCACTTTCAGGCACTTCGCCAAATTACTAACGGGCACAGGCGTGAGAAATAGACAGACACTAGTGGTTTTTCGCACTCGATCACCAGGCGAATTTTCACTCTGGTGAATGGACGTTACTCCTCAAATTCACTAAGATGCGGATTTTAATGAACGTTACCTCTTTCACCAGACTTGCCTTCGCCAGCTCAGACCAGACGAAGTGCAATGGAGTGTATAGACCTTCCTCAATCTATTGTTACTTACATCATATTTTTAGTGGAAAAAGTTTCTAAGTCCCCCACGCTGGATGGCGTATTTTCCTTTTTTCAGAGTGATAGCCTGAAAAAGTCATTAACATTTTTTTTTGGGTAACCGGGTTCCCCCATACATTTTCTAACATATGGAACATTAACTATACAGTGGGCTCATGTGTAGGGAATTATAACAACTCTATTTTCTTTATTAAGGTTCCCTGGACTTGTGTAATCTATTTGCTGCAACATATCGCCATATTTCGCCGCTATGTAAATTTACCCCAATGTATGAAGATCGTAATTATGGAAAGATCCATTATACAATAAACCCCAGGTACCGAGCATTTTGGATACCCGGTCCCATACTTGTAAATCCTTTATTTATTTCTCTACCCCTTCCTGCACTGCTGTTTGTGTTTCTTGAATGTAA
The DNA here is from genome assembly GCF_017654675.1 of Xenopus laevis. Taxonomy (NCBI): domain Eukaryota; kingdom Metazoa; phylum Chordata; class Amphibia; order Anura; family Pipidae; genus Xenopus; species Xenopus laevis. Next base: position 142,264,790 of record NC_054381.1, read on the forward strand.
TAATGTTTCTTGCGTTTGTTAGGCAACGTTTTAATTTTGGCTTGGCGTCCCATTTAAAAGCCAGTCCCATTTCTTACTTAGTATTGACCAGCAGGAAGTAGATTTTGACAAATCCTAACTGGGGAAAATAACACATTCTGACGCGAGTAACTTGCTTTTTTTTTTTTAGGATTTAACGTAAATAACACTTTTTGTCCTTAAATCTACTTTTTTTTTCAAACATAACATTATTTTAGGCCCAGATTATATTGGTGATTGTGGGGCAGCTGCAAGCCGCCTAATCATTCAAGGGGGCTGTGTTATTTTAACACCCTGTGTAAAGGGCAATTAGGAATACAGTTATTCTATACAAAGAAAGGTTAATGATTGACATCAGTGCTGATCAATGTGCTTCAAGCTACAAAGGAGTATGTTTGGCTCTGCAGGGATGTGTTTAACCACATTCAGTGCCAGCAAGAGGGCTCCCTGTATTTTGAACCTCGTGACTGGTAAATGGCCAGGGATAGACAAGAGTCTTAAAGTATAACTAAACCCTAAATATGAATATGGCTAAAAATGCCACATTTTATATACTGAATTTATTGCACCAGCTTAAACTTTCAGCTTCTCAATTGCAGCAATGATTTGGGACTTGTCACAGGGGGTCACCATCTTGGAAAGTGTCTGTGACACTCACATGCTCAGTGGGCTCTGAGCAGCTGTTGAGAAGCTAAGCTTAGGGGTCGTCACTAATTATCCAGCAGAAAATGAGGTTGGTCTGTAATATAAGCTGATGCTACAGGGCTGATTATTACATTCTGATGCTAATTGCACTGGTTTCTGTGCTGCCATGTAGTAATTATCTGTATTAATTACTAATCAGCCTTATATTGTGATATTTCTATTCTATGTGTACTGTATATTGTGAGTGGGTCCCTAAGCTCAGTAAGTGACAGCAGCACAGAGCATGTGCAGTGAATCAGCAGAAAAGAAGATGGGGAGCTACTGGGGCATCTTTGGAGACACAGATCTTTACTGCTAAACGGCTGTGGTGACCTTGGGCTGGTGCAGAAGCACAAAACATAATGCACAACATTTCTACTTCTTTACTTAAACTTTAGTTCTCCTTAAGCACCCCCCACAGGTCTCCTAAATTGTCCTGCTGTTCTGTAGCCAGTTACCCTTTGTAAATGCTCAGGTTTCTAGTTGGAATCTGGTTCCTAGGGTCCAAATTATCTTAGCATTGCATTGATTTGAATATCAGACTGAAATATGAATAGGGGAGGGTCTGAATAGAAAGATGAATAATAAAGCAAGGGTCAGAATTTCTAAGTAATGGGAGTTTTTTTGAACTCTCATAACTTAGAAACCTGAATAAAAAAAGACCAACCAAAATTTCTTTTTTTTGCGGGTAAATAGGCTGTATTCGATCATTCGAATCGAAGTAAGATCACATTTGATCGAATCAGAGTATTTTCAAAAAAAAATTCGATAGTCCACCAATTAACTCCATATAGGTTCTAGAAGGTCCCCCATAGGCTAAAACAGCAATTCAGCAGGTTTTAGATGGCGAATGGTCGAAGTTTTAAAGAGACAGAACATAAATTTCGATATTCAAATTTTCAATTTTTTCTCAAATTTGAACCGAATTTGAACAATTCCCTAGTCGAAGTACACAACAAATAGCTCGAAATGCGAATTTTTTAACTTGAATTTTCTCTTCGACCCTTGATAAATCTGCCCCTAAATGTGTACCCTTACAGAGCATTTTTTTTTCAGATGGGTTAAGTGACCCCCATTTCAAAACTGGAAAGCGTCAGAAAAAGAAGGCAAATTATTCAGAAATGATATATAAATATACATATATATGAATGGCCCACACAAGGTATTCTCTGTAAATAACCATAGAATCTTGTCTGCAGTATTTACAAATAGACAGTGCTCTAGTGCAATGTAAATGAACAAAGAAGTCTAATTATGTGTGTGTGTGTGTGTGTGTGTGTGTGTGTGTGTGTGTGTGTGTGTGTATATATATATATATATATATATATATATATATATATATATATATATATATATACAATCGTTCTGAAAAGTACCAGCACTCCTCCTTCTGATATTCACAGTGGGTGCTCTGGTCAAATATAATGTATATCCTTCAAGATGGACCAGCATTCCAAAAGTTCATTTAATCAAAAGATTTTTATTCAAACTTCACACGTGCATCCGTTTCGGCCCACGTTGGGACCTTTATTTATATATATATATATATATATACAGTGTATATATATATATATATATATATATATATATATATATATATATATATATATAGATATATATATTAGTCCACGAAAGCACTCACAGCAGTCGCCATCCAGCGTGTATCAAAAAATCATTTATTGGTGCATGGTGTCATGCACCAATAAATTATTTTTTTATACACGCTGGATGGCGACTACTGTGAGTGCTTTCGTGGACTAATATAACTATTTTTTGGTTAGCACCCAGCAAATTACTATGTGAATGGTGAGTGCCAATAATCTCTACATATATATATATACATACAGAGCACACACACACATATATATAGCAGAGGAATTATAAGATGGGTGCATAAATATATAAATATATAAACAAGGCAGGTCCCTAAATTTACTTTCCAGTCCCTGCACAAAGAGAGTCAAGTTAAACTTCAACCCAGCACCGACCCTTCAGGTCTCGCATGTACTAAGGCAGAGTGACAGATCCGCAGGCCCTGTGAGAGCAGAACATTTGTGCTTCCAAGCAGCGTCTGTTCAGGAATGCACCTTGTTTGTTCATCACAAAGCCTTTCCAAACTTTCTGCATTTCTATAGTGACTCATTGTACTGGTTTCGTGCCTCCTTGAGTCTTCAAGGTTATTCTAGTAACCCCTCCTTTCATTGCAGCCTGTGTGACTTTCCGCAGTGTAGTGTTAGTTTCTGATCATGAGCCTTCTAAAAACAGCTTCCTTACAGGGGATGAAAACTCCAAAATGAAAATGTTTGCATCAAAAGAAAATGTTGTCCTAAGTGACTTTCCAGTATACACACGCATTCTGTGGTTTTAAATATAAATGCTATTGAAATCCCTTTGTGTTCTCTGCACTGGGGATTCTGACTTTTAAAACAATGTACCAGAATCAGCTGACTCTTGTGCGAATTGCGAATATTCACAGTTGGAGAAATTTCAACCTGCAAAATGATGTGAATATTCACCAGTGCAAAGTGTGTAACATACTCGTCTTTCGGGAACCTTGAAAGCAGCGGGTACACTCAGATATACAGGGAACCCCTGTGGACTCCAGTGTTCACCGACGCCCTTTTCGGGGCCCCGGAATTTCTGCTGCGGAACCAACAAGAAGTTAGTGGGTAAATAGTAACAAGTCCATAAAAGAGGTTCCAGCAAGGATTAGGCAAGTCATAGTCAAAAATGGGCAAAAGGGTCGAGGCAGGCGGCAAGAATCGGAGTCAAAAAAACAGGCAGAAGTAAAAAAAAACCAGAATATTCTAAACAGTAGTAACGCTTCAGCAGGATCTGTAAACAGAAGCCAGCTTGGGCATTGTCAAAATATGGAAATGCCTTTTTAAAGGAAATTTGGCGCCAAATAATGACGTCATGATGATCAGCGTCAAAATGTGAGTGTCACAACGCTCAGTGTCAAACGGCAGCATAGCCGATGTGCGCAACGTCAGCACTAGTTCACCCCTGCGCCCCCTCGGCCGGGAAAGGACGCACCAGGAGGTAAGATAGCCAGGGAATCTCCCGGTGCGTCTTACAGAGTGTTTACCACCATATACGCACCAATAATATTGTACAAAACAAATTTTTATATGATATTCGGTTCGTTTATGGTGGGAGACGAGCCAGCTGATATTGGTAGAAGACTTGGATATTCAGGCTGGCCACAAAATTTTCATTGGGCATCTTTGAAGGCATCCGAACATCAGCCATTGTTAGTGCTGACTCCTCAGATACAGGTAGAATTCTATTGTTACTACCTGTATATCTGACAATTCAGCTCTAGCAGTGGCGGAACTACCGGGGGAGCAGGGGGTGCGAGCGGGCCAGGTCCCGCACCCCCTCAGGGCCCCCGGCAGTTCTCGAGCCGCACAGAACGCCGATGTGCGGTGCATATTCCTGGCCACTTCCGGGTGTACGGAGGGGGGCGGGTCCGGCTGCGTGTCCTGCGCCAGGGCCCTCCCCCCTCTAGGTACGCTTCTGAGCTCTAGTGTTCTAGTGCGTGTTGTGTTGTTAAAAAAAACGATTTCCCAGGAAAGATCATAATTGTTACGTCTATGGCAGGTCTGGAATGAGAGTCAAAATAGGCTCTGGCATTTCAAGTACACAGAGGCCCAATCAGCCCACACATCATCCCAAACAGCCCCCACCAGCCCACTAAATACCGACCTTCTCTGGCATTTGCCAGAACCCACAGATTGCCAGTCCAGGCCTGGTCTATGGCCACCTTTACAGATTTGAGGTAAAATATGAGTAAAATGTTTGTTTCCACCAGAAAATTATTAAATTCCAAAATCCAAATCGTCTGAACTCCAGAGTTTCTTTTTTACTCCATTATTTTCCCAACATTCTTTTGCCAGTGTTTTCGCAACAGAAAATTTGCACAGATAGACTTTTTTTTTTTTTTTTCAAATATTGTCTCCAGTCTTTTACCAACCAAAAAAAATTTGAAACCTAAAAGCTGCAAAGAATTGAACAAGTCTAGAAAAAATCATCACATTAATTTCAGAAGCATAATTCACAAGAAACAATATTACTAGAATATTCACAGAAAGATAATACATATGTTTTTGTGAATATTCTAATAATATTCCCAAACCAATATTATATACAGGCAGTCCCTGCGTTACATACAAGATAGGAGGGTGCCTACATTAATCCCTGCATGTCACTCATGAATACAGTGCTGCCAAACACAGGCAGTTTTCATGTATTCATGTGGGGAACACGGTGCTTGCACTCCAATTTGGAGCACAGAGCCCGATCACAATTCAACAAGGTTGCAGGGCACAAAGTGTGAAAGGCATGGAGATTGCCCGTTTTTTGCACTTTGCACCCTGACCCCTAATGTGTAAAACACTTAAAACTATGGAAAAAGGATCTTTAAAGAAACCATAAAGAACAAAAGAATCAAATCTGATTTTAGGGCATGCAATACAAGTTACAGTATATATAGATTATATATAGTATCATTATTATATTCTGTAGCCAGAAGCACATTTTACAAGTTCATATAATTTTTCACCTTCTCAGTATGGAAGGTTTTTCTGGGTAGAAAAGCCGTTTCTCAGAAGATTGGTTTCAGGCTGGCTGGCAATAATGTAACTCATACCAAAGAGCTACCTGAAGCAACAGTGTTCTGTGGGAAGCCTATAATCAGCGCGCTATTCGGTTACTTGCAGAACCAGTCGGACGTGTGTATGCAGAGCATTGCGAGTACTTACTTGTGGCTATAAAATTCTAATCTTTTTCATTAGCTGCTACTGTTGGCAAACAGGTTTCAAATATCTGGGAGGGGTGTGAGGGACATGTCCATGTCCTTCAGCGACTCCTCCCAAAAAATCTTATTAAGTTCGTCTGCATAGACGAAAAGGCATTAGACTCACTAATAAGCTTGAGCAGGTGCCTGCCAGTCTGACTGATGGATATCAACTGCCATATCCCAAGGAACTTCAGCAGATTTAGTTACTAGGGAATGCCACCCAAATAAGTAAAGAAATACAACTTTGGTTAAAGAAACAAAATGTAATTCTGAGCCGCTTTCCCATTTACATCCATGAAGTATTTTCAGTCATTTTCAGGTTATTTATAAATGTAAGTGTTACAATAAATGGTAAGGGAACTGGAGTCTTGGCTGGAGGGAAAGATGGCTGTGACAATATCACAATGATGCATGTAGTCAGGACGAGCAATGGAGGGGATAACTAGGGACAAGCAAATACTGCTTAGCATTAAATGTTTTTTTTATTTCGTAAAAAGTATATATTTGAGTGGAGTCAGGGGTGGACTTTAGCATTGCCCCCCCCCCCCCCGCAAACTGTACATTGCCACTTGCAGCACCAATTCCCTATCCCCTCTGACCCAATTGGATAACAACTTGCTTCAATGAAGACTGGTTGGGTGGGAGATTTTGGCAGGGGTTGCCCAGTCCCCAGTGTAGGTGTATCCAGCGGGTGGAATGCTGCACCTAAAATCTGTCTGGCTAAGGCCAGATGGGGCAGAAATCAGCCTTCTGAAATCTGCTGACCAATTTCAACCCTTGACCTCTAGTAGAAGCCTCTGCTCTGGTCACTTACAAAAACCTCGGCTCCGGCATGAACGCACTTGGTGGATTTCTGCAAAGAAAATCGAGTCTTTGCATTTGGCTCTAGCCTTAAGGTGGTCGTAGACGTAACAATTATGATCTCTCCAAGCCGTCCGATATCCAAGTCTTCTGCTGATATCGGTCGGCTCTTTTCCCACCATACACGCACAGAATATCGTACGAAAATTTGTTTCGTACGATATTATCAGTGTGTCTATGGCCACCTTTAGGCCTGGTCCTTTATGGCCTTCCCACAGACCCAAGACTAAGTGGAGTTTCCCTTTGTAGCAGAATAAAACCCTTCATCAGTATGCTATGTACCTAGATCTGTTTGCTCTTATTTGCTTTTAGAGCAGAGTAGTGTATCAAGGTGTGTCATTTTGGTTTACTCTGGATACTGACACCTTATTTGTACAACACCTCAGATTAAAGTCGATGGGGCAAGTTCAGACAGAGAAAATATTGAGTAAAAAGTGGTGCAACTGTACAACAGTATTTATTCAGTGCGCAGCATATCATTGTATATAAATGTTAGGATTGTATTTATCTAAAGGGAAAGTATTACTTCTACCCCTTGATAAATACGGTTAGAAAAATCTGATCTAGGTGAATAGAGAGCTGCACTGTTTCCCTCAGGCAAACTGTAGGGAGCTGTCGTTTCACACTTTTCATAAAATATACTGACCCTATGTCAGCAAAAGGAATGCAGGTCTGCAAGCTGGAAGCAGAACTTAGAAGGCAGGTGTTTCCTCTGGACAGAGATGAAGTACAGGTGAAGGTGCATTCCATAGAAGTGATTTATTTTCTAGGAATTCCGCTTTCCTGCTCAACACAACAGCATTTCCCTTTGTATGCCTTCAGTCTCCACTGTCATTTTACACACTGACCCTTAACAGGGCATTTGAAATGTATTTTAATATTGGGAGGAACAGACCATTCAGCTGAAGAGAACTCTGTTTACTTGCATAGGACTTTCTTCTGGTACATGGTCTGTTCAACCAAATGTGGCCCTTTGTTACTACTTTAGGATTATCCCAGGAAGATCCTGCCTGTTTGTTGTCTAGGAGTGGCACCACATAATCACAAGTGTACCACCCAAATAGAAGGCACCTGTGCAACATCTTAATGGAGAAGGAAAGTCCTTTTTACTTGGGGGGTGACAAAAGTTAGGCACCCCCAACTGATCACATTTACTTACCTGAAACACCCAGCTGGTGTTCCTATCAGAAGAAATTCTTCCAGCAAGCACCACAGAGCAATCCTCTTCCTTCTTCTTCTTTCTTCAAATTTCCTGGGGCAGGCGCATGCGCAGTAGAACGAAATAGCCGGCTTTTTTGCTCTACTGCGCGTGTGCAGCCGCGAGAAGAAGAAAAAGGTGAAAGACTACCGATCCATGGTGCTCGCTGGAAGAATCCAAGGTCGGTGCAGTTTTCTCCTGATAGGAGCACTGAGGTGCATAACTTGGCACCCCCAAGTATAACAAGTATAACTTTCATTCTTCTTTAAATTAGTCTACAACAGAAATTGTAGGAAAACCAGGGACTGCCATTGAATTTGTCTCCCAAGTAGCCCAAACTTGTGTTCAGGGGATGTGTGCATTCTATTAGGGCTTTAGCACACGTGCAGATTCTGGGAGATTTAGTCGCCTGGCTACTAATCGCCTCTTCTTTGGGGCAGCAATCTCCCCGAACTGCCTTCCCCCTGCTAAAATGAAAAATCGCCTGTGGCAATGCCTGTGGGGGAAGGCAGTTCAGGGGGATTGTTGCCCCTAAGAAGAGGTGATTAGTCGCCAGGCGAATAAATCTCCCCGAATCTGCCTGTGTGCTAAAGCCCTAAGAATAGATAAGATGGTCTTTTGTTAAGGTTCTTGTTCTTGCAGCTCTTGAGTCTGGAATTAACCCTGTGATTTAGTGGCTAGAGTCCCATCTACTCTACCAACCAGGCAGTGGTTCTGCTAGATGAATAGGAGAGGGCCTGAAGATAAGAAATAATGTAACTCTGTAGACTTTTTACCTCTATACCAGAGGCTTTTCAAACTGGTGCTGTTGGGGAAGCATGCAGCCTGAGGGTCAGGGCACACAGGCAGATTCAGGGAGATTAGTCGACAAATCTCCTCTCCTTCGGGGCGACTAATCTCCCCGAACTGCCTCCCCTGCGTTCCCCCTGGCTAAAATGTAAATCGCCGGCGGGATGGCACTCGGAGAGATTTGTTTTCCGAAGTCGCCCGGCAGGGGAGGCAGTTTGTGGAGACTAATCTCCCCGAATCTGCCAGTGTGCCCTGACCCTAAGGGGCAAATTCACTAAGCGCCGAACGCTAGCTTTACTTCGCTAGCGTTTGTCATTTTCGTTACTGCGCAAATTCACTAACGAACGCTGGCGTAGTTTCGCTAGTGTTACTTCGCACCCTTACGCCTGGCGAAGTTTCGCTAGCGACATAACTACGCAAATTCACTAACTTGCGCATTGTACTGAACGCTACCTTTTACGCTAGACTTCCTTCGCCACCTCAGACCTGGCGAAGCGCAATAGAGTAGATAGGGATTGTTTCAAAAAAAGTCCAAATTTTTTCTAAGTCCCAAAAAACGCTGGCGTGTTTTCTACATTATGGGTGATAGGCTGAAAAAGATCGAAAAATCTTTTGGGGCTCCCCTCCTTCCCCCCTACATTTCCTGACTCATGGCAACTTACCTAGACAGTGGGCACATGTGTAGGGCAAAATAAAATTTTATTTGATGTTTTGAAGCTTTTCTAGCCATTTGTAGTGCTGATACGTATTCCTCCATTGAAATTTGAATTTTGCGCCGTATGCAAATTAGCCTTCGCTAGCGTAACTTTGCTTTACTTAGCGAATCAATGCTAGCGCAACTTCGCAACCTTACGCTACCCCTAAGCGCAACTTCGGATTTTAGTGAATTTGCGAAGCGCTGGCGAAACTACGCCTGGCGAAGTGTGGCGAAGTTACGCCTGGCGCAACTACGAATCTTAGTGAATTTGCCCCTCAGGGTGGTGGCACACGGGTAGATTTGGTTGCCTGCGATAAATCTTCGCTACTGTGGGTGACTAATCACCCCGAAATACCTTCCCACCAGCAAGAATTTTAATCGCTGGCGGGATGGCATAATCGGTGCATCAGAATTTGTTTTCCGAAGTCGCCCGGCAGGGGAGGCAGTTCGGGGAGACTAATCTCCCCGAATCTGCCAGTGTGCCCTGACCCTAAGGAGATTTAGTCGCCTGCGATAAATCTTCGCTACTGTGGGCAACTTATCTCCCCGAAATCTCGCTGCCGAGATGACATAATCGGTGCATCGGTTTTCCAAAATCACTGAAGTTTCCTTGTGAGGCAACCACAGGCAGGGGCGCAACTACTGGGGGTGCAGGGGCTGTGTGGCCTGCACCCGGGCTCGACCCTCCTTAGTTACGTTACTGACTCTCTATTATTACCTCTCGTTTCTGTTTCGGCAGTGCTGAAGTTAGTAGATATTGAGGGCTGATGATTGCATTTATCTCTCTCTCTCTTGGCTGGTGAATACGATGTATGTAGATAGATGATAGATAGATAGATAGATAGATAGATAGATAGATAGATAGATAGATAGATAGATAGATAGTATGCACATAACACCAGTGCTGTTTCACGCTCACTTTGGGGAGGGTTTATGGAACACACAGTACTTGTTTGTGAAACCTCTGTGTTTTCCGGCATGAGCAGGTCCATTAGCAAATTAAAATAGGCAGTTGTTAGCACCTGGGGATCATTTATGTGACTGCTTGGCAGCACTTTATTCATACAAAGCCTTGGTGTGTGCATCATCTGCTTATGAGAGATGAAAGAAAAATTGATAAAATATGAAATTGGACGAAGAACAACAAAGGAACAACTGTGACAGAGCAGACCTGTGGCCCAAAGAGTTGAGCCTGCTTATTATCTCAGAATTTACTGAGTACACTTCAACCCCACCGATATATGTTCTCTTGTGTTTTTGTTTGCTCTCATGTCCATTTCGGGTGAATGGTAGAATATTGCGTGCTCTGAACTGGCATATATACACCTGTGAAACACATTTTCAATTCTATTCCGTGTGAAAAACTAGATTTGTAAAATACAAATAAGTGTGAAAAAGATGAATTACTTGCAGGCACGCTTAATTTCAGATCCTATTTATTCTACATTTGTGCTAAATCCATTTATTGGACTCCCTCCTTCACAAATATCTCACAGGCAAAGAGAGGCAGGCAATAGAAGTTAAGATATTTTAATTAGGAATAGGATCTTATTCTATAATTTGAGCATTTGGTATCTGAGTTCTTACTTGTACCAATGGGTGTCACTGGCCCAGCTCTTTTGGTCATTCTGCTATGGCATATTTAGTTTTCAGAAATGCTTGCTTCTGAGTAAAACAAATGGACTGATGGTTGTTCAATTTGATCTTAAAGAGGAACTAAAGCTGAAGAACTATTTAGGCTATAAATTTTACACATTATTGGCTCATTTATCACCTCTGGCTGCAGGTCAACCCCAATGATCTACATACATACAGTATCCTTTATGAATGCAGCGTTGCCTGCGTTCGACGTGTTGCAGTACCAGTATCAGTTGGTATAAAATTGTGCCTTCCAAGAAGAACTTTGTATGAAAGTCTGTATAGGCACAGAATGTTCTTTCATACATAAGTCGGTTATCTGTACTGCAGTTTCCTCGACGTACTGAAGAAAAGGATTAGAATGCTGTGCATTGTGCGTTTTGTACATTGATGTTTCCTTCAGTTACTGGTGGTTTTCCTCGTGGGATCTTGGAAGCTCTGTAGAGTAAGTCGCCCCATGAAAGACTTTCTGTTCCACATAGTGTAAGCTCATTTCTGGCTAAATAAGACTCTTTATTAGGGTTTGTTACTCTATATTGGCTGTCATCCATCTGGGGAAAACTGGCAGCAGCCTTCATTTCCTGCTCCTTACTGGAGATCCATTCTATCATATATAGGTTTATTCAGGCATTCATGTTGACGGTATCCAAACTCTTCATTTTAGAGGCAAAATAACTACTTCAGTGTCCTAACCTCCTGCTGAAAAGATGAACAGTAGAGACGTGTCAGGGAGCCGGGAGCTCCCTCCAGGGAGGTAGTCTGGATCAAGGAGGAAGCCCTCTTGAGGGATCAAGGTCGCGGTGTCCAAAGGGTTAAGCAAATGGATAATCAGAGTTCAGGCAAGAGTTCAGTAGCAGGCAGATCAGGATCAAATAACAAGAGTCCAGGCAGAGGGTCAAAACCAAGGTAGGAGCAGGAATCAGGATACAGGCAGTAAAACAGGAACCCGGTTTCAGGGTAGCAGAACCTATTCTTGGGCGCCATTCTGGCGTCCTGGGCGCCCTTAAATACACAAATTTTGGCGCCATAGTGACGTCACTGACGCTGGCGTTTTTGCACCAGCGTCAATACACTGGCGTCAATGCGCTGGCGTTCCTGTGCCACACTGACGTCATTGTGCTGGCACCGCTACCCACGTGGCGGCCATGGGCGCCGTCATTTTGGGAGCGACGCCGGCGGAGGAGGAAACACCGCCCGGAGCTCCTGGGACTGCTCTGGGCGGCGATCGTGACAAGATGAAAGCCACTTGCTAAAGCATGGGTTCTTAACCTATGGGTCAGGACCAGAATATGGGACCCTTAGGGTGGATCTCCATGGTTCCATCTAATAACTGGACATCATTAGAGCTTTGGATTGAAATACTTTTCTTTTTTGGATAATTGACATATAATAATAAGTTGGCAATAAAATAATGTAACCCTTTTATACCACTGTGGCTTCTCTCTAGGAGCACAGCACCCATGCACCCCAATATGACTGACTTGGAGTGTGTGAAATTGAAGACAATCTGGTCCAGGCTGCAACTGGCCACCAATGAGCTGTGAAGAGGAAGTCAAGAGGTTAAAGATGGTAGCGGCCAACCCTACTGCACTTTATCATTAAGTACAGGGACCCTTTTTGGGGTGCACCAGCACATTTTCTGAGGGGGTAGGGGGCCTCTGCAAGTGTCAAGGACCTCTGTAAATGATACATTCAAACATTGAGAGATGTTTACCTTATGTAGGGAAAGTCACAGCCAAAGAGGGGGAAGTTAAAATGAGCTTATAGTTCTTTTATGTGAGCCGGATTTCACCTGATTAGTTTCGGTCCATTCATATGAGTTATAGCTTGCAGATGTGCTTCAGAAGGAGTCTGGTTTTATGCTGGGGCTCCAAAAGCTGGCAGTAGTAATGGAGGTGGCTGTTGGTGTCTTTAATTCCTAAATGGCCTAAAGAGACACCGTAACCCTTGCTATTTAGATGCCGTGCAAAGGTGTTCAGGGTTTTATCAAGATTGTGTCAGCTCTGCTCAGCAAACACCATGACATGTCCAATGTTCCACACAATCCTATTTTTTCCAGGCAAACAAACTTTAGTTGGGCGTGTAACCAATTAGTGGCCATTTCCAAAGACAGGTTTATTAGCTGACCATATCTAAAGTATTATTTGGAGGGAAAATGTACTATGTATAATTAAGATTTTATCTTCCCAATTCTAAAGTATGATTTTGCCTGTTTCTTCTTATTGTGTGCAGGGTTCACAGCCCTTAGCTGGACATTTCAGCTAATTCCAGGAAAGGACGGATGCCTTTCTAACAAAGCAATAGATATGAGGCTGCAGGATTGGAATGTTTTATTGTGGTGATTCAGGGGGTCGGCAAAGAGGATATTTCACCTCTCATTCTCATTGTGTTATTTTGCCTCCCCCTGGGTGAATTGAAAAGGAGTTCATGAGAATGACCGTTTAAGCTTTATGGATGTTTGTTCTCTCATCCTTAGTAACTGTTGCTATAGCCTGGGAGTGCAATGCTTTTGTCTTGCCTGTGGACACTTTTTTTTACCTCCAATAATATATAATCTCAATCGAGAAATGTCCAACGATTGATACAATGTTTTATTAACATAACGTGAAACTTAATGTGCCCTAATAACCGTCTGTATCTATCCTTGTGTCCCCAGCCGTTCCTTCCACTCCTGAATCTCCACTGTTCCCCAGAGGTGCACACGTTTCTGTGCCGGGCCTTTGTTCCTGAATGCACGGAACCCAAACATATAATGATGCCTTGTAGGAGCCTCTGTGAGCGAGTTTATTCAGACTGTAAGAACCTCATTGAAACCTTTGGGATTACTTGGCCTGCAGAGCTGGAGTGTGACAGGTAAAGTTTCTTTCCAATGCAATCGAATCCAATCATGTGTGTATTCAGTGTCGGACTGGCCCACGTGGATACCAGGAAAACTCCCGGTGGGCCCAGGTGTCAGTGGGTCTCTTACTTCTAACCATTTGGCCTATTTCTTGGCCATTCCCTATTTCTTTATGGAAAAAAAGAGGCTTAATAATGGAAGAATAGAGTATAGTATGTAGTGAAAAGAGATTAGGAGAATAAAGAGGTAGAGTGAGGAGAGGAGGTATAATAGCTTGGTAAGTGGGCCATCAGCTTAAGGGCTTCTGGTGGGCCCCTGGCATCCCAGTCCGACACTGTGTGTATTTATCAGTTGCTTTCTGCAGTCACTAGTTTGTATGAGTATGAGTTTCAGCTATTTCCAAAATACACTTGCAAGTGGTTGGAAGTGAGAGTTTTGGGGTTCAGGTTCCCCCTTAAGTTCAATTCCTCAGCCTCAAAACCTCATTCTGGTTGCTGCCTCATAACAAGGCAATACTGTTATACAGTCACCATGGATATCCATAGCAGCATATTAGCATTTAACCCAACTTTTATCCTACCTGCTGCCAGAGTAGGCCTCCCCCATCCACTGGTTTTTAGTTTGGGAAACCTTGACTAACTACAATAAAGCCAAAGTGACTTTTGCAAAAGTCATGTGGCCACAGGGTTGGACTGGGGGGGTTTGGGCCCACCAGGGCTGACACATCAGGACCCCACCCCCTCCCAGTAGCAGGGCCCCCCCAACGCTCCCCCCCCAGTAGCAGCCAGGGCCCCCGCAGCTCCCCCTCCCAGTAGCAGGGCCCCCCCACTGCCCCAATTGCCGGGCTCCCTCTGTCCCTCTCTCCCCACCCACCCGGTGAGTACCTGCTTTGCATATCGCACTGTCCTTATGTGGGGGGGGTCAGGAACGCCGGCTATGTCTGGCGGGTCTGGGCCGGCAGGGCCCACGAGGGCTGGGACCACTGGATTCTTTCCCCAGTCCGATGCTGCGTGGCCAAAGCACAAAAAGTCAATTAGTCTACATAAAAAGGACAAATACAAAAGTTCAGTTTGCTACGTGCAATTTCAAAGACAAATCGCCATGCTTTTGACACATAATGCACACATTTTCTTACATAACTTCAATGTATATGCTGCTATACTCCAAGTTGTGGACACGCCACAGTTGCATTCGCATCTAGCATTTGCAGAGTGCACATTCAAAACCAATTTGACTGGCTGCTAGTCTGGTGTATTTACTGATGCAACCTGCTGTAGGAAACTATAGGGACTACCACCAAGTCCAGCATGGCTATAACTCCAGGGTCCCCCAATGTCAATAAGCTCAGTTATACACGATTCATCAAAATAGACAGGAGAACGCATTGGGAACAATGTAAAAGTGCATTAAGTACCTTAATGAATTGCGCCAAAGTTCACTCTCCATTGCACCTATTTTAGAGCACCCTCACTTGTGTGTTCATAAATGACCCCTAAAGTATACCAAGGGGAAAATCTGTTCTGCATTTAAAGTCAATACATATACAGTACAATAGCACTAAAAACCAACAAGTATATACAAAATATATTACACAAAATAATTGTCCCCATTTAGTTTGCACTGGGAACTCAACTTTTTCTGCATAATAAAGTACACCGCATTTAGAAGCATAAAGAGCAACTTATAGGCTTTAAACATGGACCAGTGGAGTCAATTTGCAAATATTACTCCTTCCTTCTTTGGCAGATAGCTGGTAATCAACTTGTCTCCAATAAGGATTAATTATAACTTAGTTGGGATTAAGTTCAAGGAACTGTTTTATTGTTACCTAGAAAAAGGAAATCATTTTTAAAAATGTGAATTATTTGATTATAATGGAGTCTATGGGAGTTGGCCTTCCAGTAATTCGGAGCTTTCCAGGTGACAGATTTCATACTTGTAGCTACAATGTACTGTGGAGTACATACTGCATTACCAGTTCATGAAATAAGCTCTGATGCCAAATACATTTTTGCATCATGTTCCTGCCCTAATGGCTCACATTAAGTGCTGTTCATGAAATTTCCTTCTCACATTTACAAGGTTACAGGAACTCAGTCTACTAGCGGCTCATGCACTGAATGTTATGGACCGTGACAGGTTTCTTGTACAACAACAGCAAATCCAGCAATGAAGCAATGAGAGACTCAGATCAAAGGGAAATGGGATTTAAAAACTAAAAGTTACAATAAAGCATGATAAATAAAAAATTTTAGCCTTTTTGGGATACCTAATTGTTTTTTTACCTATACATCCTAAACCTTGCATGTTTTTCTTGGTGCATCCGAATGACTCTAAATGCTTTTGTCAACGATAAACAGCACTGATTGAAAATCATGGAATGTTTGTAACCTACAAGAACTGTTACCTAGCCAAAAAGTAATCATTTCTGATTTGTTCTCTTCTTTAGAATGAGAGATTGCAATAATTCCCAGTCCAGATCAGGTGGCCCTGATGATCCGCAAGATGCTCGTCAATACCCTGGAAAAGCTCACAGAGACTTTGGGTTCTGGTGCCCACAACACCTGAAGACCTCCCAGGGATCGAGTTTCAAGTTTTTGGGAGTAGACCACTGCACACCGCCGTGCCCCAACATGTACTTTACAAAAGTTGATTTGGACTTTGCTAAATATTTCATTGGCATCATTTCAATAATATGTCTTTGTGTCACCCTCTTCACTGTTCTAACGTTCCTGATTGATGTGAAAAGGTTTAGATACCCAGAAAGGCCAATTATTTTTTATTCGGTGTGCTACAGTATGGTGTCGCTGATGTACGTCATTGGGTTTTTGATTGGGAATTCCATTGCCTGCAATGAACGAGGAGAAAACTTTGCTTCAGGGGACACTGTTGTTATTGGATCTCAGCACAAAGCATGCACCTTCATCTTTATGCTCCTTTACTTCTGTACCATGGCAGGAACCATATGGTGGGTGATGCTTACAATCACCTGGTTTCTGGCTGCCGGAAGAAAATGGAGTTGCGAAGCAATCGAGCAGAAGTCACTGTGGTTTCATGGTGTGGCATGGGCCATTCCAGGAATTCTCACGATCATCCTTCTGGCCATGAACAAAGTCGAAGGAGACAACATCGGTGGTGTTTGTTTTGTTGGACTCTATGATCAAGAGGTTTCTGTATACTTTGTTCTCCTGCCTCTGTGCCTTTGTGTCTTCATTGGACTTTCCTTCCTCCTAGCTGGGATTATTTCCTTAAATAATGTCCGACAGGTCATACAGCATGATGAGAGGAACAAACAGAAACTAAAAAAGTTCATGATTCGCATTGGCGTGTTCAGTGGCACATACCTAGTTCCACTGGTGATCCTGCTGGGGTGCTATGCCTATGAACAAGTATATAGAAGCTCTTGGGAAATGACCTGGGTTTCTGACAATTGCCAGGATTACCATATCCCATGTCCTTACCAGGTAAATATTGGTAATGTATATCTCATGCTAAACCTTTAAAAACATGTCTGTACAGTCAAACTCTAAAGTTGGCCATACACGGGCAGACACAGCTGCCGATATCGGTCGTGTATGGAGGCTTCCAATCGATATCTGGACACGATATTGAGCAGGAAGGTTTGATTTTTCTCCCAACCGCCCCGTCTGAGCCCATTGCGCTCGTCGTAATCCGATCATTCGGCCATAGGGCCGAATGTTCAGATTACACCCCATATAGCCCTGCCGTTAGTGGCATATCGGGGAAAAGATCTTATAGATCTTAAAAGATCTTATAGTGTATGGCCTCCTTAACCTGGGTGAAATGCACCCCTCCTATAAAAGATAGACTATAGCATTTAATATATACAATAGAAGTCAAACTATAGTATTCCAAATAAGAAAAAACATACAGAGAGTATTAATGACAAACCGTTCCATAGGGCATTAGTGTTGAAAGCAGCAAACAGAAGCTAGTCTGACAGAAGGCATTGAATAGTGGCCAAGCTGACTGGTTCCATTCTTGTGTCTAGGAATCACATCTGTTTTATCAGGTTTCAATACAAATACAGTCTCATGTTCTAAAATTATAATTTTCATGGAGCCTCATAATGTCTCTTTTATTGCAGGTGAAGAACCCAGCCAGGCCTGACCTTGGCCTGTTCATAACCAAATACATCATGACCTTAATTGTTGGCATCGCTGCAATCTTCTGGGTGGGCAGTAAGAAAACTTGTTCAGAGTGGGCGAACTTTTTGAACCGGAGTCGAAAACAAGAGTAAGTTATTAATGCAAGTGATTTCTGTTTTCTCTTTGAACTTTGTGCTTCTAAAATATACTACAGATGAGATGTTTGCGTATAAAGAATAGGCAACCAGAAGGATAAAATGAGACAATTTTAGAACCAACATACTGTAATAGAAGAGGCTTCACAACTAGGTCAAGTTATATGGGGAACTTCAATTATCCAGACATTGACTGGGGTAACAGGGTTGCCAAGTCAAAAAAAGCGAAAAAGGGTTGTAACTATGCTAAATGACAGCTCGTTTCAGCTCGTTCAAGAACCTACTATTATCTTCTGGACCTTGTAATAACTAATAATACCAAACTCATCTCTAGCATTTGTGTGGGCGAGTATTTATGGAATAGTGATCATAACATGGTGTCCTTTGAGATTATGTTGCGGCAGAAACTCTATAAGGGAGTAAATAAAATAAAACATTTTAGATGTGTAAACTTTGACAGTATATGGGCATCTCTGCAACATAATAACTGGGAAAGGTTTTTACAGGATTAAACACAGAACAAAAATGGAATGTCTTTAAAATGCTGCTTGATAAATATACGTCAGTATATTCCACTTGTAAGCAAGGAACGTCGTTACAAAACAGAACCTTTGTGGTTTCTAGAAGTGTTGGTGTTGAGGTGGGTAAGAAAAGATGTGCCTTTAAAGCTTTCAAATTAGCAGGTACAAAGAGGCAAATAAATCATGCAAAAACGCCAAAATTGAGATGGAAAAGGGCATTGCAAAAAGTAAAAATAATTCAAAATATTTTTTAAATAGGTAACTAGTAATGAAATAAAGCAAGATAGGGTGGGACCCTTAATGTCAGTGGGAGGGTTAATTGATGAGAACAGAGATTCTGAACTGTTATTTTTCATCTGTCTACACAAATGAAGACCTTTTTCAACCCAACTTTACTATGTAACTACTAACTATGTAGATTCAGAGTAATGATGGGAAGTATTTGCTGCTCTTCAGGATGCAAGGGAATAGTGGAATTATCATTAAGTCAAGGCATGTAATGAGTAAATTTGTCTATTCTAAGCCAGTGCTTTCCCTATCAGATACTCAGACTTAATCACTATACCTGAGTGAGCTGCTCTTGCATAGATCGTAGGCGCATCTTGCTTAGAATGAGAGATCTGTTGAACAAGTTCACCGGTTTTGAGATGTCCCACTGAAGTCTATGAAGGGTTCTGTGGGCACATAGGGTCAAGAGCTAGTACAATAAATTACCTCTATTAATATGGCTTTAGGCTAATGTATGGGATCTGCGTACTAGGAGTCCTAAACGAGATGCAAGATTTTGGAAGTTACATTTCTCCTCATCCTGAAAATGAGACCAAATGCTAAACTCTGTATTTAGGTGTTTCTATGCCAGCAAAGACTATGCTATATGTGCAGCTGGCCTTAGACTTGGTCCTGCACAATAAAGCAAAATTTAAACAATTGCATTCAAATTCCTCAAAGCAGCCTTTACCTGTACTCAACAATGTGTAATTTGCATGCATGGGAGCAAGCCTCATGGTGCATAGCATTTGCCGTTTGTACTGTAGCATGTTGCACATATGTTTATAAATTAGACTTTCCATGGGAATGTGACCTTTAGGCGGCGAGCACACAGGACATCTTCTCTCTTCCTGTGTTTTGTTTCAGGTCAAAAGACTGACCATTGAGCATCAATCCACAACATTGCTTATAACTGATTATATTGAGTGAGATTGTATTTGCATGGGTATACAGTAGCCTGTGGTACTAGGTATTGGGCCCTGAGCCAACACCCAGTCTAGTTTCTGCCCCCTAACTTTCCTCAGTACCTGGATCTACTGCATGCAGGAAACTTCATACTGTCCCGGTAGCCCAGTCTCCATAGCACAAGGACTGTTTGTTTTTGCTCTATCAGCCTATTATTTTGTGTTTTCCCAAGGACATCACATGCAGCTGCGTAGATTAGTATTTTGGGTTTAGCTCACATTTAACAGTGACTATAGGTCTGTGTATTTTATATCTCCCAGCTCCCTTTCTTCATGGTGTATAAGAGGAGATCTTTGTGCAGTCGGAGAGTTCTGTTTGCAAAGTAGTAGCCAACGTCAACAGAAAACTAGTGTGCCTGCCTGAATCTAGCCCTCGGTATGAACATTCACCCATACTGTCTATTCAGCATTAATATTATGGGTTTGTTCTTGTGCCATGCTCAATGTAGCTCTCATCCCTTTGCCTGCATGTGGTTATTCTTACAGGGTGATCGTAATATATCATCTGTGGGTGTAATTAATATCTTGACGTTGCAAGTGTTTGTGACTTCTGTAGATGTTAAAGGGTTGTGAAGTCAAAAAGAAAATGAAATCAATTAGATCTGAGCTTTTGCAATTTTCTTTATCTGTTTTTGATAGCTTTAAAAATTTTATTCTTCTAAATAGGACCTAGGGTGCCTGGGCAGTGGTCCCATGGTTAATTATATATGCTGGAAGCGTCTCCAGTGAGATGGCACTCTGCATATTGCTCCTTGCGTTCCTGAGAATTTTAGAGTAGTGCAACTCTGCGCAGATTTTACAACTTCCTATTGCATCTGACATCCCATGGTAGGGTGTTAAGAACATTGGGTTCATGTCAGATTGCTGGCATCACCCAATTAATAGGTAATAGAAGACTTAACAAGCTGTTTCTGGCAGGGGAAAGCAACTCCTTCTCAACAGCTATGAGTACAACTCTAAAATGTCCAGGAAGGGAGAATAATGGAAACTTAGGACTCTATGGAGACACCACCTGCAGAATTATTCACCTCTCAGACCACTGACCTAGCAGCCCTAAGAGATTGCTGCTAAGCTATATGTCCCATTTATAAACATAACATTTTAGTATGTTTTAAAGCCTTGTTCTAAGAACTCTTAGGGTAAGGGCACACCTGTCGATTCGGGGAGATTTAGTCGCCTGGCAACTAATCGCCTTGTCTTTGCCGCAACTAATCTCCCCAAATGCCTTCCCTGGTCTTGCGCCGACTATAATGAAAAGTCGCCTGTGGCATGGCACACGCAGCGCTTCGTATTCCGAAGTCGCCCGAAGTTTCCTCGTGAGGCAACTTTGGGCGACTTCGGAATACAAAGCGCCGCGTGTGCTATGCCGCAGGCGACTTTTCATTATAGTCGGAGCAAGACAGAGGGAAGGCTTTCGGGGATATTAGTCGCTGCAAAGACGAGGCAATTAGTCGCCAGGCAACTAAATCTCCCCGAATCGCTAGGTGTGCCCTTACCCTTAGCGTGTAAACTTGTATAATCTTACTTTGTTTCACCTTTAAACTACAACTCTTAGGATCCCTTGGCAGCCAAAGAAAGTTGTGCTTCGTTAACCTCTGGATTACTGCAATTTGCTTATCCCTGGGTTTAATAATCACCCGAATTACCGCTTTCCTGGAGCTGCCCTGTATGCTGTTCATACTGAAAGCGAGATTCAGACAGGAATACAAGTTTCTGTTGACATTGGCTAATACCTAGCAAACAGAGCTTGTACCACCTGTATACATGGAGCTAGTTAATTCCTTTTTTACCTCGAAACCGACCATACAATAGTATACATAGGTGGAGTTCAGTCATTATTTTGAAAGAATAAACTCTGATATGATGACAATGGGTGTGGTGGCTCAAAACAGAAATTTTAGTTGGCTGGTGACCCCTGTCAATATATAACAAGGACCATCTTCCAACCCTGAACTTGTCCTTCTTTCTGTTCATGCAGCCAGAGGGTCTTATGATCAAATTGGTCCAACTGAATGGTTCAGGTAAAATTATCTTTGAAATGTCTAAATGTTTTTGGTTATGACTTATCTTACAGCTTATTCTTCAGCACAAAAATGGTCACCAGTTTCCAGGTGCTTTCAGTATAAACACTCGTGGGTGGAGGGTGAGATATCTTGCAAACAAGTCCTTCTTACCATTAATTCTTAGACCAAATTGATGGAAAAATCATTTGTGTGTTGAATTGGGCATCACCCATCCAAACCAAATTATGAGCGTGGGCCTGCAAATACATTTTTGGGTTGTGAATAACATTAGAATGTTTTTTAATAACAAACTGTTCTTTACATATGTCCCATAGCAAGTATGAGTTGATAACACTGTTGCATTGTTCTACCCTTTTCTTTTGTAGCCCCATCAGCGAGAGCCGTAGAGTTCTACAGGAGTCTTGTGAATTCTTCCTCAAGCACAATGCCAAAGTTAAACATAAGAAGAAAAAGCACTCAAAGTCTGGCTCCCACAAGCTAAAAGTCATATCCAAGTCAATGGGAACGAGTACAGGTGGAAAATTAAACCACAACATGTCTGCTGTGGCAATTACAAACAACGATTTCTTGGGTCAAGAAGCATCTGGTGATGTTAGAAGCACCTTGGATGTTTCTCGTCCTGAAGACCTAGAAGGTGCAAGCTGCATTCTAAAGTCAAGAGATGATATCACAGGGGAGGTCACCACCCAGACCTTGTTAGATGGCACTGAGGCCCCTGTAGAATATGCAGACTGTAATAATAAGCCGAGAAGCAGAAGAGGAAATGGCTTGTCCGGAAGCATTCACACCATTCTTCATGGAAGGTACTGAACACTCACACTTGGTGCTTTATTTTTTGGAGTTATAGCAGACAACCACTGTATGTATAGTATATATATATATATATATAAAGTATAGGTAAAGTATAACTGAAGTCGTCAAGGATTTCCATATAAAAGCAGGAGGCTGCAGGCTGAGTGTCTGGTGTCAGGTTCATTCCATTGTTGGGTCAGCACTTTCAGTAGCAAAGTTCAGGGTCAATAGGTGTTGCATGAAATAGGGATGCCCCAAATCCACAATCAGCCTTTTTCAGCAGGATTCTGTTTTAATCCAAATGCATGGCCAAACCAAATCAGAATCCTTACTTTTCATCATAAAACAAGGAAGTTTTCCTTTCTATTTCCCTTCCTGTCCCTGATTTGCATATGCAAATTAGGATTCTGATTTGGTTCACCCAAATCTTTCACAAAGGATTTGAGGGTTTGGCCAAATCCCAAAATTGTGGATTTGGTGCATCCCTAGCATGAATACATGGAACACTCCAAAGCATATACTATTTAGGTTCAGGTATGAGCTTAACTGAAGGTATATAAAATTAAAAAAAAGTGTCATCTTTCTTTCTCTTCTGTGATAACAAGTTCCTCCCTATTGATATGGCAGATAATGGTTTGTTTGTTTTGCAGATGAAGACATAGGACTGTTTACTGTTTCTCTTGAAATTGATGGTATTTACTACAGTTTCACTTGCCGTTGATGACATGTGATATATCTAACAGCCTCACCTTGCAGTTCATGGCATGGGATTGCTCATTGTGCCCCTTGCAGTTAATAGCATAAGGCTGTCCCTGTTCCAATTGCAGTTAATGGTTTATTCTTCTTTTCTCACATTTGACTGCATGAGACTGCTCCCTTTTTCACTTGATAGCGTGTGACTGATCTGTCTCCCTTGCAGTTGATAGGTGATCACTGTTCACTGTCTCTGTTGATATCTGTCTCTCTTCTATCTGATAATTTGCACCTTCTCGCTCTCTTTCTCTCTCTATTTTGATTTACACTGTGAAATCCAAAAGCACCATGCATTAACTGTAGGTTCCCTTTAAAAGCAAAGTGATTAATGTGTTGATGAATGAGCCACGTCTGCTTGTATTTTGATAACAGACTGGCCGAACACAATTGTCTAAAATCTGGCTTTTGTTTCCATACAGTTTGCACGACGTGGCTGAGAACCGTGTGAATGTGGAAAACGCGTCTCCGGAACCAGATAAAACAGAGGATCTTTCCAAAGTGCCCGGCCTTACTGCCCCCCATGCCAATGACATTAATATTAATACGACAAGTGCGTGAGAATCAGATCATCCAGGACTTTTTGGTCTTCTGATTCCCGTGTAACTAGCAGATAATGTTAGTACGGGAAAACTGTTCTGCTACACTAGACATTTGCACTTACCAAAAACTTTTTAGCTTTGATAGCAGAAATTTTTATTGTTTTGTATTTATAAATTGTCGGGTTCTCTTCCATTTATTTTTCCATATGGGAACGTAGCTTCTTGTACATACAGTACCTACAGCTGCTTGCTTGCAAATATGACTGCCAGGTGCCATATTGTTTGCCTCTGGCGAGGCATTGACGACAAGAGCAAACACAGCAGACGCATGACTAGAAGTTGCAAATAACATGACAACTCCAATGGGATATTACAGTCTTGCCGAGAAATAGTGACCTGTAAACAGAATCTGCACTTCCTATGTAAAAAGGAAAATAAAAGGAAGATGTGTTTAGAAATAAGGTCTATTTTCCATTTGGCTGGCATGTGCTGTAAGTATATGTCATTTCACTGACACACAGACCAGTCACCAAATTATTGGATGATAAGATACTGGGTTACAGTGTCTGCCATAGGCAAAGTATTTATTACCCTTCTGTTCAAAAGAAAGCAGTAACAAGTCCTGGGGGGTGCTTTGAGCACTGCAGCAATTTTGGATAATATTACCTGCATTTTTCTCTCTCCACTGTGCTTGTAGTTCAGACACTGGGCTTTATTTAAAACCACTACTGATTTTTTTTTATACCCAAATGAATTAATTAATTCTGAAAGTTAAAAGTTCTTTTAAAAACAATTATTATTTGGATTGTTATTTGCAAAATAACCTTGTTTATCACACTCACTCCCCTGCACATGCCCAGAGTCGGTCGTTATAAAGGCAAAATGTATCTTGGTGTTTGCCTTAGGCTTAATTCGCGGGTTATTTATCAGACGTTTGTCTTGGCAAAAGAATAAAACTCGAATCATTTGAATTGATCAATTTTTCGAGCGAAACCCTCCGGAAAAAATCGAACATTATGAAAGCTATTAACATCTGAAATGGTTCAAGGGATCTCTGTCATTGACTTCTACAAGACCTCGACAGGTTTTCAGGTTTCAAGCTGTTTCCAGGGTCGGGGATAATAAATCTCGAAAAATTTGAGTTTTTATTTTAACCTGAAAAATTGATTGTTGACTCAAAAATAACCTTGAAAACTTGAATTGTTCTGCCCCTTAAACGGATCTTGTCATCGGATAGCATGTTTTTTTCAAAACACATCAGTTGATAGTGCTACTCCAGCAGAATTCTGCACTGAAATCCATTTCTCAAAAGAGCAAACAGATTTTTTTATATTCAATTTTGAAATCTGACATAGGGCTAGACATTTTGTCAATTTCCCAGCTGCCCTTGGTCATATGACTTGTGCCTGTACTTTAGGAGAGAAATACTTTCTGGCAGGCTGCTGTTTTTCCTTCTCAATGTAACTGAATGTGTCTCAGTGAGACATGGGTTTTTACTATTGAGTGTTGTTCTTAGATCTACCAGGCAGCTATTATATTATGTTAGGGAGCTGCTATCTGGTTACCTTCCCATTGTTCTTTTGTTTGGCTGCTGGTGAGGGGAAAGGGAGGGGGCTGATATCACTCCAACTTGCAGAACAGCAGTAAAGTAAAGTTTATCAGAGCACAAGTCACATGACTTGGGGCAGCTGGGAAATTGACAATATGTCTAGCCCCATGTCAGATTTCAAAATTGAATATAAAAAAATCTGTTTGCTCTTTTGAGAAATGGATTTCAGTGCAGAATTCTGCTGGAGCAGCACTATTAACTGATTCATTTTGAAAAAATGTTTTTTTTCCCATGACAGTATCCCTTTAATTTTTATATGAGGGTTGTGCTTTTGTCTCATCTATGAATAGTTATGCTGTGTTTACCAAACAATCAGGGCACCTCAATGGCCACAATTTAATGTAAAAAAATGCGTAGCTTTTTCATGTCCGTATAAACTTTCCATATTTCCTATCTGATTTGGCTTCACCAAATTATTAATCTGATTCGATTCCTACAGTCGGCTTATGTGAATAGGTTAGATGGACTGCAGGGTTGGTTGTGCAAAGGAACACATCAAATCTATGATCATGCAGCTTTAACAAAAAGCATTTCTCAGACACTTGGTCCCCATATGAGATAAAGGTCTCTATGTGGAATGAACCTTTAAATGCATGGAATATATTGCTGGCCTTTTATCCATTATATTTATCCTTATTGGCCCCCTTTGGAACCCATGTTATGGCTTTAGATATCTAAAGAATTCAAGGACTGTTTACTGATTCTGAACTGTGTCCTTGTGCACAAACACTGACTATGGGGTTTATTGTTCCAAATCAAGACAATGTGGGTCATTCTTAGTTCTCTGTTATAAACCAAATTCAGCCTGACTGTTTTTAAAGACGAACTTACATTTATGGAGTCAGTTGTATCTCTGTCGGACAGTACTGCAGCGGTTAGTACATTCAGTGTGGCACAGGGAAATTATATGAAATACATTTACCGAAATAACCAATGCCTGTGTTAGGGGGTTATTTATCAAAATCCGTTTTTTTAAGTAAAAAAAATCCAACCAAACTAGAATCCACAATTTGACCTTATCTATCATTGAAAAAACTCAACAAAAAAAAACTGGGTTTTTGCAAAAAAAAAACCAAAAACCAAATGTTTCAAGAAACGCTCAAAATTTTCATGAAATCGATCGTAAACCCTGAATTTTTCGGATTTCTGGCCGAAACTCAGCACAGACCATGATATCTTCAAATTTGAAATGGGACCTTTTCTATTGACTTCAACAGGACCCCGGCAGTTTGGAGATGGTTTTCGGACTTTTAGCTGCCTCGGGGTATAATAAATCATGAAAAAAAGGGTTTTCTTCCACAAAAAATTCGGATTTTATATTTAAAGAAAAACTCGAATTTTTCAAGTTTTTGGCAATCGGATTTTAATAAATAACCCCCTGTCAGCTTCCAGTTATAAATTGTAGTTTCAATAATGGCAGACGGATTTACAGTCCAAATATTCAGTAGCTGACTGCCGTAGCTCCTCTGGGAGGTGCACATGGAAAAGAAAACTCATTCCACAGCAGCTGCATCCATTGATTCCGACAAAGAACTCTGCATTTCTGGCATCATTTACTTCCTCTGCATTTGTTTTAGATTAAAGTTGCCCATAATATTTAAAAATAGAGTTTGGAGATTACATAGAAACTGGCCAGCTCAACGAAAAATAGGCAGGTTGGGCACCCTTTGTGAGCACTGGAATAATAGAGCTGGCACAAAGCGGGTTTCTCTTCTCTTGTTTATTTAATGTCTGATAACCTTTAGCTTTGGGGTGGCGCAACCCAGCATTATCACATTCCTGCACCTTCACTCCACTGTTGGCAAATGCTGCTAACTAGGGAAACAGACGGCCAGACAGTCCCACATTCAAGTCCATATGATTTTCTACTTCAGTGTATTACAAATTATATTACAAAAGGTATAGCTGCAGCTGCACACAATCTATGGTATGTTTAAATGTGGAGGCCAAGGAAAACTAAAATGGAAATATACTGTATTTGTAAGTAGGATTTAGCTTTCATTCACTTGCCCTTAAACAGACAGTACAGTATGAGGTTGTCACTTACCAGATGCAGAGTATTCCATACTTTCATGTGTACAGTGAGGTTGCAGTTTAAAAGCACCTAGAAGAAAGGAAATAACATATCTTTGGCACATGTTTATAAGAAAATGTTCTACCATTTAAATATTAGCGAAGGAGAGGGTATAAAGATGTGCAAGATGCCCAACAGCTTGAGGCCTGTTGCAAAGGGTCTAATTTTTGGCTAGTGAGGCAGCCATATTTATATTAAAGGGACGGTTCACCTTTTAGTTAACTTTTAGAATGACCAATTCTAAGCAACTTTTTAATTAGTCTTCATTATTATTATTTTTTTATACTTTATGAATTATCTGTCTTCTTTTTCTGGCTGTTCTCAGCTTTCAAATGGAGGTCACTGACCACATCTAAAAAACAAATGCTCTGTTAAGCTGGCCATAGACTCAAAGATCCGATCGTATGAATCATCGCACGATCAGACTTTCCCATCTCCCGACCTGCCACTAACCATTCAGATCAAATAAAGTAGTAAAAGAACAGATCAGCAGATGTTCTGCCCCTGACAGCAATCGTACGAAAGTTATGTCCGACCAAAGCTAGTGACAGTCTCCCACTGAAAATCGGACAGAAATCTTTTAACCTGTCCGATTGACCAAATGTCGGGACTCTCCACACACGGTCCAAACATCGGACTAATCCTCGATCAGATCTTTGCGTCAGCTTAAGGCTACACATGTATTGTTATTGCTACTTTTTATTACTCATCTTTGTATCCAGGCCTCTCCTATTCATATTCCAGCCTCTTATCTAAATCAATGCATGGTCGCTAGGGTAATTTGGACCCTATCAACCAGATTGCTGAGATAGCAAACTGGAGAGCTGCTGAATAAAAAGCTAAATAACTCAAAAACTACAAATAATAAAAAATTAAAACCAATTGCAAATTGTCTTAAAATATCACTCTCTACATCATACTAGAAGTTAACTCAAAGAAGAACAACCCCTTTAAGGGCAATGGCACACGGGTCATTTTCGCTAAGTTTGCACTGCACAGTTTTAGTAGCTCATCTTAAAGCATAAGTAAATCTTTTTTTTTCTCTCACTAAAATTACTCATTAACATTTCCCAGAATTACACACCTTTCCATTTAGTTTACCTGATACAAGCAACTGAACTGCAGCTCTTTTAGCTACTTCCTTGTCTAGTGTGAAGCTCCACCCCTGAGCTCTCCTCTGTGAAGACCTTATTGAGGTGCCTACTGCATGCCTGGTTGATTCTTATTAGAGCAGAAGCAATGAGCATTCCCAGTTGGCACCTCTTTGAGGTCTTCACAGTTGAAAGGAGAAGGAAGGAAGCTCAGTGGCAAAGCTTCACTCTAGACAACTAGCTAGTTAAAGGAACAGTAACACCAACAAATTAAAGTGTTCTTAAGGAATGACAATATAATGTACTGTTGTCCTGAACTGGTAAGACTGCTGTGTCTGCTTCAGAAAGACTACTACTGTTTATATAAACAAGCTGCTGTGTAGCTTTGGGGCAGCCATTCAAACACAGGATACACAGTAGATAAAAGATAAGTTCTAAAGAATCCCATTGTATACCACAGAACCTATCTGTTATCTGCTGTGTATCCTGTGACATTTCTCCTTTTTCAGTTTTGAATGGCTGCCCCCATGGCTACACATCTGCTTGTTTATATAAACTATAGTACAGTTTCAGAAGCAAACACAATGGTTGTACCAGTGTTGTGCAATCGGCAAATTATATTTTCTTTACTTTAATACGCTTTCATTTTTTGGTGTTACTGTTCCTTTAAAGGAGCTGCAGCTCAGCTGCTTGTATCAGGAAAAGGAAATAAAAGGAAATGTAGGGAGAAAGGTGTGTTATTCTGGGAACTATTAAGAGTGATTTTAGGGTATTTTAAAATAAAGGCTTACATATTATTTACGGTACTAGCACCAGCACTTTAAGGCATACCAGGTGAGAAGTGCCTGACACGTGCTGTGGTTTGTGCCTTCAAGCTATTTACATAGGGGCTAATGAAGGGCGATTCTTGCGCTTGCATGTCTTGACAACTAAAAAGTGTCAAACCTTCCACAACTCACCCATGCACCATTGCCTTTACATGTCAGGGATGGTTGTAGAATAACTATTATTAAACCAAATCTCCACAACCTTTGCTTTCAGCCCATAAGTGTTTTAATTGTGCTGCAGGGTGGGACTGGGGGGCCCAGGGCTCCCCACCCCAGCAGCGAAGACACCTCTGGCCCCCTGTGCCGCAACCCCCCTCTGACACCCATGCACCTACCTTTTTTTCCTGCTCGGGGCAGCTCGGAGCATCAGTAATAGCGGGTCTGGGCCAGAGGGGCGCACCTGTTTTTTTTCCCTGTGTCCCGTCGGCCCAGTCTGACCCTGCCTTTAGGGCTAAACTATAGAGGAGATTTGGGTCAGATTTTAACAGGAGTGTGTGTTGGATTGGATAGCAACATGTCCATGTAGTTTACACTACAAAAAATGTTATCAGTCCCATTATGTTTTGACCAGTGCAACTACATCCAACTGGTGGATGCATTCTGTCGATCGGACTTCATCCTCCAAAATCTTCAGTGGAGTTTAGCCCTTATATAATGACATCCTTCAGTGTAATTTCCTCCTTTCAGGGACAAGCTATTGTTATTGACAGTGGTTTGTAGCCAAGTATGACAGTAAAGCTGGCCAAAGAAGCAAAGATTTGATTGTACGAATCTCGGTTTCGGACGATTTTCGGGCCGTATGTGAAGTGTCCCAACATTTTGTATTACTGATCTGACGATATCAGTGGGAGACTGTCAACATTTTTTGTCGGACATAACTTTTGTACAATTGCTGTCAGGGGGAGAACTGTTCTATTATCATTCTCGTCTGATCTGTTCTTTTACTACTTTATTTGATCTAAATGGTTAGTGGCAGGTCCGGAGATGGCACCGATAGGAAGGTAAATCTGCAGTCTATGGCCAGCTTAAAGGAGAATTCAACCCTCTAGACGCAAAAATCCCTCCCCCCTCCCCTGCGTAGGCCCCCCTCCCTCCTCCCCTAACTTGTTACTTACAAAATTTCCGATTTTTTTTTCCGGAAACTTTGTGACTTTCGGTGCATGCGCAGTAGATCCTTACCGGTAAATGCCTCCTACTGCGCATTCGCCACCAAACGCCGCTGAATACAGGAAGAAGAGCGCTCGGGAGAAGATGGCTGCCGTGAACTCCACTGGAGAGGACCTAGAAGGAGGGGTAACTAACAAGTTAGCGCCATTTGGCCGGGGGGAGGTAGGCCGGGGGAAGGAGGGAGGGGGGCCTATGCAGGGGAGGGATGTTTGTGCCTAGGGGTTGAATTCTCCTTTAAGTCATATAATGGTGTAACTAGAAGACCCTGGTGAAGAGTCCTGGTGTAAAATACAGGTTCCTTGATCACATCCCCTCAATCAACATGAACTGCACAATAACCCTGCATGTGGTATAGATGTAATACAGAATTTAGTTCATTTATACACAGTAATAACCTCAGTCAAGTTGCCCTACATGGGGCCCCATCCTTTTTTTTTGCCAGTGGCCCCATATGTGCTAATGTCAGACCTGTAAAAGCCACTATGTTATTTTTTTATACAGGGATGGGGCCTGTTATCTAGAATGCTCAGGACCTGGGAATTTCTGAATAAGGGCTCTTTCCTTAATTTGGATCTCCATACCTTAAAGGGATTCTGTAATGATTTTAATAGTTTATTTTTTTATTTCTAAATTACACTGTTCACATTGCAAATAATTCACTCTATCATTTAAAATGTTATTCTTGAACCAACAAATGTATTTTTTAGCCGTAATATTTGTGGTGAGGCAGTCATCTCAGTGCATTATGGCTGATCCTGAGCTTTGAGAAGGAGCCAGCACTTCAGGGTGGAACTGCTTTGAGACAGCTGTTGTTTCTCCCCTTCCCATTGTACTTCAATATGACTCAGGTTGTGCTCCCTGGGACAAGGGGCACTTTTAGCAATGAAAATAAATCCTTCAGCAGAGGTGTACGGTAGCCGTCAAATGGCTAGCTGCCCATTTTTCTGTTGATAGGCTGCTGATGGGCAGTTGAAAGGTAAAGAGTGACTGAAGTTTATCAGAGCACAAGTCACATGGTTGGGGGCACCTGGGAAATGGACATCATGTCAAATTTCAAAATGAAATATCAAAAAAATCTGTTGCTCTTTTTAAAGTACAGATTTCTGCTGGTGCACTATTAACTGATGCGTTTTGAAAAAAAAGTTTCCCCTTCTAAAAAATTATTTAAACATTAATTAAACCCGGTTGGATTGTTCTACTTCCAATAAGAATTAATTATATCTTAGTTGGAATCAAGTACAAGGTACTGTTTTATTATTACAGAGAACATGGAAATATGTTTTTAAAATTTTAATTACTTGAGTAAAATGGAGTCTATGGTAGGCTACTGCCCGTAATTCGTAGCTTTCTGGATAACGGGTTTCCAGATAACGGATTTTATACCTGTAACACTAAGACTAATATAAACTGTTAAGTGTATGGGTGAATAGACGTTTACAGACAATCTTACATTTGATAGCGTAAAGTTATTTTTTTGTAATCATTTCCTTTTGGCTGACCTTGCTGGAATGCGAGAAGGAGTCACTGAGAATACAGAATTCAGTCAAGTGATTTATTTTTTGTGTATATGAAGAAGAAAAATAACCTAATCTCTGCAAACAGGCAGTGTATGGGTATGAAATCTCCGACATTGTCTCTCTTTGCACATGCCATTTAGATTTCACAGGTCTGCAGTGTTTTTACCATTGCTTTCATCTGTTCCATTATCTTAAGAGATCACAGAGGTATGTTCCGCCATTGTCTTTCTGCGACTCCATGAATGAAACGGCAAAACCAAACAATGACGTGTCAAACCAAACACTGAAACGCTATAGCTCTGTGGGGTTCACTTCAGAACCTGCCGCCATGGTGCTTAAAAAGTCTTTGTTGTAAATGGTTTCTTTTTTTTACAGTTAATCTACACCATAACATTCCTTCTTAATTTATATATGTAATGTAGAGTGATTTACAGTGGCCTCGAAGTTAGTGCCATTTTTACATTTCTGGCTTGCAAGCAAGTTTTAGAGAAATAAACTGGTTTACTATGGTGAACAAGTGAACAGTGAGCAGTTTAAAGATATAGCACTGTCCAACAGGTCAGGTCAGTTACATGGCACTTTGACAGATAGGGATGTAGCGAACTGTTCGCCGGCGAACTAGTTCGCGCGAACTTCGACTGTTCGCGTCCGCTGAATGTTCGCGAACGTCGCGCGACGTTCGCCAATAGGCGTTCGCGTCAAAAATCGTTCGACCATTCGACCATTCGATTCCTTCGATCGCTAAAATCGAAGGATTTTCGTTCGAATCGAATGATCGAAGCCATTGGATTGAATGAAATCATTCGATCGAATGGCTTCGATCGTTCGATTCGAACGAAAATCCTTCGATCGAACGATTAAAATCCTTCTATCGTTCGAATCGAACGATTTTCGGATGTTCGAAGTTTGCGAACAGTTCGCGAACTGTTCGCATTTTTTGCCGGTGTTCGCGAACGGCGTTCGCGAACATCAAATCGGCGGTTCGCTACATCCCTATTGACAGATATGTCAACTCACCCACATTTTTCTGGAACCACTCTGATTTAACCTCCCTTCACCTGGTCACCTGCAGCAACAGCTCAGTCAACCTCTATGAGAAATTTGCATTGAATCTCAACTTATGTCTGCCATTGAAATGAATAGACAGGGTCGGACTAGGTTGGTGGGACATCAGGGAAAAACCTGGTGGGCCCCACAGGCCCAGACCCGCTATTGCCACTGCCCCCTAACTCCCTCCCTGGCCCAAGTTGCAGCCATGAGCAGGGAAAACGTATGCATGTGGGGGCCAGAGGGGGGTGTTGTGGTGAGGTGTCTGAGGTGTCTTTGTGGCTGAGGGCTTGCGGGGCCCTCTGACGCTAGGGTTGCCACCTTTTCTGGAAAAAAAAAATAACGGCCTTCCTATATATTTATCTTTTTTCCCTATTAATAACATTGGGATCAACCATCATTTTTACCAGCCAGGGCAGTAAAATACTGGCTAGGCGGCAACCCAACCTGAAGCAGCAGCCTCAGTGGACTCCTGGCACCCTAGTCCAACCCTGTGCATAGATGTGTCACCCATATCCACAGAAACAGTTGGAGCACACTGTGCTGTAAATGGGCACGGCCTGGGTAAAACAAGTACATGAACTAGGCGATCAAGACGTGTTTGGTGGCAGAACGGCATGGCCATGACACACCCGGATATGAAGGAATATAATTTGGTGTCTCTGAAGAAGTTCATTTTTGGAATGTGAATTTAGTGTTAGGTAGACGTTTAAGTGCATAATTGTGCTAATTAAGTAACACTGGGCAAATTTGCAGCTGGGTAGTAACCCATGGCAACCAATTACATCTTTGTACATGGTTTTACCTGCAGCTGGCTAATCACTGGTTGCTGTGGGTAAATGTAAATGCCCAGTGTTGGTAAATGAGTCAGGGACTGCTCCTAAATTGTCACAATCCCTTTAAAAATGCCATTGTTCTCAAGAAATACTCTTTAAGTGGACCTGTCACCCAGACACAAAACACTGTATAATAAAAGTCCTTTTCAAATTAAACATGAAATCCAATTTCTATTTTTATTAAAGCATCCATAGCTGTTGTAAGCTCATTTAAAAATCTCAGCTATCAATCAAATATTGTCTGCCCCTCCTCTATGCCCTAGGCAGACAATTCACTTTCACTTTCCATAATTTTTTTGGGTGACGGGTCCCCTTTAAGCGTATTTTTTTATATTTTTATATTTATATTTTTTTACATGTTATATTTATTACCAAGATAGCACACACTGAAAGGGATACTGCAGTGTGGCTTACAGTCACAGTGCATCTCTCCCTGTGTATTACCAGGCGTTGCTACTGTGCTTGGATTATGTTTCTAGGAAGTGACCATCTCCCCTCTGACCAAAGATCCATGAGCAATGAAGCTGAACATGGTTAGCAGACTATTTGGCTTGAGGCCCGGTAGTCCTTACACATTATATGTGATGAATAGCAGTGTTGCAACTTTCTTAAACTTGGTCAGTATATTTATTGAATTGGAAAATAAAATAGATATGCTACTGTAGCTATTTGTAACTTTATTTTCCCTTTGGGAGTTCTAATGGGCAGTACATAAATAATGCACCAAAATAAAGTTAATAACATGGGTCAGGGTTGCTGTTGTGCACGACTAATAGGTGGTAAATACTTGTTGCCCTTTAACCCCTCATTTTCAATGGACTTCCAGGGGCATATTTATTATGATGTGTAAAACTAAATTTGCTAAATGGTATTAAAGGCTGCGTAAAATATCACATGGTGTGTGTAATTAAACACCATGCAAATGCCAGGGTTTTTGATCAGCATTTTCCTGTATTTTGCACTGTTCATTCTTCCTTCATTGCTGGTCTATATATATATTAGATACAAGCCTTTCACATAAACAAAATAGATTTTCTAGCAGTATGTGTCCTAATCCCATCTAAAAAAGTGCCATTTTAATACTAAAGCTCATCCCATAGGCTCATACAAGGTACTGTGCTCACACACAAACCAAGGGCACACAGATACTTGCTAGGTTACAGCAGCAGCCAATGAATGGACAGAGGTGTGTCTTTTATTTACACACTTTGTTCTGGTACAGTGAGAACCTGCTTTATTTTCTGTCAAGTGATCTCTGATGGAATGTCACCACACTTTCCTAGCTAACTCCTCTATTCCTCTCAGAACCACCACCTGGTCACAACACTGTTTTCCACCTTAAATCTTCATCTCTCGCTGC
This sequence comes from Xenopus laevis, assembly GCF_017654675.1. Taxonomy (NCBI): domain Eukaryota; kingdom Metazoa; phylum Chordata; class Amphibia; order Anura; family Pipidae; genus Xenopus; species Xenopus laevis. The sequence continues at coordinate 142,299,968 of NC_054381.1, forward strand.
TCCCTACACTTCTAATGCCATCCCTGAATTCCCCTGGATAGAATCTCTCCTCACTCATTAAAAAATAAACTCAACTTCTTAGAACACTGGCTTAACAACTGGCTCAAACCTGGCACTTATTATTGTGTCGACCCCTGGCTGTTCTATTTATGTATTGCTTTGCTGCATGCTCCTTTAGCACTACATAAGTAAAAAATGGTGGCTGATGCACTACAAACTGCTGAATTGTACTATTGCAGTTTCCCATAGCAAAATATTCTTACAGATATTAGTTTTGATCCTTAATAAATGAAATCAAAGACGTGGTTAGATGTTACCTGTAGCTTGCCTCCCCCAAGGACTGGAAACAATACTCCATGACCTGTCAGCTGGCATCCCTTTGGTTTGTTTACTTTTAATTAAAAACAGTCCCTCTGCACCTTGTCTACAATTCTAACAGGCAAACTGTGGCTTCTAACTACACTGCAACACCAGTTTAACCACTTGCTGGGCTGGGATTCCAGGACGATTATTATATTTCTGTAAGGTCTCAACTGGTGTGAGCACCTAGTGCTCCAGTTCACAAATATTACATTATGCCATACTGCTCAAAATTTGAAAAATAGAAAGAGGGACAAAAAGATCTGCTGCATGTAGCACAGTGAAAATTAGCTGACCAAGCCCATTTGATGGCCTCACCCCTTAATACCATCCATTTAAAAAAAATTGTCAGGCTATGGAAAGTCTGAACACATTTCTGGGGGATTTAGGGTCAGGTTTTATGTGTACAGTTTTGCTAATGACGGTGAATTGCCCTTTAAGCTGCAAGTCAGTTTCACCAAGAGACCTGCTTATCTTAAATAGTTACAATTGTATCCTTGCTTATCTTAAAGGTATACTGTCATGATTATTATGGTTACCTAAATTACAGTGTTAACATTGCAAATAATTCACTCTACCATTTAAAATGTTATTCTTGAACCAACAAATGTATTTTTTTTAGCTGTAATATTGGTGTTTAGGTAGCCATCTCAGTGTGTTGTGCCTGATTCTGAGCTTTGAGAAGGAACTAGCACTTCAGGATGGAACTGCTTTGAGACAGCCATTGTTTCTCTGTTTCCCATTGTATTATACCACAACCTAGGTCGTGTTTGCATTGCTAAAACCTCAGCCTAGTGGTAGACATGAGCATACCACCCAAGTAGTAAAAAGCAGGGGAGCACTTTTAGCGATGGAAACAAATCCTTCAGCAGAGGTGTCAGATAGCTGCTATCTGGTTAGTTGCCCATTGTTCTGTTGATAGTCTGCTGATGGGAAAGGAAGGGAGGAGGTGATATCACTCCAACTTGCAGTGTAGCAGTAAAGAGTAACTACATTTTATCAGAGCACAAGTAACATGACTGAGGGCTCCTAGGAAACTGACAATATGTCTAGCCCCATGCCAAATTTCAAATTAAATATAAAAAATATCCGTTTGCTCTTTTAAAAAGCAGATTTCAGTGCAGAATTCTGTTAGAGCAGCACTTTTAACTGATGCTTTTTGAAAAATATATGTTTCCCCTGACAGTATCATTTTAAATGGTTAAAAGTATATCTAAGTGCAGCTGCCAAGTATTCTGGGATCTCTGCCAAAAGGATTACATATTAGAAACATTGTATTTGTTATGGCTGTTCAGTGCAGGAGATCACAGAGAAACTCGTGACATATCAGTCACAATCTGGGACTGCAGGTTGGGCTGTCAAAATCAGGACTGTCCTGTGAAAAATGGGACAGTTAGGAGGTATGTTATGCAACTACAAACAGTCCCAAGCCATTAATAAGTGGAATGGGAGAATCAGTTAAGATGACGGACTGGGCAAGCTCAGATTCTTTACATCAGAGAAAAGGGGCTTTATGAGTAAGGGGGATGTGATCACATTATGTAAATATACTAATTACACTACCAGAAAACAAACTCACTCTGTGGGTCTATTCACTAAGAAATCCTGTTGCATGAATGTAAATGTATCCTGATGACAAGAACGGAAGTTGTGTCTGGAAAGAGATTTTCAGAGCGGGAAATGCTAGAGGAGCAGGACTTTTTGGCAGGAGGCAGTTGATGGTTTCACTAAATATTTAGATCATTTTTAGCAAATCTGAAAATACAAGACTTTGTGGTATGTATATTTACTCTGCAGACGCCTGATCCAAAGACTGGAAGGATTATCAGGAGAGTTTGTTTGAGGCACACTGAGAAATGATTCAGAATTCTTTGTCTTGATTTGAATCACGAGCAAAGGGATGAAATAACTGGTCGTGTCTTTTTTCAACTTCAGCATCTATGACTTGTGCCAAAATAAATAACATTTTCTGAATGTAGGATGCTGTGCAAGTATTTGCAAATGATCCCTTGGAAGAACACATCCCTATAGAAAGAACTCCAGGCTGATGTATTTTTTTCTGCTAGGCTTAGCAATAGAATTAGCGGGTGGTGTCAATGTTTTTTTTTGTGTAACAGACCAGTACTCCTCTTGCATGAACTTTGCCATGTGTAAAGAAACCGAGGGATCAGGCATAATCAAACTGTACCTAGGACCCTTAAAGGGGAACTATCGTGAAAATGAAAAGTTGATATAAGCTTCCTCGTATTGAAATTAGAAACATTCTAAATATATTCAATTAAATATTCTGCATTGTTTCTGCAATAATCAAATTTATATTCACAATTCCTCTCTCAGCATCTGTTTCTCTTCATTCTGTCTTCATGCAGCAGTTGGGTGTCAGATGAATGATCCAATATATCTTATCCTTTCCTAGCAGCTCACTCAAATAACTGATTCCAGTACCAACAAAATAACTGCCTTTTGCACAAATTCTGCATGTAGAGAGACCGGATTTCTGGGGATTTTAATAGAGTGAGCTCTAATACAGCTTCTAGGCAAAAGGGGCCCCCCTATAATATATATTGGATCATTCATCTGACACCAAACTCCTGCATGAAGATGGAATGAACAGATGCTGAGAGAGGAGTAGCGAAGATAAACTTGATTATTTCAGAAACTATGAAGAATTTTTAATTGATTGTATTTACAAAGTTTCTTATTTCAGTATGCTGAAGCTAATATTACATTTTCATTTTCGCGATAGTTCCCCCTAAGTGAAAAAAAAAAAATGTTTTTTGTCAGTTTTCTGTCAAGTCCCCATTTAAATGCTTTTGATATGTTTTTGGTTCAGGTTTCCCTTTGTGGTCTATGATTAGTAAGTTTGAGTTTTTTAGAGGGTTTTGCCCAAAAAGACAAACGATTCGATCAATGCGAGATTTTTTTCTTCGAGTTTGCATGTGTCGGCACTCAAACACGCAGAATCTGGTTTTTCCCATTTGAGATTTTTCTTAAATAAGATATCATTCGCGTTGTGAGTTTATTCGAGCATAAAAAACTCTAACACTCGACCCTTTGATAAATTACTCCCTAATGTCATCAAACAGGAACTTTCAGTATGGGATTTTTGGCTTGAATCAGCCTCCATTGTGGCAAGGAACAAGCAGTTTCATGGTACTTTAATAAATACATGCTTGGCACACTATTTCTGAATGTACTTAGCTAACAATAAATTGATGATACACCATGATAGATAGATATTTGATTCTTATTAGATACCAGACTATCTAAGGGGAAACATGGGTTGAATGGGAGTATGAGTATCAGACATAAGAGGGCCACCATATGTTAGGAACATTAAATACTCTTCATGCCAGTTGTTTGTAACTGTGAATACCCTGCACCAACCTTTGTCTGGCCATATTTATAAATTGTAGTACTACACTATTAGGAAATACATGTGCACTTTCTTTTTTGCTTGACTTCATTTTTATGTCTTATCCTGTTTCTGGCCCCAGGGCTTTTCAATAAACAGATATCCTCCATTGATGTATTAGGCAGCCAGTTTGCTGCTTGAAAGCAGATTGCTTAAGAGGGAAATGATGAAAGACAGATTTGGTGGGCTCCTGTCTGTTTGATGACACTACCCAACTCTATAAACTCAGCATCTGGTCTCACTCAATCTGCAGCACAGGCCCTGTGCACCTTATGATGGAAAAATAAAACTGCACCCATTAGAAATACTAAAAGTATTTGAGCTTTCACTCGCAATAAACCAGGTATGTTTTTATCTGGATGTTTGTGGAAGACTCAATGAAAATACATATAGCCATCTCAAACACACACTGCTGTAAATAAACATTTTAAGATAACATGGCATGCAGGCAAGGCATGCAGTGGGGTAGGTGATAATAAATACAATGATATGCTGGGCATGATTTTATTTCATTATAACAACCCCAATCCTAATCACTTTCTAGTCCAGAGATTTAAAGATCTTTACCATTGCCTGTTTGGGTGTTTTCTTATAATTATTCGCTGTATTGTCGCAATATGTAAATAATACCATGCAGAGCTGTCCATCTGACCAGGCACAGGGAATCACAAACACAATCCAGCCCTCTGATCTCCCACTTTACTATTTATCAAACAAGCTTTGTCTCTGGCTCCCTGGAAATTGCCTTTCAGATATTTATTTTACCCTCTCCCTCTCCATTACTAATTGACAATACAGGGTTTGTTGCACATCCAGACTCTCTCCAGCATGTTTGCTGCGGTGAGGAGTTAAGATTCAGGGGCTGGACATTCTTCTATACCCCTGAGGCTGGCCAGCAAGAGCGCAATTCAGCTAAACACTTCCATTCATTTGCCTACTGCTACAGTTCCAGTGCAGGCTGAGCTGGGAGCTTCATTTGGGTTCTTCTGCCATTGTCCCTTCTTCTCAGCATTAAGATGTATTTATTATGGACAAGCCTGGTGCTGTATGCAAGTCTGCTGCTGCCTTCACATTCTCAGCCTGACAACCAGAAGGTAAAGCAGAGAAGCCTGCACAAAAAGGACCTGGACATCATTGAGAGAGTGAGTTCTGCTTTCTTCTTATCTACTTTGTATAGGTATGAAATCTATTATCTGATTAAGGGGTATTTCTGTAATATGGAGCACTGCATAGCAAAGCTGCTAAAAGTGGATTTAAGGAATCTTAGTTAACTTCAAGTAAATAGTACTTGCTAATACTAAAAAAAGTACTTTTACTAATAAAAGTAAATCAGTCATTAATGAAGAATTTTAGGAGACTATGGCAAATTATATTACTGTATTTCAGAGCTTTCTTTTTCAGAAAACAGCTCATATACGTTTATATAGTCATCTTTTGTATCTGAACCTTAGTATATACTAATATTACATGTATCAATAGATAGAAAATGAACCTTGCTACATTTTTGTGCAAAAAGAAGTGTGACAGGTGAGTGCTGAGTAAATGTGTGTGTATATATATGTGTATATGTAACTAACTATGTAACTAACTATATATATATATATATATATATATATATATATATATATATATATATATATATATATATATATATATATATATATATATATAAAACCAAAGGAATGGTGCACTCCGCAGACAAAATTAATACCTGGGTGCCAGCATGGGAAATAAGCAGTGAAAAAGGATTGCGGCACTCACAGGTGTGCCGCAATCCTTTTTCACTATATGTATATATATATATATATATATATATATATATATATATATATATATATATATATATATATATAGTGAGTAAAGTACCCCTTCTTGTAAAATATAAGGATATTATAAGTTACTGAGGAGTTTCATGATCATATAAAAACCATATACAGGTCATGGAACTCCGAGGTAACTTCTAATATCCTCATATTTTACAACTGGGGGTACTTTATTTATTATAATACACAAGTTTCAGTGAGTTGTGACAGAAATGACATCAGAACTCACCGTTTATAACTGATGACATCAGAACTCACCGTTTATAAGGATATAAGCCATGAATATCCTGTAAATTATATCCTTATAAACGGTGAGTAGTGATGTCATCAGTTATAAACGGTGAGTAGTGATGTCATTTCTGTCACATGACTCACTAAAATTTGTGTATTATAATAAATAAAGTACCCCCAGTTGTAAAATATGAGGATATTAGAAGTTACCTCGGAGTTCCATGACCTGTATAAAAGCACTCGGCCTTCGGCCTCGTGTTTTTATATAGTCATGAAACTCCTCGGTAACTAATAATATCCTTATATTTTACAAGAGGGGGTACTTTATTCACTATATATATATATATATATATATATATATATATATATATATATATATATATATATATATATATATATATATATATAGAAAGTCCAACTGTACCCGCACTCTTACTCCATTATTTGATGTTTGGTGCTTGGTCAAAGAAGTATTATATGGAATTCAGACATGGACCAGCACTCCAATAATCTGCAAACAAAATGTGTTTATTGAGTCATCACTCGTGAAAACAACGTTTCGGCCCTCATTGGGGCCTTTATCAAGGAGTATAAATATAGTAGGGATGCACCGAATCCACTATTTTGGATTCGGCCGAACCCCCGAATCCTTTGTGATAGATTCGGGCCGAATACTGAAACAAATCCGAATTTGCTTATGCAAATGGGTGTGAAGGGAAAAACATTTTTTACTTCCTTGTATTGTGAGAAAAAATCATGAGATTACCCTCCCCGCCCCTAATTTGCATATGCAAATTAGGAATCGGATTCGGTTCTGCCGGGCAGAAGGATTCGGCCGATTCCGAATCCTGCTGAAAAAGGCCGAATCCTGGATTCAGTGCATCCCTAATATATTGGACCTGACCCATGCACACTACCCAAATCCTTTCACCCTTAGCCTGACCTGCAAGCAGCTACCATTGGAAACATGAATGTGGTGTTATCAGAGGCACGAGGAAAGATGTTACAGAGAGGTAACAGAAAGGGAGGGTGTACGGTAAAAGGTGAGCGGAAAGGATTGCCTTCAGGTACCAGGTACAATAATGACACCATCAGTTGGGGAGCAACACAAGCATGAAAAATGTTCCTGGGTGTTGCAAAATAAGAGTTGTGATGGGCTATTTGTATCCCCTATGGTGACTGATAGCCTACAGGAGACTCTGTTTGGCAGTTCTCCTTGTTTACATGCAACCAACATTTGCCTCCAAGCTAGGAATTGAAAAATAAGAATCTGCTTTGTGGCCACTGGGAGCACGGCCAAGAGGTTGGTGAGCAACATGTTGCTCACAAGCCACTGGTTGGGGATGACTGTCCTAGGGGATCTATGAGTACTCTTTATTCATCGCTATAAACTATTGCAGAACAGGGAATCACTTATCCACTGGAGGGGGGTGCCAAAATGTTAGATACCACTCAGTGAATTAAATCACTACCTTTTTTCTTTGGGCTGGTGCCCCATGATCATGATTAATTATTTTTCAGGAGGAGCAAAAAAGGAGCTCTAGGAGTGCAGCGGATATTCAATCTGGCACAGTTAATGAATGCTTGCCTTGCAAGTCTAAGGAAGGGATTCCTTAATATACCATTGCGAGAATTTAGCATATTCTTTACCTGTAAATGTTCCCAAGACATGGTTGGACTGGGCAGTTGGTACACCGGCAAAAACCCTGTGGGCCTCAGCCTTCATGGGACCCCTCTAACCCAGATACGCTCCCTGTGGATGCTCCCGTGCATTCCCAAGCAAGATACAAGCACCTGGAAAAAAAAGGTTATGTGCAGGGCAGGCAGGGGAGGGGATGGAATAGGAAGGAGGGTCTTGAGGTTGCAAGGGTGGCTCTTGACATGCAGCCCTAGTGGGCCCGCACACCTAGGGTTGCCACCTTTTAATAAAATTTCCACAGGCTGGTGTTGGGGGCAGGAACAAAGGGGCGGGCCATGATGTAAAAGGGGCAGGTTGTGATGTAGAAAGGGGCGTGTTGTGATGTAAAGGGGCGGAGCCAGAGTATGTGATTGGCCAGAAGGCAGCAAAAAAAGTAAATTTTGAGCGGATTGGGGCCGGGTCAAGGGCTTTTGTTAGGGGTATTACAAATTTACCGGCAGCTGCAGGGTTACCAGATGGGTGGCAACCCTACACACACGCCAGTCCGACGCTGCCCCAGGATCACTGCTAGTTACTGTCTGGCCAGGCCCGGATTTGTGGAAAGGCCACCTAGGCCCGGGCCTAGGGCGGCAGGATTTTAGGGGGCTGCCCAACCACACCCACATTTGTTCAAAAACACTGGCGATGCGCTGGAGATACAATCATTTAATACATTTCCTGTGCGCCAATCCCCATTGCTCCTGTCCCCCTAGAGGGGACAAGGGTGACGACCGGTAGTGGGCCTAGGGGCGCCCACTATGTAAATCCAGCCCTGTGTCTGGCAGCATAGTGAAGTCATCATTGTGCTGCTCCCATTCAGGGCTGTGGAAGTAAAGCTCCTCCCACGGTTAGAGAGAGGAAGCAGGAAGTGACAACATTCAACTGTGAATATTTATTTGAGACATGAAAGGGGCATTTACTGAACCTAGACTGGAGCACTACTATGGTCGCCACCTTTTCTGGAAAAAAATACCGGCCTTCCTATATTCTTGCCATTTTTTCCTATTAATAACATTGGCATCAAACATCATTTTTACCGACCAGGCTGGTAAAATACTGGCCAGGTGGCAACCCTAAGCACTAGACTGAACCTAGACTAAACCTAGAAAAAATTTAGATTATTACATGGCAGCATATGAACCAGTGCATTCTGCATCAGAATTAACAACCAGCCTTCTAAATCAGCTCCTGTGGCCAATGTTTTGGCTAGGGATGCACTGAATCCACTGTTTTGGGATTCATCCGAATCCTGAATCCTTAATGAAAGATTCAGCCAAATCCTGAACTGATTTGCATATTTAAAATAATTTACTTCCTTACTTTCCCGACGGCTAAAATTGAAATCGCCGGTGGGATGGCACTCGGATTGATTCGTTTTCTAAAGTCGCCTCAAGTTTCCTCGTCAGGCAACTTCGGAAAACGAAGCGATCTGAGTGCCATCCCGCCAGCGATTTAGATTCTAGCCGGCGGGAAGGTTTGTCGGGGAGATTAGTCTCCCGAAGAAGAGGAGAGTAGTCGCCAGCGACTATATCTCCCCGAATCTTCCCGTGAGTCTCTGCCCTTAAATTATAGGGCTGTAATTCAATATATAAAATACAGCATTTCTAGCCATATTATTTTTTTCGCCATTAGTTCGCCTTTAAAGCATGTAAAAAACTATTGCTTAAACATTGGTAATTAAGCAGCATGAATCAACTCAGTTACCGGAATGAGTCATTTTTCTTCTGCCAATCACAGGACTGTAACGCAATACCACAAATAAATGTTTATAGGAAATGCCTGGCAGAGGTACATTCATTAAGACAAATTTGGGGTACTTGCTCATTTGTGACTCAGTGACACTGTAACTGAATAATATCCTAACAAAAGATGAGAAAGAATAACAGAATAACATTATAATGAGTCACATGGGAGTTTCCTGACCATATAAAGGCACCGAGCTATAGGTTGCCTTATACATGTTAAAGAAATCGGGGGGGGACTTATAGTATGCTTTTAAAAAAACACATTTAAAGGAGAACTAACACAGTCGTCAACTCTTTTGCGCTTCTTCTTCTTCTTCTGCTGCTGTTGCTTCTCTGCTCCTATGAGCACCTCCACAGAGATAGCGTGAGCTTTCAAGCTCATTGTACATAGGCATAGGCATTGCGAGGACGTCTGTAGGAGTCAGGAGAGTAGAAACTGGATGGCAGAGAAAAGGCGATCGCCTTGAACAATGAGCTTGAAAGCTCACTAGGGGATGCACCGAATCCACTATTTTGGATTCGGCCAAACCCCCGAATCCATAGCGAAAGATTTGGGCGAATACCGTACCAAATCAGAATTTGCATATGCAAATTAGGGATTGGAAGGGGGAAACATTTTTTAGTTCCTTGTTTTGTGACAAAAAGTCACAAGATTTCCCTCCCCACCCCTAATTTGCATATGCAAATTAGAATTCAGATTTGGTTCGGCCGGGCAGAAGGATTCAGCCGAATCCTGCTGAAAAAGGCCGAATCCCGAACCGAATCCTGGATTCGGTGCATCCTTAAAACTCACGCTTTCTCAATGGAGGCGCTCATAGGAGCAGAGAAGCAACAGCAGCAGAAGAAGAAGCGCAAAAGAGTTGAAGACTTTGCTGTGGAGAGAGTTGCACCAGTGGATGGGACGGATGGTGCTTCTTCTCTGCACTTTCACCAGCCTGGATCCCCAGAGCTGGAGCACTCAGTGTGCAGCATCCCGGCTTCATGTGAGGTTGCATCAAAATGGGGCAGTGTCGCACAGCGGCTCCAATGCTCCATTACCTCTGTCCCTGGTCAGTCACCTGCATAAAAGTGCTGGGCTCTAGAACTGATCATATCGCTAACCAAAAATTGTTTTTAAATTTTTTTTTTGATGTTACTGGTCCTTTAACTAAAGAAGTAGGCTAGAAATGTACGTTTTGTGCTTCTGTACCAGCCCAAGGCAACCACAGCCGTAGCAGTAAAGATCTGTGTCTCCAAAGATGCCCCAGTAGCTCCTCATCTTCTTTTCTGCTGATTCACTGCACATGCTCTGTGCTGCTGTCACTTAAACCAGTGCAACTAGCATCAGAATTTAATAATCAGCCCTGTAGCATCAGTTTATATTACAGACAAACCTCATTTTCTGCTGGATAATTAGTGACGACCCCTAAGCTTAGCTTCTCAACAGCTGCTCAGAGCCCACTGAGCATGTGAGTGTCGCAGACACTTTCCAAGATGGTGACCCCCTGTGACAAGTTTGAAGTCCCAAATCATTGCTGCAATTTTAGTTCTCCTTTAAGACTGCAAGCACAGTTGTAGGCATGAAAAAATCCACGCAGTCAGTTTCTTGTAAAACCCCAATTCATTAAAGGTACTTGTGTCAACATTCGCTCAGAGCATTTACATATAGCTGCGCTTGGCACCGCTCCCTTCATCCTGCCTTGTGTTCCAAACTGAGCGCTGCTGTGTCTACTGATGCAGAGGGAAATTGGTGCTACCTCCAGCTCCATACTAGACAGTAGCTCCATACCCAGTATGGCAATCTGTGGGTTCTGGCAAATACCAGAGGGGCTGCTGTACGATGCCATAGAAAATCAGTGTGCTTGGAATACCAGGGCCTATTTTGACTCCCAGTCCAGACAGAATGCTAGGAGTTAGCATTAGTGATTTTAAACAGCCTAGGAGCCAGTAAGGTTAGATATAGGGCTGAAACCATTTAGGGGCACATTTACAAAGCTCGAGTGAAGGATTCGAATGAAAAAAACTTCGAATTTCGAAGTGTTTTTTTGGCTACTTCGACCATCGAATGGGCTAGTTCGACCTTCGACTACGACTACGAATCGAAGGATTCGAACTAAAAATCGTTCGACTATTCGATAATCGAAGTACTGTCTCTTTAAGAAAAACTTCGACCCCCTAGTTCGGCAGCTAAAAGCTACCGAACTCAATGTTAGCCTATGGGGAAGGTCCCCATAGGCTTTCCTGCATTTTTTTGATCGAAGGATATTCCTTCGATCGTTGGATTAAAATCCTTCGAATCGTTCGATTCGAAGGATTTAATCGTTCGATCGAACGAATAATCCTTCGATCGTTCGATCACAGGATTTGCGCTAAATCGTTCGACTTCGATATTCGAAGTCGAACGATTTTAGTTCCTGGTCGAATATCGAGGGTTAATTAACCCTCGATATTCGACCCTTAGTAAATCTGCCCCTTAATCTTTTTTAAACTGTTTGGATATTGCTAAAACTATAGTGGGATGACTGTAAAGACCATATTTATTTATTTTTATAATTGTGTTACAAACTAAGGGGCACCCAAATTTGGGCCAATTTGTTTTGATGCCCAAGGTGATACACTTGGCCGGCGTCCTGCCTGCCACCCCACCAATGCTGCTGCTTGCTTGCAGCACCCCCTTCCGCTTGCTATCCCCCCCCCCCCCACCAAAGATCCCCCTGACTCTTGCTCTTAAGTCTGTGGATTTATTCTACCCTTTAGTGGTACCCTATACACATTCCTCTGTGCCTTCACCCTAATTCTACCTCCCCACATTTTATTCTTCCTAGTTGTATACACCAGTATTCTGTTCTAAGGTTTATTTTACTTGCATTTAATTAGGGTTTGTTGCATTCTTATACTTTTTGATGTTCATTTATAATATACAGGTATGGGACCCGTTATCCAGAATGCTTGGGACCTGGAGTTTTCCAAATGATAGATCTTTCCGTAATTTTGATCTTCATACCATAAGTCTACTAGAATATCATGCAAATATGAAATAAACCCAATAGGCTGGTTTTGCTTCCAATAAGGATTAATTGTATCTTAGTTTGGATCAAGTACAAGGTACTGTCTTATTATTACAGAGAAAAAGGAGATCATTTTTAAAAACTTGGAATATTTGGATAAAATGAAGTCTATTGGATACACACTTTCTGTATTTCCAAGCTTTCTGGATAATGGGTTTCCGGATAATGGATCCCATACCTGTATTAAGAATAGCAGGCTGAACTGACAAAAACTCACTTTAGTTAAAAATATATTAAGCAGGCATTTTAATACACTTCAAAAGACTTATTTATTATGATTTGCAACGACGTTTGGATTGGTGGTTGATGCATGCTGCATAGCTGCCCAGAAACAATTATAGTCTGCAGCATACCCTTGTACTTATTATTAATCAGTCATGCATAATGTGGAGTTCTTAGGTGACTGGTATAAAACGGATGTGGTTACAAGACTATTAATATTTAGCAAATATACAATGAATGATATATAATACCATGTGAGCTTATTATAAATCAGAGATGATTAGCTGGCAGCACTCAAACTGTGGTTGCACTAAAAATCCCAGCATCCCAGCAAGGGCTGTTCAGGGAATGCAGAGAACTCTTTTTTTTTAATTGTAATAATATTTAGTCTATAAAAGAGTTTTAAAATATATACATTTCTGGGCACATAAATATAGGCCCTGTAACATACAATCAGACATTTTAGATGTGTAGAGAGTTAAAAGGAACAAGGTCCCATTTCATTTCTCCAGACATTTGTTAGTAAATTATATCTTTTAAACATTCCAGTCCTGTGATTACAGTATATACAGAGGAACTGCAACGTGTCTATTGTAACGCCTGCCAAAATATATCCGGATACTGCACTCATTAGCACTTTTTCACACGGGCACATCTAAACTGTAAGAACTCATACATTAAATTGCAAATATATACTGAGTTTTAGAAGTGGATTTGAATCTTGTTTTTTATTTCTGTTGTACAGCACTGCAGAATATGATTTAATAAATGGCAGTTATTGGGATCTTTTATCTGGAAACCCGGTATCCAGAAAGCTCTAAATTATGGGAAGGTCAACTCCTATAGACTCCATTTTTTTATCAAATAATTCAAACATTTTTAGAAAATATTTCCTTTTTCTTTGTAATAATAAAGCAGTGCCTTGTACTTAACAACTAAAATATAATTAATCTTTATTGGAAGCAATACAATCCTACCGGGTTTATTTAATGTCCACATTTTTTTTTAGTAGACTTTAAAGTCTGTTGATCCAAATTACAGAAAGACCCCCTATCTGGAAAACGACAGATCCCGAGCATTCTGGATAACAGGCAACATACCTGTAATAATAATTTTGAAGTAGAACTGAGATTGGTTAGACTTACTAGAGGCGCACGCCTGATCTGCTAGACCATTCCCAGCTAGGACACGCAGGACCATGCCATACACGGGCCAGAACGGTACAATCTCAAGATCAGGGGTTACCAAACTTTTTCCACCCGTGAGCAACATTCAGATGTAAAAAGAGTTGGGGAGCAAAACAAGCATGAAAAATGTTCCTGGTTAGAGGGTTGTGATTGACTATTGGTAGCCTTTATGTGAACTGGCAGCCTACAGGAGCCTCTGTTTGGTAGGACCCCTGGTTTTTATGCAATTAAAACTTGCCTCCAAGCCTGGAATTCAAAAATAAGCACCTGCTCTGAGGCCACTGGGAGCAACATCCAAGCGGTTGGGGAGCAACATGTTGCTCACGAGCTACAGGTTGAGGATCACTGGTTTAGATGGTTACACATAGCATGGGTGCCTTTCTATTATAACAATTGTTTGTGCAAAAAACTTACCGAAAAACTGTAATACCAAAATTTGCCAAGTTTTAATCAAGTTGGTCTTTTAGAGGTTTTCGCTAATAATTTTTTTAGAACTTAAATTTTTCGAGGTTTTCTGATTTTTAGCACATCATTCATCATTTTTTAAAAAAAATTATATCTGGATGTTTTACTAAAATACTTGGCATTCGCAGTTTTAGAGAAATAGAGTTTATTCGTGATTTCAAGAACATCTAAAAACTACTAAAATGAGACTTTTGATAAATAGGCCTCCCTGGCTTTATGCACGTCTCTGCCTGGCCTATATGGACATCCCTGTAGAAACAGAGGCACCTTTCTGGGTACTTTTCATATTTCCGTTGCCCTGAGTTCCTACCTGGTTTCTCAGATTGGGCCAGAGAGAAGTGCGTTTCTGACCAATGTCCCTTTTGAGATGGCCAAGGTTAATCATTTTATAATATACTGTATGTTTCATCTTGTTCACCACAGCACTGACATGCTTTCATGCATTACTGTAATTGAGGGAAAGTGCTCTGCCTATGGGCAATGTCCATATCTGACACAGAGGGCAGATTTGCAAAGGGAAATGCAATTACCCAAATACAACATTTTCCCCAGAATTTCAGCACTGTAATGTTCAGAGCGAGTTGCACCTGATGCAACTTCATCTTATGCATCACAATTGCACTCGGGCTTCAATGAGTTTGTAATCGATTCAGACGTCAGTTGGCATAATTTCCAGCACTGGTGTGAGAGTAATGCATGCAACCAAAATTTTTGTTGTTGCAATTGCCCTGCGCTTATATATGCAGGCTACTGTAGGAACCCTGGAACTAACGCCTGCATTGGAGGTGGCAGTGGCTCCAGGGCTCCCAAAGTGGCCCTACTTAGCCACATCACACGACCCTGTACAAATGGCTATTCAACATCTAATAACAAGTGCTGTGCGAGTCTATGGAATCTGCCACTTGTTATTGTTTGACTGGGCTCCCTGTACATTCCAAGGCACTGATTGAGGGCCAGAGTGATGACATTTTTGCTAATTATGCTTCAACATAAGCTGCATTTCTTCATCAGATGATTGGCTTCTGCCAATCATCTTAAGTGGCCTCTTTTGTCAAGGTACCTTTAAATTTTATTATCTCTTACTCCATAGCACAAACATATTCCGCAGCCCTTTACAGTGATTATTCCCTGCCCCAGTGGAGCTTACAATCTAAGGTCCCCATCACATTCACACACACTATGGTCAGTTTTATCATTTAACCTGCCTCCTTTTCATAATGGGCTGTGTATAAGAACATCATTTATATATATGTGTGTGTATATATATATATATATATATATATATATATATATATATATATATATATATATATATATATATATATATATATATATATATATATATATATATATAAAATATGCATATGTCTATTTAGGTAAAAGAAGGGATTCATTTATTTTTTTATCCCTGGGAAAAGTATTCAGTAGTAGCTGTAAATGTTGGAATCCTTAAACATCAAGTTCAAACATCTCTTAAATAATTTTTTTTAAATGATCATTCTGAAACCAGAAGACTGTGTACACATTACATTGTACATACATGTGCATACATATATACACATACATGGTATATCTATATATGTGGCACAGGTCATTTGAAGGGGTTGAACTTGTTGGACTTTTGTATTTCTTTCAGCACAAATTAATTAGGTAACTATGTACTGCAATGCACAACAAACAATAACAATTACAGGTATGGGACCTGTTATCCAGAATGCACAGGATCTGATGTTTACCGGATAACAGAGCTTTTCTTAATTTGGATCTTGGACCTACAAGTCTACTAGAAAGTCATGTAAACATGAAATAAACCCATTAGGTTTGTTTTGCTCCAATAAGGATTAATTATATCTTAGTTGGGATCAAGTACAACATACTGTTTTATTATTACAGGGAAAAAAGGAAATAATTTTTAAAAATTTAGATTATTTGGATAAAATGGAGACAACCTTTCTACGTGGGTCTACGTGGGGTGGGAGGTAGGGTTTTTTTTTTGGTAAACAGTTGAATTCTCCTTTAAGGAATTCTGTCATGATTTTTATGGTTCACTTTTTGCATTGCAAATAATTCTCTCTGCCATTTAAAGTTTTATTCTTGAACCAAAAAATGTAAAAAGCAAGAGAAAGCTGGGGTAATCCTGCTTTGGTGCTATTCTCATGTCTACCACTAAGTGGGGCTGATAATTGTTAGGTGAGCATTACATGGACCACCAAGAAAAGAGCCAGATAGAAATAAATTGTGCAGACTACAAAACAATACAAGATCCAATTTATGTTCCAACACATTGGGTTTGTAGATCTTCACCTTCTTTTCCTTTTGTAGAACTTTTTAGGCTGTCCTGCTAATATGTTCTGGGCTGGCAGTGGTAAATGAAACCCCACCAAGTAACATTCCCCACCCTGTTTTTAGGTCTGAACTGTTTTAATAGGAGCACGTAGTAGGTTGTGTTAAATAACCCTCATCTGCAGTGTTGAATGTTACTTGTTCACTGGGGGTTATGAACACTATTACTGTACATGTATAAACAATGTTGTAATACATTAGAATAATATACTGCAGATTTGATGTCATTCTGGTGTGCCCTGGGGGCCTGGCCTTGTGCAGTTGGAAAGTAGCATTCCTATTGTTAACACAGCTGCTGCCTTAATTTTCAAATGGAAACAGACAATTGCAATAGCCCAACCCAAAGCCCTGGACAGTAGTAAAGGGACCATGGCAGCTGTTAACAGCTTTAAAAAATGTGTTTGTTGGACAATCTACAGATACAATATATTGCAACTTAACATGTCTCAGCGGTTTTAGTATAAAAGGATTAACAACTTTAGACTAAAACCACTGCTGGAGCAAAATACAGGGATCCCTTGAGCCTGATTTTCATGCACCTAATTTGCAAAAAGTAGGCACAAAGAAAGTTTGATTCTAATGCTTTCTGTAAGCATTTTAACACATTTAGCACATTGGCACACATTTTTGTGCCTTGTGCTCCACTGGCCATAAGTAAAATTTTACTTGAATCTGGGATGTGGCTGGGGCAACTTGGCATCATCTTAAATAAGGAATTACTATTAGTGTTACATTTATTTATACTGCGCCAGCATATTCCACAACGCTGTACAATAAATGGGTACATACATTAAGGGGGTTATTTACTAAACTTGATTTTTTTTTTCTGTTCATGGTTTTTTGGGGAAAAAAAAAGAGGGGAAAAAACTTATATTTTTCGAGATTTGTTATACCTCGAAGCGGCAAATGTCCGAATTCGAAAATCCGCCATCTTAAACCTGTCAAGGTCTTGTATAATCAATGGCAGATGTCCCTTTTACAATCTGAAGATATTGTGATGTGCTCTGGATTTCATCTGATAATCTGAGAAATTCGGGGGTTTTGTGCAATAACCTGAAAAAATCAAGCGATTTGGGTGTCAAATTCGTATTCGATTTCTTTTTCGTTTTGGGTCAAATTTGGAAGTCAGTATCCATAGAAATCTTTCCATTTTCATATGGTGGAAAGCTAAAGGGTGTTTTATGTGTCATGAAGCTTAGATATGGTTTTAAAGTATCTTATTAGGGGGATTTAATTCCATTTGGGTATGGTAGCTGTAAGAATTTAGGTAAGGTATAGGTCAAGCTACACTTGTTAGAACTTTTAAGATCAGTTCAAAAGGCAAAAATAAGTTGCACTTTTGATTCAGTCTCTGCAATACTTCTGACACTCCTTTCACATACTTATAGGGGCACATTCATTAACTTCGAGTGAAGGAATAGAAAAAAAAACCCTTTGAATTTCAAAGTGTTTTTTTGGCTACTTCGACTATCGAATGGGCTACTTCGACCTTCGAATCGAAGGATTCAAACTAAAAATCGTTCGACTAATCGACCATTCGATAGTCGAAGTACTGTCTCTTTAAGAAAAAACTTCGACCCCCTAGTTCGCCACCTAAAAGCTACCGAACCCAATGTTAGCCTATGGGGAAGGTCCCCATAGGCTTGGCTAAGGAGCAAATTCATCAACGTTCGAATATCGAGGGTTAATTAACCCTGGATATTCGACTGGGAATGAAGATCCTTCGACTTCGAATATCGAAGTCGAAGGATTTTGCGCATATACTTCGATCGAACGATTTGAAGGATTTTAATCCAACGATCGAAGGATTATCCTTCGACCAAAAAAAATTTATCCAAGCCTATGGGGACCATAGGCTAACATTGGGTTCGGTAGCTTTTAGGTGGCGAACTAGGGGGTCGAAGTTTTTTCTTAAAGAGACAGTACTTCGACTATCGAACGGTCGAATAGTTGAACTATTTTTAGTTCGAATCCTTTGATTCAAAAGTCGTAGTCGAAGGTCGAAGTAGCCCATTAGATGGTCGAAGTAGCCATTGATGAATTTGCCCCTTAATGTTAAGATTAAAATTCACTCCCTCCATTGGTGTACAGTGTACTCACCTTCATGTGGGTTGGGGCATCCCTTGATAGACCTCTTCTGTATCAATCTGCTACACAGTGTTGTTTGCAGTGGATCACTTGAGATTCCTCTCTGATAGCCTCCTAAGCTTCTCTAGTTGTCCTTCTATCTCTAGCAGCCTTGGTGGTCACAGTACTACTTGGCCACATCAAACCATAGTCCCTGGAAAGGTGTTTGGCAGCCACCAGCAACAAACATCTTAGTACTAATGAGCAACAGCAAGTTGAGTGTTGTCTCAGAAGAAGGGTAATTCCAGGGGCTCTGCTTTTACACAATTTAAGACTGGTGGACTGAGCCATTTTATCTGATGAAGAAATGTGGCATCTGGGTTAAATATTAGCTCACAAGTCCTACAATCACTGCAAATAATTTAGGTGACAGGACAAGTTGTTATATTTATTATGCTGGACAAAAACTTCATTAACCAATGAAAGGCATCAGATCAGCCATGTTTAAAGAGGTAACTAAAGGAATATCAGGAAGACAACCAAAAACATCCTTTTAATGGTGTCTTTTAAAAGTTGGTTTCGGTCTCAAGAGATTTTTCGCATATATAAAAAACGATGGCAGAGGAGCATCAGATTTTGGGATCAATGCCTTCGTCAGGAGACACTATATTTAATGGCTAGGGATAAATAGTTAGGGCCTCCATATGGCATTTACCTTGGCATGGGTATAATATCTTAACAACTTTATAATCATAAACTTAACACAAACACACAAATCAGCTACTTTTACAGGGTACCACAAACTCTAAGGGGCAAATTTACTAACCTCCAAAAATTCGCCAGCGATGGCTTCACTCACATCGCAACACTTCGCCAGGCGTAGATTCGCCAGGACAACGAAATTCACTAAAATCCGAAGTTGCGTCCAGCCGAACGCTGGTGAAGTTGCACTAACGTTATTGTGGCAAGCAAAGCAAAGTTGCGCTAGCTTGCCTCATTTGCATACGGCGGGAAGTTAAAGTTGAATGGACGTATATGTTGCAGCAAATACATTACACTACACAAGCCCGGGAAACTTTAATAAAATAAAATAGAGTTGTTATATTGCCCTACACATGAGCTCACTGTATAGTTTATGTGCCATATGTTAGGAAATGTAGGGGGGAAGCCGGATACCCCAAAAAAAATTTACGATCTTTTGCAGCCTATCACCCTGAAAAAGGAAATGACGTTAGCAGTTTTTGGGACTTTGAATAATTTTCAACTATTTTTTGAGGAACTCCTATCTACTCTATTGCACTTCACCTGGTCTGAGGTGGCAAAGGCAAGTCTGGAGCAAGAGGTAGCGTTCAGTAAAATCCGCATCCTAGTGAATTTGCGTAGTTACGTCCATTCGCCAGAGCGCAAATTTGCCTGGCTTTAGGGAGCGAAGTACCGCTAGAGTCTATCTCCTTCGCTAGTGAAGTTACGCCAGTGGCCTTTAGTAAATCGGCGAAATTCCAAAATGACGTCATGCTGGCGAATTTTCGCCAGCGTTAGTCACTTCGCCCTTTAGTAAATTTGCCCCTAAGAGCGTGAGATTTTATCTAACACGGATAGTCTTGGCTGAAAGTTTGACAGTTACTCTTCAACCTTTACAATGTCTTGTTGATACTTTTCAGATTAAATGATATTATTAATGGCATTATAGCATCACTGAATGTACTATTAGGTTATGAATAAGAATTCCCATCACCACACCACTACCATATCTGGATGTACTCATGTCTGGCATCACTGATGTAATAGGAATGTGTTCTAGGGGAGACCTGAGCATGCCTTAGGTAAAGAGCTGTATTTCACTCATTTCATTATATGTGTATATTTTTATATGTCCATGCCTTTTCGCTGGGACGAGGATTGGCTGAATACACACAGCTAGAATTGGATTAGTGTGTGAGTGCAGGAATGACTGCCAATCATAACACAGCTGCACATTCAAATCAAACATCGAAACCACAGAGAATAGGACTGATGACATCCTCTGTCTGTTCTAAAATACACTGGGCATGGAAAATACCAAAGCATTTACATATAAATTCAAGTATTTCTATATTTGGTATTCTATGTGGTATCAGTTTTCTTTATGCACTGAAAATAGAAAAGAAAGGAATCAGGTTCCAGGTTGGCGCTAAAGCCAACAAAACCATGTCTGGATGGACCCATGTGGCATTTCCAGCATTAAAGGAACACAATTAGTTTTATGTCCATAGAATATTTACCAAGGTGATATTTAGCAAATCAGTTTAACGAATAGTGATTTTTATACCATTTTTGAGATGCTCATAAATTGTCCTGGTGCATGACAATTTGGTCCAAGCAACTCTTGATGTCTAAGGTGGCCATAGACGCACAGAAAAGATCATACAAAATGAATTTTCATATGATATTTGGTGTGTGTATGGTGGGAAAAGAGCCGACCGATATCAGCAGAAGACTTGGACATCGGTTGGCTCGTCGATTGGGGGGAAATTTGGATCGGGTGCAGTGGCGTAACTACCAGGGGAGCAGAGGGTGCAATTGAGCCAGGGCCCGCGACCCCTCAGGGCCCCCCGGCAGCTCGCGGCGCCACTGGATTCATGCAGAAAAAAAGAGTATGGAGGGGGGCCCGGCTGCTAGTCCCGCCAGGGCCCTCCCCCCTCCAGTTACGTTACTGATCGGGTGCCTTTGAAGGCACTGGAACATCGGCCACTGTTAGTGCTGAATCGTCAGATAAAGGTAGGATTCCATTGTTTCTACCTGTATATCTGATGATCAGCTCTACACGTGTGTATTGAAACAAACAATCTTTCTTGGAATGATCTTCTCCAAGAAAGATCGTAATTGTTACGTCTATGCCCACCTTAACAGTAACTGAAGTACAATATTTATTTTTACTCCACATTTACGCTGCCCTGTACAGTCACTGTCAATGCTTTTAATTAATGGTTATTGGTTTGTGTTGGGAAAATCATGGCACAGCACCATGGCAGGAATCCCACCAGCCTCCAGAAGGCCTCCAGCATGGACCTCATCTTCTTAGTGGTAAGCTGCCAGCGGAGAAGGGATAGCAAATGGGAGTTCATCGTGCAAAGTTTGTGTTAGGGACATCAGCTCTCTAGGTATGTCTCTGAACAAAGAAACAACTGTATATTGCTGCAAATATAAATCTACTTTTCATTAATGCATGCAGTCAGTGAAAAGCTTTTCTAGAAGTACAGTCTTTCATTCTTTAGCAGTCTCTTTTAGCAGTCATCTTTACTCCCCTTTCTGGCTCATAGGCTGCTTTTTTCATTATTTTGTATTTCAGTTTCATATTTTCCACATCATGGCCTACAATTCCTCAAGCCAAGGTATTTTGTGCAGTCTTCCAGGGTAAAGTCAGTAATATCAATACATCTAGGAATCCGTCCTTAGAAACAACAAGGCCAGGCTTTATAGGATCTTCAGTATTTATACTGGCACTGAACTGGCCTGTGGGGATTAAAGCCAAGCCAGAGAAACTATGGCAAAGCTGACTGGACTATGCTTTTTTACAAGGTTTTAATTCATAGGATGCTGTACAGTGAATTTGTTTCATATGTATTGGGACATTTTAAAGGGATTCTGTCATTATTTTTATTTCTAAATTATACTGCAAATAATTCACCATATAAAATGTTATTCCTGAACCAACAAGTGTTTTTTAGTTGTAATATTGGTGTGTAGGCAGCCTCTAAGATAGTTTTTCCTCGGCATGTGCTTTCCAGCACTTTATGATGGAACTGCTTTCAGTTAAGCTTTAAGCAATGGAGAAACATTGGTGTAACTGAAGGTGTCGCATAGGGATTCAGATTTTTACTATTGATTGCTGTTATCTTATGTATCAGGGAGCTGTTATCTTGTGTCAGGCAGGGGCGATCCAGGCCATTTTGCCGCCCGAGGCTGGCCTTTGTTCTGCCACCCCCCTCCCCACGGCACTCATCTTTTCAGTGCCGGAGGGGGTCCATATCGCTAGTGCAGAGAGTGCAGTTTTGTTCTCTGCACTAGAAAAGCCAAATTTCCTGGTTGAAAAAATGGCAACCAGGGGGGCACTTGCCTCATTGGCTGAGTGGCCCTGTGGAGCTGTTATCTGGTTACCTTCCCATTATTCTGCTGCTGGGGGGGGGGGGGAAGAGAGCTCCAGCACACGTAAAATGCTCAAGGGATTACGCCCGTGTTTAATGTCAATCCAACAGTAACAATGTTTCGGGGGCGTACCCCTTCGTCAGGTGCTCAAAAACACCCACCACCTTCCTTAAATCCGTTAATTGCAGGTATCCACCCCTCCAATTATGTAAATTTACAATAAGTTATACAGTTAGAACATCAGTCCATGAAAACGCAAAAAAATCCATGAGATACGAGACTTGAATGCTGTTAGGAATAAATTTACACATTAGGGTCCAAAGTATAATACAGGCATTTATAGTTCAACAAGAGCCCCAAAAACACTAAGGGGCACATTTACTAAACTCGAGTGGAGGAATAGAATAAAAAATACTTCGAATTTCAAAGTTTTTTTTGGCTACTTCGACTACGACTTCGAATCGAACGATTCAAATTAAAAATCATTCAACCATTCCATAGTCGAAGTACTGTCTCTTTAAAAAAAAACTTTGACTACCTACTTCGCCACCTACCGAGCCCAATTGTTAGCCTATGGGGACCTTCCCCATAAGCTTTCTAAGCTTTTCTTGATCGAAGGAAAATCCTTCGATCGATGGATTAAAATCCTTCGAATAGTTCGATTAGAAGGATTTAATTGTTCTTCCCTTCGATCTAAGCATTTGCGGTAAATCCTTCGACTTCGATATTCAAAGGATTTTACTTCGAGGGTCAAATATCGAAGGTTAATTAACCCTCGATATTCGACCAATAGTAAATGTGCCCCTAAATTGCAACAAGACCTTATTTATCAAAAAAAGAGTAATTTTAGCCATACCTTCCCCTGCTACTAGATGCTATTCTAAACAATCAGGAGAATCTATAAAGGAATAAGGAAACAAATTAGAAACATAGATATTGGAAAATGTTACAAGCAGCTAGTCAGACTAAATTCCTCATTTAACCCTCTTGGTGTCTGTGTTTGCAACAACCAGATCCAGTAACTTTCACGCTGTGTTAATTTTAATTTTAGGTTATAATCAGCAGTCATTACCTTCTCCAATACCTGCCACCACAATTGGGAAGTTCTATGGCCTTCATCAAAAAAATGTTTGTACAAAAGTGTTTTTTTGTTTATTCTTTTTCTTGTCAGTTTCTTTGTTTATTTCTTTTGGGGGTGGTTTGTAATTTCTAATGGCCGCTTTATGTTCATTTAAGTGTATTTTAACAGGTCTACTCGTTTGCCCAATATAAGCCAGGCCACACGGGCATTTTAAACAATAAATTAAGCCCTTTGGATCACAGGTATGGAAGCCCTTTGTAAAATGCTTTGTGCCTTTTTGTGGGTGAACCACATAATCACCTTTGGTAATGACTATACAATGGCCGCAGTTGAGGCAAGGAAAAGTGCCAACCCTGCTACTACTTTTTTATTATTCACACATGACCCATTTTTCTTTTTAACCAAATCTCCAACGTTCCTTCCCCTTTTGTATGAAAAAACCGGCGGTAAAGTAACGAGATTTCCATGCTTAATATCAGATTTTAAACCCTTCCAATGCTTAAGAATTGTTCTTCTTATGAATTTAGCACTGGTATCATAAATTGAAACAAAAGGGATCCGTTTCTGTTTGAGTGTGACATTCTTTTTTGTAAGTAGATTGGCTCGTGGAATTTTCCCCACCTCCTCACGAATTTTTAAGAGTGCATTTTTATCGTAAACCTTTACTGCGAATTTATCAACCATTTTTTTCTGATTCATAAGCATATAGGGTATAGAAGTTATTCTTCTAACCCTCATTAGTTGGTTTTTCTTGGCTCATTTTCTTGATGTGGACATTCATTGTTCTGATACAGGTTTCAGTACATCAGTCTTTATGAAACCAACAGACCATAATAATCTTTTAAGCCCCACAAGCTTTCATGCCCCCTGTCTGTTCAGTGGTCACAATACGGTGAGAAAATTTGCAGTCACAATATTGTCAAAAATAACTCCAACTACCTCATATAGCCTAAGGCTAAAGGTACACCGAAAAAATCAGTGTACATAAGTTGCTTGGAGCCCCCTATTTTTCCGCTTATAAAAACAAAATCCATTAAGTTTGTTCTTTCTCTCACAGAACTCCTTTTTAGTGTGACACAAATTTGCTCACCAGTTATCCCTCATGGTTATCCTCCCTTCTGAAGAGCAAGTACTTTACCTGTGCCTGTGGGTGCTCAGCTTTAGTAGCAGGGTGCAAAGTTCAAAAAAACATGGTGGTTCACACCTATTTTTTGCAAAATGGCCCCTTATAGCTTATAAACACTTAGGATGTTATTTATCAAGATCAAATTGTTTTTTTTCCTTAAAATTTATCGAATTTCTCGACTCGAATTTCCAGGTAAAAAAAAACTGGGATTATTTGAGATGGATGTATGTTGTATGTATTATGCCCTGAAGCTAAATATAGCTTGAATCTGAAAACACTCCAGCTAAAACCTGTTACGGCCATGTAGAAGTTAATGGCAGACGTCCCTTGAACCATTTGAAGATGTTTGTAGCCGTCATGATGTTCAGGTTTTTTTCAGTGGTCTTCGATCGAAAGCTTGATAAATTAGAGCGATTGAGTTTTTTTTTTAGACAAAAAATCAATCAATTCTTGTATTCAAGTTTTTCACCCCGACTGTTTAAATTTGAGTTTTTTAATAATTAAGAAAACATTTGAGTTGTGAGTTTATTTGAGACATAAAAAACCCTCACACACCTTACAAACTCGACCTTTTATAAATAACTTCCTTATTGTCGCTGAGGGGTTCCAAGTGACAAATGGTGAATTATTACCACTCTTTAAATACTACAGGGTCAGTGTCTGTCTTAGCACTTCTATCAGTCTATCCCAGGGAAACAATTCTCTGCCAAGTCGATTTATTGCCATTCTCTCAATGTAGAACTAACATATCAAGTACACATTTATTTAGCAGAGATAGATATATTTTACATTACATAACAAAAAGCAAATTTGGTTTAGGGAGCTAACAGCTCTTTTAGACATTCCCAAGAGGTGGAAATAGTTTTCTAGCTGAATCACTAGCTAATGGTGTTCAACTAAATTGCACTGCGTGACTGTGACAATTAAAAATTGTAGGGTAATTAATAAGTCCTATTTCAGTTATTGGTGCCAATCAACAGATCACACTTAGGATCTGATTGCCGTAAATGGAGTCAGGAAGTAGTTTTATGGTTTTCCCAATAGATACACACTTGAGGACAAAATTGTTTTCCCTCTAGCTATTGTCTTTCTTTTTCATACTTCCTATTTTAAACAGTTGTGTAATTGGCAATAAACTAAACATAATAGACTGGTGTCTCTTTTCCCCTATCTTTATTACATTTCAATGCCTTTCATCCTTTATTTGGCCCAATTATGCCATTCTGTGTTTTGCTATTAGCAAATACACAAACTTGACAAAAGAGGAATAACTACCCCCAACTTGCACAAAGTCAGCCCGTATAATACGGTGCATGAGTGTTTATTATTTCCACATTAGAATTACTTTGATTTAGCCTGATGGCCTGTTCATATTTCAATCAATGGAACAGTTTAGATCTGTAATTCTCAAACCCTGCAGCAGTTGTGCTTCTGTGTTCAGAAACATTTGCTGTTGGTAGAGAGGAGAAATCATGGCAAGTTTTATAGTTTTATTCTGCATGAATTTATCTCTCCAACGACTTTTTAATTACTTATGAAAATAGATTTGTATATTTGTAATTTTATTTTTCCTGAGAAACATAATATAAAGGAAAGACATGGATGTAATGAATATTTCTAGTTTTACATATGATGGGATAATATTGTGCACCATTTTTTATTAATTTTTATGTTCTTCATGTGATTTCCTTGCAGTATAATGGGATGTGTGTTCAAGGAGCTATGGGCCCTCATGGTCGAGATGGAACTCCTGGTGTGAATGGGATACCTGGGACTCCAGGAATTCCTGGCCGTGATGGAGTAAAAGGAGAAAAAGGGGAATGCATGAGGGAGACCCTAGAAGAGTCCTGGACTCCAAATTTCAAGCAGTGTGCCTGGAGTGCGTTGAACTATGGCATAGACCTCGGGAAAATAGCGGTAGGTAACTCTGCTATAGCCATGTGCGTTCTGGGGCTTACTAAGAGTTTGGTTTTGGTAATTGGATTTAATTTTTTAGCATGTTAAAGCATATTTTATTATACCAATTGATTTCTTCTAATCACATCATCCTAGTTCAGTCTCACCTACAAAAAATCCCTCAATTCTCTTATATGGCACAGCACCCTGAATATCAACTCGCACAAGGACACTGAGTAGATAGGAAAACAAAAGTGGATGATTATAGTGTCCCTTTACATTTATTCCCCCCTGCCTGTAAAACAATTATGAGTAATTAAGTTGCAGGCCCACTTATGTATGGCAGCTAGAATTCCATCATTACAAGGCTAAATCAAATAATTAAAGGCAATATGGATTTGAATACTCTCCTGCAGAACAGTTAATTACAGTGTTAAAGGTCAAGTAAAGCAATAGTCACTAGATTAGAGAAGTGGTTCCCAAAATGTGGGTCTGGCCTCCCTTGGGGGGCTTGGAGCACTGGAAAGGGGAGCTCAGACTTAAGGCCATTTAGGTTGAGATTTGGGAAAAAAGCCTTTTTCGACATCTGAAAGCCCACCTTGAATTATTATGGATGAACTATGGATGAATAAACTGATGTTTTTCTATATGTGTACTCTTGCTGTGAGCTATAGGGAACCCTGACCAAAGGACAAACCTTTATGGGTGAACTTGATCTGAAAAAAGTCACATGAACTGAGAAAGAAAAGATGGCTACCTTATAGGCTATATATGGGCCCCTTCAGGCTCTGTTACATTTCCACACCCAGACAGCCAGCATTTAGTATAGTGTTCCATTTGCCATGTCGAGTAACAAAATGTTTGCTATCAGGGCAAATTGTCTCCTGCAGTTGTCTGAACCACTGCTCAGTAGTTAGGACTTGTTCACTTGCTTGCATATATATATATAAGATACATTCAACTGCTGTCTGCCATTAACAAAAAATAATATCATGCCTTTCTTTGCCCAAGGAATGTACATTTACAAAAATGCGATCCCACAGTGCACTGCGGGTGGTGTTTAGTGGATCCCTGCGGCTCAAGTGTAAGACGGCCTGCTGCCAACGGTGGTACTTCACTTTTAATGGAGCGGAATGCTCTGGGCCTCTTCCCATCGAGGCCATTATTTACTTAGACCAAGGAAGTGCAGAATTTAATTCCACAATTAACATTCATAGAACATCAACCGGTACGTATTGAACGAACCAAATGAACCTATTGCCAGATCTTCTCAGGTCATTTGACCATTACTAAGACAGAAAGGCTCTCTGCATTTCATTAATATGTGCCTATTTCTCTTTAATCCAACGCATACATACGCCCTTGTTTCTCTTTAATCCAACTCATACATACTGTATGCCCTTTTCACTTTCTTTTAATTTTTTCTGTTTCCTTTTTTTCTTCTTCTTCCTCTTTGTTTTGCACTACTTTTATTCTATTCTCTACTGGCTCCCAAAGCTTTGGGGCTGACTCCCCCTATGAGGGCTGAAAGCCATTGACGAGGGCCAGCCTAAACACCATTTAGGGTGAGATTTGGGGTCAATGCTTATTTCACAGGTTGAAGGCCAGTTATTTTTATTTAGGTTAAATAATTATTTGGTGACCTAATTATCCTTGCAGCTATAGCAGATTAATTGATAAACCCTATAAGGGTGCTTAATCACATTCTGATGCATATAATGAATGTCCTAAGAGGAATGAAAATATTAGGATATTATTGCAGTATAAATGTTATTATCTCTTGAAGGTGAAATAGGAAATTTGGGCACAAAATAAAAACTTTTCAATGTATTTTCATTTAATACATTGTACATTGGCCCAAACTCTACTTTCTATCCACATACCTGGATGGTATTGTTTGGACTGAAGAGCAGGATAGTCCTAAGTGGTTGAGGTGCCTTGGATAAGTTGAGCAGTGTATGGCCCCCATACTGATGGAAGAGTCAATACACATCACATGAGGCTACAAGTTCAAATACCAGTACCAGTTCCTTTTTTATGACTATTGCATATTTCTCGCATACATTGTACTTTTACAACATTTCTAAGTACTCTAACCAATTACTACTGTGAGCATGGTTTTTAGAGATATATTTGTTCAAACTATATATCTCCACTTCTCCAGTTCACTGATCCCATACCTGACAATACAGATTATGAGAAGATTAAAATTAAAGATGAAAATAAAATTAAGCTCATCACTAAAGTCTAGTGACAAGTGCATACCAATTGGCCCAGATGATCTGTCTCATATGACATCTTGTTGGTGAATTATATTAAGGAGTTGGCTCTAATACAAAGCAGAGTGGAACTGGGATATGCTGCTGAATACCATTTTCTATTTTTCTTTCTAGTGGAGGGTCTGTGTGAAGGAATCAGCGCTGGACTGGTGGATGTTGCTGTCTGGGTGGGGACCTGCTCAGACTATCCTAGAGGAGATGCTTCTACTGGGTGGAACTCTGTGTCACGGATCATCATAGAGGAGTTGCCAAAATAAACCTTTATGCCCCCCAGCCTACCGCAAACAACAAACTGAATATATGGGTTCAGCAAAAAAATATACATTTTCAGATAAACTGAAAATATTGAACAGTTTTATAGGTACTGTATCAACAAACAAGTGGTGCTTTTTAGGAGTGTATTAGTGCAAAAGTATACCCCGTTCATTATATTGTTTATCTATCATGTATTTTCAATTACTTAGGCAGATGTGTTCTCCATAGACCTCAGCAACACATAAACGAATGCTCAAAATACACTGCACTCATCTACAGAGAATGCCTCAGCTGCAAGGCATTTGTTTGTGTATGTAGCAAGCTGTTCCCTTTTACTGTATCTTAAAATTCAGGGGGAATAGAGGATACAACTTTTTTTTTTTTTTATAAAAGTATATTCTGCATTTTATATTAAAACCCCATGTATGAGGAGTACAGTAGGCCAGGTTATACAGCTGAGAGCTGGCTTTGTTTCGGTTGCTGGACAATTAAAACTGAGAAACTTGGCTCCTACAGTTATTAGCAAATCATAAGAAAACACCTGTACTGTGTCAGTAATCACTGTGATCACTTTGTTACTGTTTCCTTTTTTTATTAAATAAAAGAAAGACATTTGGTATTTTCTCTTTTTTGGGTGGGAAAATTACTACCTAAATTAAGGTCCTTGCTTTCATTTCTAGCTTGCAGTAAACTGTGTCAGTTTCTTCTGCCTAGGGCACTCACTTCAATAAGTTCCCTGGGTACTAGGGATGCACCGAATAAAGGATTTGGTTCGGGATTCGGCCTTTTTCAGCAGGATTCGAATTTGGCCGAATCCTTCTGCCCAGGCGAGTCAAATCCTAATTTGCATTAGGAATGTTTTCCCCTTCCCACCGCTAATTTGCATATGCAAATAAGGTTTGGTATTCTGCCGAATCTTTCGCAAAGGTATCGGCCGAATCAAAAATAGTGGATTCAGTGCATCCCTACTGGGTACCGTAAGGGTCAAGAACCCACTAATACTTCCTATGCAATTAAAGCTGGCCATTTAAGCACAATTTCAACTCGTGCAGGGAGTATCGACAGAAGAGGAAGGGAAAAGAGACCCCAGTAACACTTTATTATAACGAACCTTAGAATTAAAAAAATATATTAAAAAGTTAATAAAACTACTTGTGTTTAAAGGAGAACTAAACCCTAAAAATGAATATGGATAACCTTGTCATATTTTATATACTAAACTTGCACCTGCCTAAAGTTTCAGCTTGTCATTAGCAGCAATGATCCAGAACTTCAAACATGTTACAGAGGGTCACCATTTTGGAAAGTGTCTGTGATACTCACATGCTCAGTGGGCTCTGAGCCGCTGTTGAGAAGCTAAGCTTAGGGGTTATCGCAAATTATCAAGCAGAAAATTAGAATGGCCTGTAATATAAGCTGATGATACAGGACTTGCTATTAAATTCTGATGCTAGTTGCCAGGCCCGGATTTGTGGCAAAGCTACAAAGGCCTGAGGCTAGGGCAGTGAAATTCTAGGGGAACACAGCCTACCCCCCAACGCTATGGCGTATATGTGAGCATGTGCGCAGGGGGGGGGGTGCGCGTGATCAGGGGGCTCTAGGACCTCGAAGCCTCTAGGCGCCGTGCCATGAAATCCAGCCCTGCTAGGTGCACTTGTTTCTAAGCCGTCATGTAGTAATTATCTGTATTAATAACTAATCAGCCTTATATTGTGATATTTCTATTCTATGTGTATATTGTGAGTGGGTCCCTAAGCTCAGTAAGAGACAGAGCATGTGCAGTGAATCAGCAGTATAGAAGATGGGGAGCTACTGGGGCATCTTTGGAACCACAGATCTTTACTGCTAAAGGGCTGTGGTTGCCTTGGGCTGGTATAAAAGCCCAAAACATATCGTACAACATTTTTAGCCTACTTCTTTAGCTAAGCTTTAGTTCTCCTTTAATGTAAACAAAGCATCAAAAATGTAAAAACATTTTGCAAGCGCAGCCTATTACATTCAATGCAGGTTACTTCTAGTTTTCTTTTTGCAAAAGATCTTTGAAACCTTCTATTCTCAAGCGTAAAATGGTCTAAAGCAAGCAAAGATAAATCACAAAATTAAAATGAACTTGTCTGGTGGGGTCCATGAACTGGATGAATGAGAAACTTCACAGACATTTGGCAGCTATAGAAAGTACATGGTGATAGTGTGACTCGACCCGGTAATCTGCACATTCTGGCAAATGGTGCAACTATAAGATGCCATAGACAGTCAATATTTATTGGGCTGTGTGGGCCTTTGTGTACTTGAAACGACCATTAGCTATTTTGAGTCTTAGTCCAGACCTGGAATTCTTGTAGCTATTATGGAACAACTGCATGGATTACTACCATCTGCATCCCTTTATGTGCCTTTCTCACATCTGTATATAAGAAGATGCCTTAGGAGTTAGCCATGCTGTGCTTCATCAGGTCTATTATCCTCATGTATTAAATAGTGTGCTAAGGTCTTATTTCTGCTAACCTCACACACTGGGACGAGGTTCATAAGAAAAAGTGACAGGGATGTATTATATAGTTCTAATATTGGAACTAAAACCAATGGTATAGTTAGGGTGGTTACCTGGCTGGTATTTGACAGCCTTAGCTAGTAAATCACCAGCTAGGGTTGACACAGGTATTACAATGTACTTTTTGGTAAATTTGTAATTCGCTATGAATGCTTCCCTCTCTGCTGCCAATCATCCTTTCTAACCACAGGTTCTCCTATTTTCCTGCTCAGTCCGCACATTCTCCGATCCCATCAACCATTTTTCTGCTGGTTTTCCCGCCCACATACGTCATAGCCCATTCCCAAGTCACATCACAGTCTAACTCCCACCCAAAGGCCAGTATTAGGTTAGAAAAAAAGATAGAAACCCTAGGTGCAGTGAGGTAGGGACCAAAGGCATAACATTTTAAATCAGAGCACACTTAGGGCCAATTTAGGACTTCAATGATTGCTATTATTGTCAAAACGTATAAATGTCCATAGTCATTCATGGTAAAAGTGCTTAAAGGAGAACTAAACTCTAAAAATGAATATGACTACAAACACCATATTTTATATACTGAACTGATTGCACCAGCCTAAAGTTTCAGCTTGTCAATAGCAGCAATGACCCAGGACTTCAAACTTGTCACAGGGGGTCACCATCTTGGAAAGTGTCTGCGACACTCACATGCTCAGTGGGCTCTGAGCAGATGTTGGGAAGCTAAGCTTAGGGGACGTCACTAATTATCCAGCAGAAAATGAGGTTGGTCTGTAATATAAACTGATGCTACAGGGCTGATTATTAAATTCTGATGCTAATTGCACTGGTTTCTGTGCTACCATGTAGTAATTATCTGTATTAATTACTAATCAGCCGTATATTGTGACATTTCTATTCTATGAGTACTGTATATTGTGAGTGGGTCCCTAAGCTCAGTAAGTGACAGCAGCACAGAGCATGTGCAGTGAATCAGCAGAAAAGAAGACGGGGAGCTACTGGGGCATATTTGGAGACACAGATCTTTGCTGCTAAAGGGCTGTGGTTTCCTTGGGCTGGTACAGAAGCTCAAAACATAATGTACAACATTTCTAGCCACTTCTTTAGTTTGGCCTTAGTTCTCCTTTAATAACAAGATACAATATACAGTCAAAAAGCCAGAAGGCACCCTAATACATTTCTTTGAAAGTTTTCAACAAGTGTATAGTCTTGGAAAAGGAGAAAAACAGAACATTCAAAAACACTGGGGCTCATTTATCAACACTAGGCAAATTTGCCCATGCGCAGTTACCTATAGTAACCTACCAGTGATTAGCTTTTTAAAGCCAGCTGCAACTAAAACAATAAACGCAGCAATTTGATTGGTTGCCATGGGTTACTGCTCATGGGTAAATTTGCCCAATGTTGATATTTGACCCCCACTGTCTTGACTGCTCACTGTGCTAAAAAATTAAATTGTCCCCTTTAAATGTTTTGATAAACCTCTTCAAAAAATATCTACACAATACAAATATGTAAATGCTTGAGATGCTATAGGAGCTTTTATCAAAGTTTGGAATTCTCTTATATTGTCGGGAAAAAACACAATGAGCCCAGGCCTTGTGGGACTTGCGTTCCCCATCAACCAAGGCCACTTCCCTGTGCCATATGGAGGAGCTGCAGCTGGTGAGGGGGCCCTAGATACCCCAGTCCAACACTGCGCAAGTACAATGTTTTACCTTGAGAAATTCAGATTCACTTCAACACAAATGTAATTTTGGGTGTTTTGTTGTTGTCTACACTGGAGACATCATTCTGTGCCACAAAGTGTTGAGCAAATTGAAACCACATCAAAGCAGATTGTTGTTTTTTGGCAAAAAGCTTTTAATGGTCCAGTAAGTATAAAAATATGTAACGTCTGATGCCCTCCTATCAACATCTGCCCCACCCCACACATGCAACATGTCCTACTCCATAACACGGAGTAGGCAGCTGGATGGGGTTGTGGGCCTGGATTGTAAGAGTAGAAATCCCATCCATACCACCATCCTGATCCACCTGATGCAGAGACGCCATATATACAGCCTGTAGGTACCAATCAGTATGGGCAGTAAAGGCAGAGAGAAAACATGAGTAGTTGTGTCCCTGGTTTTAGTCACTTATTAAATGAGCACCAGTTTACTACACATTGCATTCTACAGTAGCAGAACATTTTTTTTATATTTTCCTATCAGTTTACAGCAGATCTAGTTCAAGGCCATGCCGCATAGATACCTTAGCTCTCCATCAAGGAGACCCGCCGGAAGCAATATGATATTACTGCATCTATCAAAGCCTGCACTTGCTTTAAGCTTAAGGCATAATAAAAGCATGAAAATAGATTTATTCAAACGGCTGCACTTACTCAAAGAACTGACAATCCGCCCCATCATTTAAAAGGGAGACGTCAGTGGGGGCTCTGGTATTAAAATCTTTACAATACTGAAGCCCACAATTGTGCGGAACACTGTCTGCATCCCTGCGACACACAAGATGGTGTGAATTGAAATAGTATTGGCATTCTGTTAATACCTAATACTGTCATTAAAGGGGAACTATCGCGGAAATGAAAATTTTATATAAGCTTCATCATACTGAAATAAACTATTTCTTTTTTGTTATTTAACCGTTTTTATTGGTTTTCAGTATAACAAATAAAAGATGCAATAAAGTACAAATATATTCAGCTGTAAGTTTGCAGATGAATTGTTTTTAATAAAAATATCGCAGGACAAATTGTCAGTGTGTGATTTATTATTCAGTAAAGTGAATCGGTTAAAAAACTGAATAACTATACAGGCACTGTAATGTGCTGAGAGCAGGCGAAAAAACTATTCTATTCCATGCATTGAGCTTTAACAACTAATTGAATAGTGAATCCCTAAAAACTAAAAAGCAATTCAATTATTATGAATTGCGGTTAATCATCAGGAAAAACTTCCTTTAATGTGGAGATCAATCATTGCAGAGCTGATATTAGCTTTGTTAATTTGTTGGTTTTTCTATTCATCTTAAAAAAAAACCCATTTTGGTTTACAAAAGTATTTTGTGTTGCCATGGTTACCATTTCCACTATGATGTCATTACTTTAGTTAGATTATCTTGGCAGCTTGCCAAATCATTTCTGCTCATCAAGTCATCAAGGAGGCAAGACAGAACATGAAGCTTTTAGTGATTTTCTTTATATGTGCTACAGAAAGGCAATGCGTACTTTTGATTTTGTAGTCAAAGCTTTGTGAAATATACATGTGTATATGTAGAAAGATAGCTATGTTGCCATGGTTACAGTTTACATTGCGATGTCATCACTTTAGCTCTATTGTCTTGTGACGCTTCCATTATGATGTCATCACTGTAGCTATATCATCTTGGCAGCTTGCCTTCTGCAAATCATTTCTGTTAAGTTATCGAGATGACAAGACAGAAAATGAAGTTCTTACCAATTTTCTTTATATTTATTATATTTTATCAATTTTTTGAATCTGAGAGTGCCATCGGTGGTAGTAAGTATATTTAATAATTTAATTTAGCACAAAACAAAATAGTATATAGGAAATAATGTACATGCTGTTTTTAAACTATCAGGACACTAGGGGGCAGATTTATCAAATTAGGAGATTAGAGCTCACCACTCACTTTGTATTCATATTTATGGGATTTTTAAAATCGTATGAAATGTTGCACGTTCACTCTTTTTGTGGAGAGCTCTAATCTTACATTTTGATAAATCTGCCCCACTGATGAGTCTTGTTCTTATAAAAAGTCCAAGGTAATTTTAATATCCTAAAATGTTCAAGTATAGATAATGATTGTTAATTTCACATTTAGAGCTTTGTAGGAGCACATATGGTCCATTTTCTAATGTTTCCTTATCTCCCAACAGTTTGTGGAAACCAACCTATATACCAGGGCTCCCGGATTGTTGGAGGACAAAATGCCCCACCTGGGAAGTGGCCATGGATGGTTAGCATCCAGCACCCTGTTAGGAAAGATTTCTCGCATATTTGCGGAGGAAGTGTCTTGAATGAAAATTGGGTTCTGACCGCAGCCCATTGTTTTAAGCATCTGCAAAGGTAAGTGCTCACTGTACATCTACCAACTCCGCTTGCCTTCTTGATTTTTTGAATTTACATTTTGATTTTTTTTTATTGTTTCATTGATCCTCCTTTGTTTCTGTAAATATTTTTTAATACAGTGGATGGATATTTTAGTTACGTTACTAATTTATGGGATTTGATTTTCTCTTGATATTTCAGCAAGGAAGAAACAAATACATGGAGACTCGTGTTTGGAGCAAACGACTTAATGTTTCTCGACTCATCTGTGCAAATCAGAAGGATAAAAGAAGTCATATGGCCCAAAGCCTATGATCCAAAAACAGAGGCAAATGACATTGCCCTGATGCGGTTAGACAAGCCTATTGAGTTTACCGGTTATGTGCAGCCGGCTTGTTTCCCATCAGAGTCTGCTAATGTTGAGAAAAAGACTGACTGTTACATTGCAGGATGGGGAGTTATAGAAGAAGAATGTAAGTCTTTGGAATTTCTTGCTAATTTAAAGTTCATGGGTTGAACCCAGATTTATAGATTACCTGGTAACATCTCTAATTACTTCATATATTGACCTCATAATAACTACCAAATGTTATAATTTTCCTTATTCGAAAATGACTAAGAGCTATTATAGATATATAGTTCTCATATAGATGGAGGGAGCCATTGGTTAATGATTCTGTCTTTTTTCCTCTTTAGCTGGAGAACCATCAGAAGTTTTGCAAGAAGCCAAAGTGCATCAAATTGATTCCAAGAAATGTAACTCCAAAGACTGGTATAACGGCGCCATAGGGGAATACAACCTATGTGCAGGCCATGAGAAAGGAGGGATCGACAGTTGCCAGGTACCTAAGATCTTCTAATATGCATATAAAATATATTTTCATTTGCCAATCAATTTAGTGTTTTTAGTACATGCACTACTCATACAGGTATAGGATTACCTGTACAATTTGCAAAATATATTGTTTATGTTTGTTATAATATTGTTTCTATTTCTTGTAGGGAGACAGCGGAGGACCTTTAATGTGCAAAACTCCAAGATCAAGGGTCTATGCTGTAGTCGGAATAACCAGTTGGGGATCAGGCTGCGCAAGAGGCAAAAAGCCGGGTGTTTACACTTCCACCAAATACTTTATAAAGTGGATTGCAAGTAAAGTTGAGAAAGATGAGAAAGAGAAGCCAAAAATCATGAGGAAACGATCAATTCTGAAAAACATCATTATGCCCAATGGACAACTTCCAGAAGCGGAGAATGTAGGGTTAACCAAAACCCTCAAAGGAATTCAAGCAAATACTGTTCAACCAACTGCAGAAGTGCAAGAGGATCCGTATGGCAGAGAAAAAGGGGCACAAGTTCAATCTGGACACATAAGAGAAAAGCCGAAACCTGAAAAAACAGCGCAACCACCATCTGAAAGCATTCTGAATAGAATTATGAGTTGGTTACTTACAAATATACGATGGACACCTGTTCCAACTGTAAAAATTACTTAGCATGAGTGCCCTTTTCCATAACCATCAGAAGGGTCAGACTGGACCCACGGGTAACCGGAGAAAACCCAGTGGCCCCCAGCCCTCATGAGCTCCAGCAACCCATATTCCCAGAAGAATTATGACTGTACTAGTGTACTGGTCTGGAAATTGGACCACTAGACTGGTCCCATCATACACCAAGTGTATTATGAGTTTAAATTAAATGTTTATATTTTTCTATTTATTTTATGTTTTTCTAGAAAAATATATAGATGTTGTATAATATTTTATATGAATACATTCTATTTTTATAAACCAAATAAATTTGTAATCCAATGCAAAATCTTACTACTGGTCTGGATTTTTGTTGTCATTTTACTGCATGCGTATCTTTTAAAGGGGAACTAAACCCCCCCCATGAACAAAAGCCCCCATCTACTGTCCTCCTTTGGTTGCCCTACCTGTTCCCTTCCTGCTGAGTCTGTTACATAGAAAACAATTCCAATCTGTTAACCTGACACATAGATGCTGAGTAGCACAGTGGAGTTCACAGGTGCCATCTTTTGTATCTTCAGATTTTCCGAGACAATCCGAGATGGCACCTGTAAACTTCACTGAGTTACTTTGCATCTATATGTCTGTTTCACAAATTGTGATTCCAGGAGGTTGTAGGATTTGAGATGGCATGGAAAATTCTCAGTGTCAAAAACATGGATGATCGAATGTGCTGTAATCCTTTGGATTGACTGATGTATCATTTGGGGAAATGCAAGCTAATGTAATTCTGGTTTAGCAGTGGTGTGATCATTCAGTAAGAATCATACATGGAAACGTAGGCATTGCCCATCTGCTTTATGTTGCTGTACAATGCCCCATGCTGGAATTGTTTAGCAAGTTTTCATTTCAGTGTTGGTGATCTTTTGTGGTGGACAAGTACAGTAGCTCTTGATGTGATCAGTTTATCCAAACCCCCATGATGCATGCTCCTATATATTGCTTTGCAGAGTTTGCACCGTTCACTTGTGTTCTGGACACTGGCATATTGGTTATTATTAGTTTTATATATTTATTTAAGTTAATCTGGTCTTGAACCAAGTACATGTTTATAGCACATACAAGTAACAGCCATTTGTGCAGAATAGAGGTTTTTACTATTCACGGTCAGTTTAATTATAAACTGTAAGTTGTGCACAAAGTAAAAATACAAGCAGAGATAAATAAAAATACCCAGTACCCTTTACTGGGATTCTTGCCAAAAAATTAAAAAAAAAAACCAAAAAACAAAGCTCTATGAACAATTCATCGTCTTAAACACAAATAAAAATATATAAATA
This sequence comes from Xenopus laevis, assembly GCF_017654675.1. Classification (NCBI taxonomy): domain Eukaryota; kingdom Metazoa; phylum Chordata; class Amphibia; order Anura; family Pipidae; genus Xenopus; species Xenopus laevis. Next base: position 142,338,705 of record NC_054381.1, read on the forward strand.
AAAGAAAAGGCTGCATTTTTAAAACAGATCCCTGAATAGAGAACTACCTTCTCCACAAGTCCATTGGGAATTCTGGGTTTTATCCATATTGGATGATTATCCGTATTCAGTATTCCAGCATTGGGAGGAATCTTTTTCCCCAATCCGATGACAAATTTCTCTCAATCTCTGTGTTTCCTGAAGTCGAGTAGGAAGTGAGACACTTTCTCATACACCACAAAAGTGATGCAGCAAGCAGGGGTCACTCGTATAATGTTAGGAACAATCCCTTTATAAAAGCCTTGAACTCCTTCTTTCCTGTAAAATAAAGCAGCCTTAGCCCTCGTACAACAGGGACTCAATTGCACCACCAACCCCTCAGTTCCTTATAGATTGGTGGATGCTACAGTTGTGTAAATGTATTGCCTCCATAATGTTTTAGCTATTAAGTTCCCCTTAACATGATCAAATAACTTTAAGGGGGTTATATATCAAAATCTGAATTAATCCCATTATTTTCTGAAATATACTCCGACCAAATCCGCACAGGTTATTTCCCATTATTTATCAATACATTTACCCCGAAAAATTCCAGTTTGGAATTTTTCAGATTATCCGCCCAAAAACTATGGATTTTTTTTCATATTTTTGACGAACACCACAAAATCTTCAGATTTTTGACGAACACCACAAAATCTTCAGATTTTTGCACGAAACCCAGCGCAGATCTGGATATCTTTGGGACTTCTCCCATTAAATTATATACAACCTCGGCAGGTCTGAGATGTCGGATTTTCGGATTCATACTTTTTACATCCTTGGGGGTATAATAAATCCCAAAAAATTTATTTTTTTTCCCCCACTAAAAATTCGGATTTTATAGTAAAGAAAAAAATGAAACAAAAAAAAAAAAAAAACTCAAATTTTTTTTTTTTTTGCGTTTTTGTGTAATATATACATTTTGTGGTACAAGTGGTTGTTTGTTCTGCAGCTCTCTCACTTGGGATTTAAAATGTAATTTTACAGAAAGCTACAAAAAAAACAAAAAAAAACCACCACAATTAAATTCCATCTTCGCAAATCGATTTGCTTCCTGGTTGCCTAGATAACTAACCCTAGCAAGCAGCGATTTGTAGAATGTTGTTTACCGCAGCACTTGGGCTGCGAATTAAAGGACAAACAAATCCCATCACTATAAGGTGCCACATTTCTAGGCCACTCCGATCCCCCAATAAGTAGAAACAAAGGCTACTTTCTTCCCCTAGGTAGTGCTTTGCTGGTAGGCATAGAACCATCATACAACTTCAGAACCCAAGGGTTACTAGAGTAGGTTTTTGGTGGATGCATATCAGTACACTATAACAAAACTTATTCAAGGCCTATCCTTCATTTTGAGCCAAAAAAGGGTGGGGCTTAACAGAAAGAGGCAGTTTTGGGATTGATCAGGGTATGGCAGTGCGCAAAGCATGGGCACATTAGATGCACATGTTTTTTCAGTTCCTAAAAATGGGACATTATTGTCATTTTGAAAAACACCTGAATGAATTCAGACCCTGTGATGAACCTTTATGTACATTTAAATTGGAAAATGGCCCCGTTATTATCATTCTTACCTCCATGTCCTGCTGATCACATCTAGAACACCTGTATATCTGTTGTGCTGATCCTGTAACCTCGCACGCACCACCTGGTAAGGGTAAGTAGTGCTGACTGCAAATATTTTAGAGAGCGCTGCCATTGTGATATATTCTAGTGTGCCCTGGAACAAGAAAAAACAGAACACACATTAGCGGGTTCAGAACAATTTGGAGTTGGTGGGGCCCAATGTGTATAGCATTTTATAGACTCGCAAGGACTGTACTACAGAGTTATCTACTTTACCCATGATCATAAATATGAAATAACATACCAGTTTTGTGTCGCTGGGGCGGTTTAGATACTTATTGTACTCCATCTTAAGTTCCTCGTAGGCCATAAATTGGAGAGCCCCGTGGGAGGTTCCTAGCAGGCCTGGGACAAACCCCTATAAACAAGAAGCCATTTGAACTTTGTGTTAGTCACTAAGGAACATTTCTGCATATTAAGTTCAATTTGTGTACAAAATAATGTAAACTACAGCCACAAACAATTCACTCCAGTTCTGGGGAAACGATCCTTCTCATATATTGGAAGCCGTATGAGCAAAATGTAGGCATGTGTGCTTTGATACACAGGTCCACTTATTAAAACAGTTTCCTTAAAGTCCAAATAGTGTCACTAAATAGGGAAAATATTGTACTGCTGGGAAAACTTCTAGTTTTGCAAATTTGACAAGTGACAATACACTGGCCAATCTGATTACTAATCCTTAAAAGGTGGTACGGACACTAAAAAACTACTGTACATTAAAAGTTACCTATAGGTCCTGTTGATCTTTTTTTGCTGAGAGGTTTGTTTTGTAAGTAATTGTTAGTTGAAGTTTCTAAACCTGACTGTTTTGCCAACCTGACTGTCCCATCTCAGCCTGTCAGTTAAAGTTTCTAATTCTCCTGCTGCACAAATATGGCAGCCCCCTCATACAGGAACATGATACACCAGACTAAAGATGCACCTAATCTAGGATTCAGTTCGGGATTCTGCCTTTTTCAGCAGGATTCGGCCGAATCCAAATTTGCGTGTGCAAATTAGGGAAATCGCATGACTTTTTGTCACAAAACAAGAAAGTAAAAAATGTTTTCCCCTTGCCATCCCTAATTTACATTTGCAAATTAGGACTCCGATTCGGTATTCAGCCGAATCTTTCGCGAAGGATTCGGGGTTCGGCCGAATCCAAAATAGTGGGTTTGGCCGAATCCAAAATAATGAATTCGGTGCATCCCTACATCAGGCAGGTAATGTTAAAGCATCCTGCAAATACTTTATGGCAAAGTTAAAAGTAGCAATATTATATTGATATATATATATAAAAAGTTAAATTTCTGGTGTCAGTATCTCTTTAAGGCCAAACGGACAGATACTGACGAGGACCCATACATGCCATGGATACCGCTGTATTGTTCCATTCCATCAGACCAACAGCACAAATGATTAGAAAAGTAAGAACTGAAGAGAAGCTACTGTGCTGTTGCCCTGTCTGAGGTGCTGCATCAGCAGAAGTTATTTTTAAAATTTCCCAAAGTTACATACAGACTGACAGCTTGGGAATATAGACTGCAGAGTAGTGGTAGAGAAATTCTCGTCCCACACCTTACCCACCCCCTCCCAACCCGTATCCGTCCCGGCCCACTGTTATCCCTCTATTTATAGCTGTCCCGATCCCCCCCCCACCCGTGGGTTTCGGGCTGTCCCGCACAACACTACTGCAGAGGGTCACATCCAATGAAAATCATACAAAGATTTTATTGGTACGTATATGGTCAGCTTTATACAGTAGGTTTGAGCCTTATCCAATGCACTCTATCAAGTAACAATGAGAACATTAAGTTCACCTACCTTGTAGAGCCCAGGTATGCCCTCGTTCCTGTAAATCTTGCCAAGTGCATGGAACATTCCTCGGTACTGACGCTTTGAGGAGTCAATCCCAGCATCATATTGCAGAACCAGCCGGGTCTTAGTAACCCATATTGGGTTTGTAAAGCATAGAGTTAAGGCTCCTGAAATCAGCAGGATCAATCCATTAGTTTACATCATCCATATCATACATGCTGAAAACACAGCAATGAATCCTAACAAACGGTCAACTTCTCTATATTTCAGATCCACTTGAGAACCCAGCAATACTCACACGTCAAATATTAATACTAACCTTGAGAAAAAGTGACAAATTAGTAGAATACCGTACAGGACACACAGAACTCTGAAAGTCTCATGTTCTATAGTGCCATCTTGTGCAGAACATACGAGACAGCACTGTATTAAAGGGGAGGTTGACCTTTAAGGTAACTTTTAGTGTTATAAAATGGCCAATTCTAAGCAACTTTTCAATTGGTCTTCATTATTTTTTTGTTTTCTATAGTTTTATCGTTATTTTTGTTTTTTCTTCTGACTCTTTGCAGCTTTCAAATGGGGGTCACTGACCCCATCTAAAAACAAATGCTCTGTAAGGCTACACATGTATTGTTATTGTCACATTTTATTACTCATCTATCTATTCAAACCTCTCCTATTCATATTGAAGTCTCTTGTTCAAATCAATTCATGGTTGCTAGGGTAACTTGGACCCTAGAAGCCGCATTACTGAAACAGCAAACTGGAGAGTTGCTGAATATAAAGCTAAATAACTTGAAAACCGTACATAATAAAAAATGAAAATCTATTGGAAATTGTCTCAGAATATCTCTCTCTGCATCATACTAAAAGTTAATTTAAAGGTGAACAACCCTTTAATGCTCCAAAATGAACTGTGCAAGTGAGAATAGGCTTCAAGTTCAAGCAAAGGATCAGTCCATCAGTGCATCAAATTAAGGGGTGGTTCACCTTTAAAACTTTAAGTATGTTATAAAATGACTAAGTCTAAGCAACCTCTCATTTGTTCTTCATTATTTATAGTTTTTGAATAATTTGCCTTCTTATTTTGGCTTTTTTCAGCTTTCAAATGGAGGACACCAACCTCATCTAAAACAAATGCTCTGTAAGCCAACAAATGTAGTTATTGCTACTATTATTCATATTCCAATCTTTAATTCAAATCAATACATGGTTGCTAGGGTTATCTGGACCCTAGCAACCAGACTGCTGAAACTGCAAACTTGAGAGCTGCTGAATAAAAAGCTAAATAACTCAAAAACCACAAATATTAAAAAATGAAAAACAATTGCAAATTGTCTTGGAATATCATTCTCTAGTCTACATCAGACTAAAGGTTAAGTCAAAGGTAAACAACTATGTTAACTAAAAATCAAGAGCCCCCCTAGTACCGCCTTCATTTCTCTGTTGGAGGCTGGTGTATAGAACGACCTGTATTAGTCCAAAAGTAGAGGCATGTGTGGTGCAGTTTCAAAAGATTGGCCCACAGTCCCATCAAATCAAAGTTGATCAGTTCAAACAAAAACCCTGGCTTGCCGATGTCTCTCATAAGCTCCTGTAAGGGGCACGGGCAGGCCTAGATGTAAGAAGGCTGCTATGAATTACCAATTACTCCAGGGGAATAGATAAATACTGTCCCTGCAGCTATTGGGGAACTACAAGAACCATCATCCTCAGACCCACTAGTCATGCACAAAATTCAGTAGCTGAACCACAACTCAACTGCAATCGCACCTGCAAATAAAATAATTTAAAAGGTGTGATTAAAACCAAGTTGGTATATAAATATAATGATTTTATTAATCCTTATGAAAACTCTTAATCAATTAAAACCTGGCCAGCCAGGAACCAAAATTAATCAATACGAATTCATAAAAATAAATGGTCACTTATCTACAAATAAAAGAAAAATCCTTATAGATTTTCCATTTATTTTATTTTTATGAATTTGTATTGATTCATTTTGGGTCCTGGCCTGCCAGGTTTTAATTGATTAAGCATCAAAGAAGAATTTTCACAAGGGTTAATAAAATCATTATATTTATATACCAACTTGGCTTTTAATCACATCTTTTAAATTATTTATTGCTATCCTCAAAAGGGGATTGGGGATTAAAGGTGTATTAAGGACTAGTTGGAGAAAGGAAAATAATTTCTTCCCTTTAATGCCACATTACTCCATATTCATTCTGTACCCACCTGCACCAGCAGCAGATAAAAGGTGCTCCACAGCACTCAGGTCTTCTGCTCTCCCTTCTTTCTTGTAGGCTTTAACAGCATTATAGCTAAAAGAGAAAATAAAGAGGGACGAGTAAATGTTTGTGCCCAGAGATCCTCAGCCCTGCCTGTCCTTCTATATCCACCGGGAGATTTCTAGAGCAGCAGAATTACCTTATAATGCACAAAAGCCATGAATATCCTGTAAATTATATCCTTATAAACGGTGAGTTCTGATGTCATCAGTTATAAACGGTGAGTTCTGATGTCATTTCTGTCACATGACTCACCGAAACTTGTGTATTATAATAAATAAAGTACCCCCAGTTGTAAAATATGAGGATATTAGAAGTAACCTCGGAGTTTCCTGACCTGTATAAAAACACTCGGCCTTCGGCCTCGTGTTTTTATATGGTCATGAAACTCCTCGGTAACTTATAATATCCTTATATTTTACAAAAGGGGGTACTTTATTCACTATATAATACACAAGACCCATGAATATCTTGTAAATTATATCCTTATAAACGGTGAGTTCTGATGTCATCAGTTATAAACAGTGAGTTCTGATGTCATCCGTTATAAATGGTGAGTTCTGATGTCATTTCTGTCACATGACTCACTGAAATTTGTGTATTATAATAAATAAAGTACCCCTAGCTGTAAAATATGAGAATATTATAAGTTACGTCGGAGTTCAATGACCTGTATAAGGCCTTCGACCTCATGTTTTTATATGGTCATGAAGCTCCTCGGTAACTTATAATATCCTTATATTTTACAAGAGGGGGTACGTTATTCACTATATATAAGCAGTGCTCCCTATGTTATTGTGATGTTGCTCTCTCCAGTGCCAAAATGCTTTTCCGTAGTTCCATTTCCATAGTGGGATATGGGAACAGACATTATGATAACATAAATATATTACAGTTCTGTGTGCCCCATACAATGCTCCCATGTGTTTTTTCCATGCCTGTTACCAGCTTCAATAATAAAGCCCTGAACCCTACGGTGTTTCTACTGGCAAGTGAGCTAGCATCTGCTGTAACCATGAAATATGGGATCCGTTATCCAGAAAGCTCTAAATTACGGAAAGGTAAACTCCCACAGACTCCATTTTAGCCAAATAATTTATATATTTTTTAAAAAACCCTTTTTCTCTGTAATAATAATAATAAAACATTACCTTGTTAGCTGGTCTATCTACGATATAATTCTTATTGGATGCCAATTGGGTTTATTCAATGTTTAAGGGTTTTTTTTTAAGTAGAATTAAGGTATGAAAATCCAAAGTACAGAAAGATCTGTTATCCGGAATACCCCAGGTTCCTGAGCATTGAGAATAACAGGTGCTATACCTGTACTATCTATGAGGGAGTATAAAGGAATATTTACATTTACAGAATGTGACTTACAAGAAGAAGTACAAGCCCCAAGAGGCTCCGGCTCCCCACATATTCGGGGTGACTCCTTGGTACAGACCCCGCAGCCCCTCTCGCTGCCAAACTGTGGCCAAACAGTGCACGATGCCTCTGTATTTGGGCCGTAACTCCAGGCCATCGCTAACTGCAGAGAGAGAGAGACACGTATTAGTAGATACAAGTACAGTAACAAATACAGTACAGGTATGGGACCTGTTATCCAGAATGCTCGAGACCTGGACTTTTCCAGATAAGGGATCTTTCCATAATTTGGATCTTCATACCTTAAAGGGCCAGTAACAAACATTTTTTCGTTTGCACTTAACGAAAAAAAACATAACACCAAGAAACTTTTAAAGAGCAGCTATAGGTGCTGCCTCCCAACTACCAGCAGCCTTGCCCATCCTTAATGCCGGTACCTGCGAATCGGATCTTAACCAAGTCGAGCGGGTGCAGCACCAGAGTGGAAATGACTCCGCCGCTCAGCCCGGCCACCAGGTTCTCATAACGGACGTGGCCAAACACCTGCCTCGCAGCATTCAGGGGATTCGCCGGCAGAGCTGGGTCAGAAGGAGCAGCCATGTGCAACGCAGATATAGCAGCTCCGCAGTCTGACACATACAGACCCACGTTACATCATGCATTGAAAGAGTGAGTGCGTGACCTCCAGTCCTAGCTCCGCCCTCTCAAGTCACGTAACAGTTGCCGCTGTCAACATGGCATCTCTAAGCTCTCGCAAGATTGCCCTTAGTCAAGATGGCCGCCGAAGCCCGTCCTTGAAATGTGACGTTACGCAATGTGCTGGAAAATGATTGTGCCCTTTACTAATATAGCCGGCCAGACTTCCACAGCATGATCTGCGCAAGTCACGCCCTGAGTGGAGTCACTTCCGGCCGCATGGAGTAGACCTGTGGAGTAGTGGGAGAGTTGTGGGGAAAACACGCTGGTTATCATGAAGGTGAAGGTTCTGTGTAGGAACCCGGACGATTACGTGCGAGAGACCAAGAGAGATCTGCAGAGAGGTGATGTTATTATTAACATTTATTTATACACAAGCAATTGACTGGGGCCTGGCGATTATATAGATTCTATTATTAAACACTTGTTAGATTAATATTCAGTGTCCTTCCCAGAGTTGCCCAACCTTCAGTCAGCTAGTTGTTTTTTTTAATTTCACCTTCTCCTAAGTACTTAGGGTTGCCAGCGGCTAAATTTGAACAAAGGGGGCGGGGCAGATGACTTGTGGGTGGGGCAGTGATGTTGGCATGATGACATCAGAGGAAGGCACAATGACGTCAGTGCATCACTAATGAGTAGTGATTGTCGAATTTCTGCCGTTAAGCAAAAAAAAAAAAATAGTGAATTTCCTGTGAAATTCACGAAAGTCGAAAATTGACGCCAGGGTTAAAGTCAGTGGGCGTCTGAATAGTGTTGACGCATGGTGGTTTTGGCGCAATCGAGTTTTTGGACCAGCATCCAAAATTTCTTTGACGCGGGAGTTTCGCTAATTTATTTGCCGGCAGCGAAACTTGGAAATAAGCCCTAATTCGCGCCAGGCAAACTTATTCGCCCATCACTACTAATGGCTTGGTTTCTGGTCAGTTTGCTGAATGTTTTAAAGCAAGTTTTGAACAGACAGGCCTTTGAAAAACGTAGATGTCCAGTTCAAAACCACAGGGGTCGCAATCCTATCTCTATCTATAGTCTGCCTGATGAGTAAGCCCAAACCTCTAACTACAGGTATGGCATCTATTATACAGATATTGGTTGTCAAGAAAGCTCTGAAATACAGAAATGCTAATTTAGAATAACAATTTCTTATTTTTAATTGATAGGAGAGTCTTTTTTTTAACCCAACTTAACTATGTAACTGATTAGCTTTTTTTTCTTTGTTTCTGTAATAATGATAAGTTACAATAACTGTACTTGATAATAACTAAGCCATGTTAAAGTTAAAGATCTTAGTATTTAAATGTTTTTATTTATTGACCAGATTATTGTTCGGGTTTTACAAGGCTGAAAACCAAACAGAAAGTTGACTCATATAAATCAGTAATACCTTGTATGTTGTTTAACTACAACTCCCCACTACAGTACTTGTAGGGTTGCCACCTGTTCGGTTTTGACCAGAACAGACCTTAGAATAACCGAACTGTTTGGGTCAAAACCGAACAGGTGGCAACCCTACAAGTACTGTAGTCTGCAGCTGTAGTTAAACAACATACAAGGTATTGCTGATTTATATGAATGCTTTCCTTCAAATCGAGGCCTCAGCCTTTTCTAACCCAGCTTGTGAGTAGGCCCTATTGTGTCATGGGCAAAAGTATCTTTAGTCCAGTTACCCAGGGCAGTCAATCCGCACTTGCCTTCTACCAGTCCAGGGAAGAGAAAAGAAAGCAAATCTGAGGGGTCTATTTATCATGCCCAGATAAACTATCACCATCGGTGTTGCCGATAGCAACCAATCAGAAATTAGATTTGAAGTCACCTACAAGTAGGGTTGATCCCAATGGTATTAATAGGGGAAAAAGATAAATATATAGGAAGGCCGGTATTTTTTTCCAGAAAAGGTGGCAACCCTATCTACAAGTTAGAAAACAAAAGCAAAGATCTGATCTGTGATGGGTTTTCTCCAAGCTTTTATACAGAATGATATATAGGCACCTTTAGTGTGCATGTGAGGGGTGTCCATTGTTGTCTATTCAAGTGGCTCTACTTGGTAGTCTATGCCAGGAATCTGTTGCTAGCTGTCCAGATTGGTCTGGTAGCCAGAAGTCTATTAGTCACAGACTGGCTTTTGCCCCTCAGTTTGTTGAAAGAATATTCAGAGATCTATAGCCTAGTGGATGGGTATAGTGAGCTGCACTTGCAGGATAACTTGGTGATCAGAACTTTTTAGGGTGCCGATGAAAGTTGAGTCTGGTCTGATGGGCTGTTTCAAAGTTAAGCGTGAAGTATCTGATTTAAAATAAAAATGTTTTTACTTTCCTTTATTAGTCCCTCGGAATTATGACCCAGCCCTACACCCGTTTGAAGTGTCACGGGAATATACAAGAGCGTTAAATGCCACCAAGCTGGAGCGGGTCTTTGCCAAGCCTTTTATTGCTTCCCTGGATGGCCATAGAGATGGGGTTAACTGCATTGCCAAGCATCCCAAAAGCTTATCTACCGTGCTGTCAGGAGCATGTGATGGAGAGGTAAGGCTGCTGATTGGTCAGTTTAAAGGCAAAACATGTTTTTTTTCCCCCAAAAGGCATCAGTTAACAGTGCTGATTCAGCAGACTTCTGCACTGAATCTGTTTTTCAAAACAGCAGTTTGTTCTTAAATTTAATTTTTAAATCTGACATGGCGCTAGACATATTGTCCGTTTCCCAGGCGCCCCAGTCATGTGACTTGTGCTCTGATAAACTTCAGTCACTCTTTACTGCTGTACTGCAAGTTGGAGTGACGGCATCCCCTCCCCCCAGCAGCCTAACAGAACAATGGGAAGGAACCAGATAACAGCTCCCTGACACAAGATAACTCCTCCAATGGCATTCAACAGTAAAAATCCAAATCCCGCTGTGACTCCTCCAGTAACATTAAGTAGGAAGAACAACAGCCTGCCTGAAAGCAGTTGCACTGTGAAGTGCTGGCTCTTTCTGAAAGCACGGGATCAGGCAAAATGACCTGAGATGGCTGCCTGCATACCATTATTACAAGTACACAAACATATACTTGGTTGGTTCAGGAATACAACTTTATATGGTAGAGTGAATTATTTGAAGTGTAAACAATATAATTTAGAAATTAAAATTACACATAAAAATAATGACAGTATCCCTTTTACAAGTAACATTACTGTATATACAGGATATGCATTGCTCCTAAGTTCCACAATCCCTTCTTCCCTTGAGACTGTCACTTCCACTTAAAGCAGAGGCATCAGTCCGATTTGAGATACAATTGCTGTCAGGCACCTCAAACATTTTCTTTCACAGTGTAACATTATTTGCCTTTTATATAGGGATGCCTCTTTAATTGGAATTTCATTGCACTGCCTGCTTCTGGTGAAAAAAAAAAATCTTATTTGTTGGCACTAACTTCAATTTTTTTGGATATTGCTTTGTTTGCATAGAGATATAACTGTACAACTTCTAGTTTTCCATATGCTATTCCTTTCTTCTCTTTTCTTCCCCTATTAGGTTAAGATTTGGAATTTGACGAAGCGAGAATGTTCTAGAACAATACAAGCACACGATGGCTTTGTGAGAGGACTTTGCGTCCGATTCTGCGGCACCTCGTTCTTTACAGTATGTGTACCCTTAAACATATCTCCGTATGATCATCATAGCTTTGTTCCTTTCCCCTGCCATTGGACCTTGTTTAGTATTTCTCCTTTAAAGTAAGCTGAAAATGGGCTTTGAGGCAATACTGCTTTTAAAGGAGAATTTAATAAAATAATATAGCTAATTATTGTATTTTGTATACTGAACTTATTGCACCAGCCTAGCAGTTCAGAGGCCCTATTACAGTAATGATCCAGGTCTTCAAAATTGTCCACCGCTGCTCCTCATCTTCCGATCAACTTCAACCATCTTTTACTCTTTTTGTGCTCTGAGCTGCTGTCTGGAAGCTTAACTTAGGGGTCTTTGGAAAACAGCAGAAAGCGAGGCTGCATCTGTCATAAAAGCTGATATTACAGGGCTGATTATTATTATTATAAACATGTATTTATTTAGCGCCAACAGTGCTGGTGAGTCAGTTCTGATGCTGAATTCACTGGTTTCTATGCTGCCATGTATTGTAAATGTGGATTACTTGCTAAACTGCCTTTTGTTGTTAATGTTATATTAATAATTTGTTTTACCTTACCCAGTGTATATGCATATACTGTAGATCTTTACTTATAAAGAGCTGGGGTGGCCATGGGCTAGGGCAGTATCCCAAAACATAAGGTATAGTATAGCTAGCCTGATTGTTCTTTGAGCTTTAGTTCTCCTTTAATAGCTAAATAGTTAAATATGGACCCTATTATTCAAGACACTTTGACAGTTTTCATTAACATTGAACTGTCCTGCATATAAAGCTTAAAAAATGTTCTAGTCAGGCCTGTCTTTGTCAGTGCTGTAACAGGAATTCAGCCAAAGCATTAAAAACGTTACTGAAATCCTTTTATTTAAGAATTTTGACAATATCCTTGCCAAATGTCACAAATAAAAAAAAAATTGAATTTTTTTTTTTTTTTCGTGGATCAGCGCCTAAAGCAAACGGAGAAAGCAAAAGACGAACAAAATATGGTGTAGTAATTTGTTACTCTTAGAGCACCCTGTGTTTGAACAACAAAGTTCACTAGTGTGAGTTCCCCTTAAAAAAGAGACTTTTCCTTTTATGACGAATGTGTGTATAGTGGAATTCGGTGTTCTCTGGAACTTCCACCGAATTTAGTAAAAATGCCTACTTACAAGATTGTAGTAGAGATAGCACATGTAGTAATGGTCCCCAGTGGGTCTCCTCTCCTCCAACAGCCACTGTTAGGCTCCAAGACAAGGATACAGGAATCGCATAGTATAATAGTGGTTTATTAAAAGGCTTAAAAACTTTAAAATACACTCACTTTATTTCCATGAGTTTTGGTCACATATAGGTAAGTCTTTGGCAGGTATCACTAGTTGGAATCCAAAGGAGAAGGTTTGCCAGCGTCTCTCTCCCTCATGGTGTTTTCCCCGCAGCTTACTGTGACGTCACGACCGCCTGATGCATTTCACCGAATCAATCGGCTTCCTCAGATGCATGGTGTGTTTAGAGCTTCTTTAAAATGCTGATCGCGTTTGGTTGCCAAGGAAACTCGTCTGGTCCTTATGCATTCCACTGGTTTGCTATGGTTTATGTTTCCTTTCCGGTTTTGTTAGTATAGCGAGTTTCCATGGCAACCTCGCATGCTATAGTCTATATCCGTGTCCCAAATCTCCTGCTGATTTTACTTTCTAAATCCGACCAGTTACATGTACATATACGGTAGGTAATTGCTTTCTCCCAAGGGCAGATTATTTTAACGATTAATTTAACGATTAATTTATTCTTGCCAAGTAGTGATGATTTTTCCTTGAAAATAATTTGCTCCGTAACAGATTATATGTATTAATTATCTTCCTTTATTGTAGGTGGGTGACGATAAGACAGTGAAGCAATGGGCAATGGAAAGCCCTGGTTATGGTGAGAAAGTGGAGCCCATGCGTACAATCTTAGGAAAGGTAACCTGATTGGCTTAATTTTTTAAACTTCTGCTTCTACTATTGATAGTATTTTAACAACTATTTATAGATAGGGTTATTCCGATTATTTTGCAGTAAACATTATAAGGATACATCTTTTTATACTACCTACTCTGTTTAAAGATGGTGAGTGCCATATTGAATAGCCTGGCTTAGACAACTGACATAAAGTCCACTAGGTAGCCACAAATGAATGATATTTATCACTGAATGCTAAAGGATATTACTTTACAGAGGCTGGAGCTGGTTTTGCAAATTGCCCATGTTGAGAGAAGGAATGTTTTAATCTAGGCACCCACAAAACTTTGCCCTTATACCTTTGTTGCCTTTTTAAAAAGAAGAATGAGTGCATGTTTAAAAGACCAGTGACGCAAAAAACCCGAAAGGGTTTTATTTGCATTCAAATGTAATGTACTGTTGTCCTGCATTAGTACAAATTGCATATTTGTTTTTGGAACACTATTATATGTAAATAAACTGTGTAGCAAAATGACATAGTTTAAGGCTCCATCAGATGTGGATTCAGTTGTTAAACAGGGAAATAAACAATGGTGACCCTTCACAACTACAGAAGGGAAACCTTTCTTATGAAAAATGGGACATTTGATGCCAAGAAATTGTGCTGGAAACACAGTTATCGTTACATGAAAAATGTACTGGTGCTTTAGCTTTTAGTGTATGTGCTTGCTTTAATATTTTCTCTATATTTAAACTCATCAATGCAATGCTGTTGCAAACAATGCTCCACAGGATCATTTTATTACAGTTTCTCGTGTTTCTGCTGGTAAACTGATGCAAGGTGAGCCAAGAGACTGCAGGAGGGCCTGCTTTAGACATCATGTATTTCTGCTTGTGTCTCTATAGACTGTTTTCACAGGGATCGACCATCACGTGAAAGATGCTGTTTTTGCCACTTGTGGGCAGCAAGTGGATATCTGGGATGAACAAAGGTCCGCTCCCATGAGATCATATGCATGGGGGGTTGACAGTATCTCATCAGTCAGATTTAATCCAGTAGAGGTGAGTTTATTGTGCAGTGGGGAGAAATATGAATTCAGGAGATTTTTGGTGAAATGGTGAGTAGAACTCTCTTGCAGGATCATTAAAACCCACTTGGGTCTTGTAACCCCTGGACTTTCAGTCTAAAGGATTTTTCAAAAAACATTTGTTGGTATAGATCCAAAAAAAAAAACACAAATACATTTTAAACTTTTAAATTGCTAAGTCTTTATTAAGAAATAACTTACCGAAACTCCGCTTGCGCTCCTCATCAGAAAAGGCGACACGGCGACGATCCATCACACAGCTATCGATTTCTTCTCCCTGGCTATCTCCTATAAGGAAAGCAGGGAGGAGAAATTAAGCGCCGCACAATGGATCGCTGGATTGCCTTTTCTGAAGAGGAGCGCAAGTGGAGTTTCGGTAAGTTATTTTTTAATAAAGATTTACCGTTTAAAAAGTTTAACATGTCTGTGTTTTTTTGTTTTTTTTTCATTCTATACTAACAATTTTTTTTTATTTTTTTTTTTTGTCCTTTTTAAAGACCATTTAAACAAATGGGACTTTATGAGAATATAGGACTTAAATACCAATAGTAGGAAGCACAATTTGTATTTCAATCTGCTACAGGTCAGGCACTAAAATTAGTTAGTCATATGTCTTCCCAATTTATACATTACTTCCTTGTGATATAGAGTGTATCATTTATAAACACTGGGCAAATTTGCTCCTGGGCCATGTCAACTAATACAATTTTGCATTCCTCATTCAACCTGGAGCTGGCTGAAAAAAGCCAGTAACTCAGTGCAAAATTGCCCAGTGTTTATAAAATTAGCCTCAGTATGTCTTAAACCAGCCATATTTACTGTGTCCAAATCTGTATAATGCTTAAAATTAAGAAGACCAGAACTATAAATTCCAAGGATTACATGACCTGGTGCCTACTCGGGTCATGGGAAGGAAAACATACTCTAACTTGCAATGTTTTCTTTGCCCTAAGTGTTTTTTGTTTTTTCTTTCACAATATAACTGATGTTACCTGACTTGATGGTTGGTTGTATTATTCAAGTTATTCTGGAATATGTGTCTAAAGTATTAGAGGTTATTTAAAAAAAAAAAAAAAAACATTGTGAGCAAAAGATTTCCTTTTACCAAGCACAATTTAAACTTCGCTTTTAAACTATCACTGTAGTTAAAAGACAACTACTCATATCTGGCATAATTATTATTAATAACATGTATTGTTAGAGCAATATTTCGCTGCACTGATTTTGCACAACTGAACTCTTCCCTTCCCTACAGTTCTGGTGTCTGTAATGTTTTTGGGCAAAAAAAACACATTACACGTTTTCCCAACTTGTGTTTTTGTTTTTATTTTTTTTAACAGACACACATTTTATCAAGCTGTGGAACAGACCGAAGCATCGTTCTCTATGATAAGCGAAAACCCACCCCACTAAAAAAGGTACGTTTATTTTTCCACTCTTTATTTGCTTTTTTCCTCTGTATGTTTCATTGATCCCTAGGTGACAAGCCATCACTTTCTATCTGCATGCTAATATGGACAGACTCCAACCAGCCTTCAGCTGCACAAGGGCTGATGCCCATTGCAAAGTGGTAATTCTAATTATGGCATGTGGTTGGCTATAGCACAGACAAGACAAAATTTGGTATTAATGTGTACCGGTGATTCTCTTTTTCTTGCAGATTATTTTGGAAATGAGAACAAATGCTCTGTGTTGGAACCCAATGGAAGCATTTATTTTCACTGCGGCCAATGAAAACTTCAAGTAAGGATTTGTATCTGTAACTGTATCATTAGGGATCCTCTTGGCTGAGGAGCCATGCCCACTGGCATACTAATATTTCTATGTTGCTCTGTCTCCTTTGATTGCAAAACTGTTGGGCTTTTCAGTGTACTACTGGTGGACAGCAGGCTTTCTTTACTCTTTAAAGGGGAAAGGCAAGAACTGTTACCCAATGTAAATTACGTTACTGATTTTTTGAAGTCTGAAGGCTACTCACAACCAATATACCAACCCCATTTATTACTTCACTGGCCAGTGCAGATCCACTTCATTACATTATACCATAATTGCATAAAAGGCATATATCTATCAGTTGAAACTCTTCAGAACTCTCCCCAAATGTATCCAGCAGAAGGGCAAAAAGCAATAGAAACTATTTAGCAAATCATAATGATATCATACTTTATTGCTAGAAATATGCAATCCATATTTGATCCCTGTCAATTTCTCTTTAATACCTCTCAAGATAGAACATTCAATAACCTCACTGCCCTTGCAATCAAATAGCCCTTCCTATCAATTACTGCTGAAACCTGCTTTCCCCTATTCTGTAACCCCCACCACTGCCTGGTGGCGAGATCATGGACCTGGACATGCCTCACATAATGGGGATGAGCATATTTGCTAAATTGCACCAGCTCAGTTACCAATTACAGTTTTTAATTTTTTTTTTTTTTTAAATATTTCTAACTTGTAGTAGACTGTATCAACTGAATTGCTAATTGGTACATATCACACTCATGTTAACCCTAGTAAGTAATCTTACTGCACTTAAAGGTTACATGGGCTAATAACACTTAAGGATCTGTGAAAGTTATTTATTGAAAAACATTGGAAACTCAATTTTCTTTCGGAATGTGGGCTCCTATTCACTAGGGATGCACCAAATCCAGGATTTGGTTCGGGATTTGGCTGAATACTTGTGCCTCGCCGAAATGAATCCTAATGTGCATATGTAAATTAGGGGCGGGAAGGGAAATCACGTGACTCTCTGTCACAATACAAGCAAGTTCCACATTTTCCTTTCCTGTCCTAATTTGCATATGCAAATTATGGGTTCGGTATTCTGCCAAATCTTTCATGAAGGATTCGGCTGAATCCCAAATAGTGGATTTGGTGCATCCCTACTATTCACACACATAAAAAAAGAGTTGCTTGTCTCAGTACAAGGAGTTCTAAAACACATTATGTTAGTTAATAAGAAATATTGGCCAGCTATATTCAGACTGCTGAATGGTCTGTAAATTCTAGAATTGCCTGACTGGAGTGCTTCATGAATGTTCAGATTAGGGCACCATTACTGAATTTACCGGGCAGTTGTGTATCAGTAAATGCTTTACATGCAAACCAGATCATAAACAATCTATGGCAAGCTACAGCTACTCTTATTTGTGTGTGAATAGGAGCCTACATTCTCAAAGAAAAATGAGTTTCCAATGTTTTGAAATAAATAACATTCACAGATCCTTACGTGTTATTAGCACATGTAACTTTAAAATGCTGCAAGATTACTACATTATACAGCATAGAGTGTGCTGCTGAAGCCAAGTGGGGTGTTGGGTTAAAGAGAGAATGTAGTTCAATACCTTAATGACATTAGATGGAAGGAACAGTTCTGCCAATCAACTACCTGCATGGCACTACTTAACCTCAGCTCAACTCTTTCCGATCTTGTACAACTTGGAAAAAATTGCTAAGTCTGAGTATGCTATATACATATAGTTCTAAATTATGTATGGCGACAGTCTCGCCTGCAGTCCAAGGTTTGTCTGTACCGAGAGAACTTAGTGCTATCAGAGCTGATTCATCAATACAGGAGATCCGTAAGTAAATGAAATGTGGGACATAACGACTGATCATACAGTGTTAACAATTCTAAAGGGTAGAGGCTAACACACTTGTATGCTTTCAGCAAGCAACAGTTTGCATTTAGATCATCTGATATTTGCTCACTGTTTGTGTGCACATATGGAACTACAATAGAACCCCCATTTTACGTTTTTCAGGGGACCAGAAAAAAATGGTGTACATTCCAGGAAAATGTAAAATCAGGGAAATGTATTATGCATAATATATAGGTGGGACCACAAACCAACAATGTAAAATGAGGGAAAACTTAAAATCAGGAGATGTTAAATTGATGTTCCACTGTATATTACCATGAAACTAATAGTGTGTGGGACCACTGTTTTTTGAGACCTGCTGTGCACCTTTAATTTGGCCATGAGAAGGGACTTGTTGTCATCAGGCTCGTGGCTGCTTCCGGTAATATAAATAAACAGGCATGTGGCTAAATAAGGTTCATTTTGCAGAATAGCCCAAAGTGAATTTAAGAGGCAGATTTATCAAAGGTAGAATATTAAGAGTATTTTTTAAATCAAATTCGAATGACCTCGAAATTCGAATAGTATCTTATTTATTAAAAAGAATCGAATTAAAATCTTCAAATGGGTCGCTGGAATAGTCGAAATCGAGTTCTTAAAGAGACTATGATAAATCTTGAAAATTTAATTCGAATTTTTTAAAAAAACTTTTTTGATCTCTATATGCTTATTACAGTGCCTACAGTACAATGTCAAAGATACTGCACTGTTAAGTTATTGCTCTGCAAAGCCCAGCATGCATAATTCCATTATAATAAAGTCGGCCACTGTTGGGCACTCATTCATTGTCTGGTAGTCCAAAAAAATTTGAATTGTTCCCAGGATCCAGGTATGATAAATCTCGAATTAGAGTTCAAGTTTGGATTATTCCCAACTCAATTTTCTGAGTTTTGACTAAAAATTCAGCTTGAAAATTTGAATTTCCAATTTGAACCTTAAAGGTGTTGTTCACCTTTAAATTAACTATTTGTATGATGTAGAGAGTGATATTCTGAGACAATTTGCAATTGGTATTAATTTTTTATCATTTGCGGTTTTTGAGTTATATAACTTTTTGCTCAGCAGCTTTTTAGTTTGCTGTTTCAGCAATCTAGCAATAACCCTATCAACCATGCATTGATTTGAATATGAGACTGGGATATGAATAGGAGAGACCTGAATAGAAAGATGAGTAATAAAACGTAGCAATAATAATAAATGTGTAGCCTTACAGAGCATTTGCAATTTAGATGGGGTCAGTGACCCCCATTTGAAAGCCGGGAAGAGTCCGATGAAGAAGGCAAATATTTAAAAACCTATACAAAATAAATAATGAAGACCAATTGAAAGGTTACTTAGAATTAGACATTATATAACATACTAAAAGTTAATGTAAAGGTAACCCACCCGTTTAATAAATTTGCCCCTAAGTCTTTATAAGGAGTCTTTAGTGGTAACTGGTGGTTATGTTAATCTTTGCCTTTTGAGCTGCTTGCAATATTAAGAAGAGATAAAGAGAAATTGTAGGAATAAACCAATGTTGTGAGTGTTGCCATGTAGGGGATGAGATGAGGCCCTGAAGGCGTCTGTGCAACACTCAAAACTGCCAGTAAATGTCAGCTCTAGAAAACTCACTTGCTGCAGTTCATAGTAAAAGTAAAGCACTGGATATAGCAAATTTGCAAGCCTTGCTGTCATTACTTTCAACCATTTCAGATGCAAATGATGATTGCTTCCTCTCTCCCCAGCCTGTACACGTATGACATGCGCTATATGGACAGCCCCGTGAAGGTGCACATGGATCACGTGTCGGCTGTTCTGGATGTAGATTACTCCCCTACTGGAAAGGAGCTTGTGTCTGCCAGCTTTGATAAGTCCATCCGTATATTCCCAGTGCAAAGTGGACACAGCAGGTTGGTGGCTGCAAAGGCCGTTGGAGAATCTATGAGCTCATTTATACTTTGTGTCTGACCATTCAGTTTCTCTTGAATGCCCTGGGTTATTAATTCTAAAGGGGAAATGCATTGACAAGTAATCTCTCTGCCTGTTAACCCTTTCCTTTCTAGATGATTTCAATCTATGGCACGTTAAAACGGTCGCGAAAATAAAAATGTAACATAAGCTTCATCATACTGAAATAAGAAACTTTCTACATAAAATCAATTAAATATTCTGCATAGTTTCTGAAAGTTTATGTTCACTATTCCTCTCTCAGCATCTGTTTCTCTTAATTTTGTCTTCATGCAGGAGTTGGGTGTCAGATATTCGTTGACAGATCCAATATATCTTATAGGGGGCCTCCTTTTGCCTAGAAGATGTATTGGAGCTCTCTATTAAAATCATCAGACATCATGTCTCTCTACATGCAGGATTTGTGCAAAAGGCAGTTATTTTTTTTTGTACTGGAATCCGTTATTTGCATGAGCTCTAATTCATCTGCTAGGTAAGGAACCACCCGTATAAGATATATATTGGATCTAACTGTCAATGAATATGTGACACCCAATTCCTGCATTATTTTATAGGGGAGGGGCTTCCTTTCCTAGCAGATGTATTCAAGCTTATTCAAATAACTGATTCCAGTACAAACAAAATCTAACAAAATAACTTCCTTTTGCACAAATCCTGCATGTAGAGGGACACGATGTCTGATGATTTTAATAGTGAGCTCTAATACATCTTCTAAGCAAAAGGAGCCCCCCTATAAGATATATTGGATCTAATTGTCAGTGATTATCTTCACTATTCCTCTCTCACCATCTGTTTCTCTCTTCATTCTGGAGTGGAGTGTCGGATAAACTTGATTATTTCAGAAACCGTGCAGAATATTTACTCGATTGTATTTATAAAGTTTTTTTCAGTATGAGGAAGCTTATATTAAATTTTCATTTTCACAATAATTCCCCTTTAAGAGATAAATAGACATTACTATATGAAGGAAGAAAAACTTCATACACAGTAGATTCACTCTTTAGTTTAGCATTTATACATCAAAGAGGGAGTAACCACCATGACAGATATGGTGGGATGTATGATAACCTTGGCAGTCACATAGACCGAGCACACTCCTGTAATTGCTCTGTGTTACCTCTATAGTGGGTAATATAAAATAAATACAATAAAGGATGAACATGGAGGGGGTATTTTTATTTTAGAAATCCATTGCTGCTTTTAGTTTAGAGAGGACACCTCTCGAGCAGATGCAGATTTATTATTTGCACCTTAAAGCCATCATTTTCGATTCTCCCTTATTGATCATTGGAAATGGCCTCGGTGAAAGAAGTGATTGAATCTTCAGCTAAATTCATAATTTTGCAGGGAAGTCTATCACACAAAGCGGATGCAGCACGTCACCTGTGTTAGATGGTCTGCCGACAACAAGTATGTTCTCTGCGGTTCTGACGAAATGAACATTCGCATATGGAAAGCCAACGCCTCCGAAAAGCTGGGAGTGGTAAGAGCACTAATATGTTCACAGATTGGGTTCTATGCTGCAGCAGTCATGCCTTTATTTTATATCCTAACAATAGGATTTTATTCCCTATTTTATCTGCAGACCCAGCACTATATGAAATAGTGGTGTCAGGATTGCTGGTTTACGATGCGCCAAGGGGCTCCGACGGGTCGGTCGGGTAAAAATCAAACCTTCCCGATCGTAATCGTGGCCAGATTTCGATCGGGAAGACCCGTCGGAAGCCCCCATACACGGGCAGATAAGCTGTCAAATCGGTCCAAACGACCGATATCGGCAGCTTTATCTGCCCGTGTATGGCCACCTTAAGGGAAAGAGGAGGGGCAGGCAATATTTGATTGACAGCTGAGATTTTTAATTGAGTTTACAACAGCTATGAACACTTTAATAAAAAAAAAAAGAATTTGGATTTCATGTTAAATTTGAAAAGGACTTTTAATATAGCGCTTTTTTGTCTGGGGGACAGACCCACTTTAAGAAAGATCTGGATTTTTTTTGTGGAAAACAAACTGTTCAACGCTAGGCCTTATCACTCAGGGACTACTTAAGCAAATAAAGTGCTTTCTTGCAATAACTTGAGGAATAAAAGTACCATTTTGCCTCTTTATATATCTTTGGAAAGGCCTCACCTACAATATGCAGTGCAGTTTTGGACCCCAGTCCTTAATGATATTAATGAGATGAAAAGAGGGAAAATATGTGCAAGTAGACTGGTAAAAGAAATGGAATAGTTAACCCAAACCTTGAAAATCTCTCCTTTTAGTTTGTTCACTCTGAGGAAAAGGTGTTTGTAAGGGGCATAATAACTCTTTAAGAGTACATTAAAAGACATTATAGACTAGGGTTTTGTTTTTTTTAAATCCTAAGCCATAAAGGGGGTTCTTCGCAGTGAGGTTGTGGAATGCCCTGCCAGATGATGTGATGGCTGATTCTATTGTGATCCTGTTAATATTGGTATCTGGTATTGATCTAGGTATTGGTGTGTATGTGTGTGTGTATATAGATAGATAGATAGATATCTCAATATCACTGGGAATCTCGAGTGCTTGAACTTAATGGACTTTCTTGAACCCAAATGCTTTACCCTTGTCAGTCTGGCACAGTACTTAAGCAATTTGCCCATGAACCAGTTGGACCCATAACATATAAGTGGCCATATTAGGTTTGCCACCTTTTCTACATTTGGAATCCGGACAGGGGGCAGTAACCGTGATGTCAGAGGTGGGCTGATGATGCGAAGGGGCGGACCTGTGACATGTCAGCCCGTGATTGGCCAAAACGCTCAGGAAGCAGGGAACAGGGTTGCCCAGTTTTTAGACTTCTGAGAACCAGGCAGGAATTTCGAACTGGACAGCAGGTGTAAAGCCTGACTGTCCGATTCAAGGACATACGCTGTATTGAACAGAACAACTAACCCATATCCACAATACAAACGAACTGGTCGGGATCATCTGCCCATTATACCGGTACTAAAAGTCATTCAAAAGCAATGCTTTGTGTGTGCTTTGCAAATAAAAATGCTGAGATTGGGGGCCATCCTGTATCCACTCTTCTAGTTGGCAGAACCTCCTGCTTTCACTCTAACCCATTAACCTGGCAGGCAAAGTTGCGACTTATTGCAGCTACAGACGTGTGGTATCATTTCGACAAACCACAATAACAAGAACCCATCAGGACGTCGTAAATAATTTAGTGTGTTTTGAGCTCTGAGAAGCATAATTCTGCATGGTGTTAAGATTACTGTGTAGATGGTTGGGTCACATGGCTTTTAGATGCTTCTCAAGCTCCAGGTGATTTCTGGGACACCCATAAATAGCACCAATTCCGACTCCTGCTGCTGAGGTCAGTGCTGAACATGTTAATGAGAAGAAGCTCTTCAGGTTTTCATTTTGCTGCCTCATTCTCAAACAAATATTCATAATAGATTTTTATCTGGCACTTTTGGCCCCTTTGAAAGGGAGTGCAGCTTGCTCCATTTGACTTCAATTGGGGTCACTTACAAGTAGGGATGCACCGAATCCACTATTTTGGGTTCGGTCGAAGCCCCAATCCTTTGGGTATTCCGCCGACTCTTTCGGATTCGGTTCGGCTGAATCCAAATCCTGCTGAAAAAGGCCGATTTCCAAACCTAATCCTGGATTTGGTGCATCCCTATTTACAAGGTAGGACACAGTTTACAAAGTGGGGAGGAAAAGGCTTCATTTACTTTGCACGCTCTATTCTGCCGTATAGAAATTACCATAGCTCTGAGGGTTCTGCTTCATGTTGTGACGGTTCTGGGTTCTAGCAGGTGGTAAGTGCAGGTATGGGATCCATTATCCGGAAACCTGTTATCCAGAAATCTCCCAATTATGGAAAGGCTGTCTACCATAGACTAGGTTATAATCAAATAATCCAAATTTTTAAAAATGTTTTTTCCTTTTTCTCTGTAATAATAAAACAGTAGCTTGTACTCGATCCCAACTAAGATATCATTAATCCTTATTGGAAGCAAAACCAGCTTAGAGGATTCATTTATTTAATGTTTACATGATTTTCTAGCAGGCTTAAGGTATGCAGATCCAAATTACAGAAAGATATGTTATCTGGAAGACCCCAGGCCCCGAGCATTTTGGATAACCGGTCCCATACCTATGCAGGGCAGACCGGCGCACCCTGATATAGAGTCCTGCGCGGAACCAATTTGTTAAACCCGACTGCAACCCGCATACTTACCCGATTGGACCCGACCCGCAAGTACCTTATCCGCAACCCGCTGACCATCAAGAAGCAGGAAGTGCTGTCATTGTAAACCGGAAGTGCCATCATTAGAAGTAGGCGTGATCAGAAAAAAAGGAGTAAAACTCGCTATTGAGAAGACCCGGAGAACCGCGTCTATACCTGCTCCCGAAACCTCTACCTGCAACCCGCAGGGTATCACAGGTTTTTGCAGGGTAACCAGCACGCTGCAGGACCCTGATACTGCTCTCTGTGCTGAGCATTTGCACTCCGTGTAGAATACTGTATTCCCCATGGAGCAAGTGCCTGTTAAGTCCTGGGGAATCTGAAAAATTACCCTTAGAGGCACATTTATCAAAGGTCGAATTTCGAATTCGTGTTTGTTTTTTTTAAATGCACATAAATTCTATATTCGACCAATTGAAATTTATTATTAGAATCTAATTTTTTTCAACTCTGACGAATTGAAACGACCAGAAAACTTGAATCGAATTCAATCAAACTCGATTCCAGTTTTTTTTCTCAAAAAAAACTTGAATGTCAGGAAGGCTGCAAACATCTCCAAATTGATCCCTGGACCTCTCCCATTGACTTAAGGGCTGGTTCACCTTTGAGATAACTTTTAGTATGATGTAGAGTGATATTCCAAGACAATTTGAAATTTGTTTTCATTTTTTTATTATTGAAGGGTTTTGAGTTATTTAGCTTTTTATTTAGCAGCTCTTCAATTTGCCTCTTAACCAATCTGGTAACTAGGGTCAATTACCCTAGCAACCATGCATTGATTTGAATAAGAGACTGGAATATGAATAGTAGAGGGCCTGAATAGAAGGATCAGTAATAAAAAGTAACAATACATTTGTAACCTTACAGAGCATTTGTTTTTTAGAAGGGAGTCATTATGTCAGTACGCCCATTTGAAAGCTGAAAACTATAAAAAAAAAAATAAAATGAAAACCAATTGAAAAGTTGCTTCGAATTGGCCCTTCTATAACATAATACGTTACCTTAGATGTGAACCCCCCCTTTAGACAGCAATTCGGCAGGTTTTAGGTGGGGAATAGTCGAAATTGAGTTCTTAAAGGGCCAGAGTATGATAAATCTTGAAATCAAATTCAATTTTTTTTTTAAAAAAAAAAAACCTGAATCGAATTTGAATAACTCCGTAGTCAAATTTGACCGTTTCGACCATTCGAATTTTCAGTTCGACCCTAGATAAATCTGACTCTTAATGTTTTCCAGTGAACTTTTTCATCTATATGTGCTTATTACAGTGTCAAAGATACTGCACTGTAAAGCTATTGCTCTGCAAAGCCCAGCATGCATTATTCCATTATAATAAAGTCGGCCACTGGGGGGCACTCATTCATTGTCTGCTAGTCCAAAAGGCTGTCAAACCAGTAAATACCGTATATTCAAACGTTTTTAAAGTAGCCCTAGAATAACCTTTTTCCTTTGTACTGAATATTTACAGGAGGGCACACGAAGCGTAAATCCTGCTTATAAATAGATAAATAAGTTTCCCATTAATTCCTTATAGTGCTTGCGGGTCTTAATTGTACTGTTGTCTCTTTATATTCCTGTAAATGCACAATTACCTGATTTAATTAGATGCCGGATCTATACGATTTGCATTCAGATTTGTCCCACCATCCCAGTCCCTTTAATAACCAAGGCCTGAATCTGTGCAGAATTATGCAGGGCTTTGTAGCCTCGGAAGCAAATTTCCTAATAACTCTGTGTAGCTTCTGCAGTTTACCACGCGCCCGCACACAGGTTTTTTTTCCTTGTAAAACTGTTTAGGTTGTACTAAATCAGCAGCCAGCACTTTGCTCCTCTTCAATTAAATTAAAGAAAATCATTGCTTTTAATTAGAATAAAAGCCCTGGAACTTGGAGGCTGGTGACAGTTTGCTGCACAATGAGAAATTGTGGGATTTATTTAGGCTGGCTCAGGGAAAAATGATTATGGTTATATGACGGGGCAAAAAAAATAAATAAAATTAAATGGTAATGGACATTGGATTGAAGTGGCGGCATTGAAGCAGTGATTTAAATAGATAGTGAGTGATTGGTATCATGACTCAAGGTTTCCAGAGTGACTTTTTACATTGCTTGCATCTTCATCAGGTCCAGTAGATTATCCACTGGTATTCACTTTGGGAATGTTTCTGGTTATTTCTGCATTCTCTAGAAGGGTAGCCTTTAAATGGACTCCTTTATTATTATAATATAATGGGTACATTTATTAAGGTTCAAATTAGAATTTTTATTTTGGCCAAAATTCTCAAATTCCAATTGGGAATTATCCAAACTTTGAGTTTTGGACACCTAAAATCTTCCAAATTACTGTTTTAGTCAATGGAAGACGTCATGGGATCAATTTGGAGTTGTTTGTAGTAGTTGTTTGCCGACCTGACACCTGTCGCAGGTGACTGGTGCGGGTTGAGCTCTTCTCCTGCTCTCCCCGCCCGCCACCGTCAAATGCAGACTTCCGGGTTCTTCTTTTATAGACGCTGTGCCTGCTTGCCCCGCCCCTTTTGTGACCTCATTTGCGGGTCTATAACGGCAACCCGGAAGCGCAGATGCGGGCTAAGGCAGTGCGGGTCGGGGAAATCCTGACCCGCACATCACTAGTTTGCAGCCTTCCTGACATTCAAGTTTTTTTTGTAGAAAAAAACTCAAATGAATTTTTTTTTTTTTTTAAATTTGAATTTAGTTTTTCTGATTGAATTCAAGTTTTCGGGTCAACTTCAATTTGTCCTAGCTAAGAAAATCAAATTTCATTAATTTTTGATCGGTCGAATTCCACCCTTGATAGATGTGCTTCTAAATGTTAACCCCTACACATAAAAGGTACTTGGGTAGTGAGTTTGTAGGTCTTTCTTCCATAAGGCAAGCTGATCATTACACTGTAGGAGTAATATAGGCTAGACTCCTGCACAGGTCAAGTTAGACAGACCAGTGCCTGACCTTTGACCAGGGAAAAATATTGCCTAAATTACAGGGGAGAATGGAATGGTACCTGCACCTTAGCTGGGTACCAAGGCGGGTTATCTGTTTGCTGCCTGCATGGTTGGGGAATCTGGGACTTTCTGGCCGAAGCCCAACTGCTTTGCGGGTGTAATGCGGGAGCCCGACCCATTGCAGGGCTCTAATGTAGGCCCTCCCTTTATGTTGTGTAAAGCAGAATCTTCGGTATTTTTAACATATTCATCTGGGATGTCAAAGCTAAAGCCCACTATCAGTTGTTAAACCCATGACCATTCTTTAGAGAAGGGCAACCAACTAAAGGTGGTCAAACACCTGTAGATGCGACCACTTGAGCCATTTTCTGTTGGGGGTGGCTGCATACGGCTTGTCTGAAAGGGCCAAAATGAAAGAGTTTAAATCGCAGTATGGCAAGCTGGGTTTATAAACGTAGCCAATCCAGCTGTCATTACCACTGGTAAGTATGGTTGTGTCCTGACTGCCTTATTGCTGAAGAACTCTTATAGGGTAATAACATCTACAAAGACTGGTGTAACAATGGTTGCCCTGTCTTGTCACTTAAGCTGAACATAGACGCAAAGATACAGGATTCGTACGATTTTCGGATCGTGTGTGGTGTGTCCCGACATTTTTCGTGCCATACCGATTGGTTGTTTAGCTGATAGGACAGGTTAGAAATTTCTGTTGGCTATCGATAAGATCTGACTATATCAGTGGGTGACGGTCACTACTATTGGCTATCGATAAGATCTGACTATATCAGTGTGTGACGGTCACTACTATTTGTCAGACATAACTTTCGTACGATTGCGGTCAGTGACCGAACATCGCCAGATTTGTTTCTTTTACTACTTTATTTGATCTGAATGGTTAGTGGTAGGTCGGGAGATTGTACCGCACAATCGTTCGTCTGATATTAAGCCTATATCTGCACGTCTATGGCCGGCTTTACATTGTCCCAGGCAATAAAAGTTGGATGAACAAGATAGAGTCCTGTGCGGAATCAATTTCTAAGACCCGAACCGCGACCCACATATTTACCCACTTTGAACCATTTCCTGACCTGGACCCGCAACTGCCTTATCCGCAACCCGACCCGCAAAACCCCACCATCAAACCGGAAGTGATTTTGCTGCAAACTGGAAGTGACATAATCAAACGTAACCGATAATTGAGAGGGAGAGGGACAGAATCGTGCCGTGTGATGTAAGAGAGCTGTGCCGGAAGAGGGAAGGGGGAGATGAGTGGAGGGGGAAAGCTGCAGGGAGAGAGCTGCAGCAGGAAGAGACCCGCAACGCGACCGGCGACCCCACAGACCAGCATCTATACCCGCACCTGAAAAGCCTACCCTAATTCCGGTGGTTACCCGCTTTTTTGCGGGTACCCGACCTGCTGCAGTACTCTAGAACTTATACTAACCCTTGCACACATTGACCAAGGTATCTTCTAACACTGGCCATACAAGGTAGACCTGTCAGGAAGTAATCCTATAAAGGGCCCCATTGCTGTCCCTCCCCAATACGTTTTTTTTCAGCCTTCAGAAACAATGGCTGCGCAAGCCTTGATTTGAGTATCCATCAAGAAGGCCACAATGAAGGCTCCAAACACTATCAGGCTGCCCACTGGATAAAGAGTTCCTTGTGATCCTAGTTGGATATAAAGTTGGCGTACAATACAGTGTTGTTTTTCATATGCAATTATCTTGATTCATGACAGCTGTAATAATAGCCTTGTTCATTTGAATTTCAGACTTAAAGGGAGGTGACATGAAGTATTGAGCATATAAAGAGTTTTGTATGAGGGAGAAGATGACTGGGGGACTATATGACTAGGAGGCACTCTAGTTAATTTCTGTAATGGGCTTTTGTTAATAGTTGTCACCACGAGAGAGAGCGGCAAAGAACTACAACCAGAAGTTGAAGGAGAAGTTCCAGCACCACCCACAGATCAAGAGGATCGCTCGCCACAGGCACCTACCGAGGTCCATCTACAGCCAAATAAAGGAGCAGCAGATCATGAGGGAAGCTCGCCGCAAGAAGTAAGTGTTTCTTTCCACTAGTTGCTATTTTTTCTATAAAACATGGAAAGTCCCATAGCTATGGGTTGAGTCGTCATTTTTAAAAAAAAAAAAGTCCTTTGTAAGTACGGTATAATAGTTAGATCAGGCAATTCTGCCTCACCTTACAATTTCTGCCTAACTTTACCCCACAGCAGAACTCAAATGGATTCTGTCGTGATTTTTATGATGTAGTTTTTATTTCTAAATTACACTGTTTACACTGCAAATAATTCACTCTACCATATAACATTTAATTCCTAACCCAACAGGTGTAATTTTTTATTTTTACTTGTAATATTGGTGTGTAGGCTGGCATCTCAGGTCATTTTGCCTGGTCACGTGCTTTCAGAAAGAGCTTTCTGGCAGGCTGTTGTTTCTCCTTCTCAATGTAATTGAACGTGTCTCCGTGCGACCTGGATTTTACTAATGAATGCTTTTCTTAGATCTACCAGGCAGCTGTTACTACACTAAATTACACATCTGATTACCTTCCCATTGTTCTATTGTTAGGCTGCTGGAGGGAAGGGGGGTGATATTACTTCAACTTGCAGTGCAGCAGTAAAGAATGACTGAAGTTTATCAGAGCACAAGTCACATGACTGGGGGCACCTGGGAAATTGACAATATGTCTAGCCCCATGTAATTTCAAAATGAAATATAAAAAAAAAAAATCTGTTTGCTCTTTTGACAAATGATTATAGTGCAGAAGTCTGCTGGAGCAGCACTATTGCTGAAAAAAAAAAAAAAAAAAACATTTTTTTCAGTGACAGTATCCCTTTAACTATGTCCTACAATGGGCTTAGAAAAAATGTGTTCTCCATAACATCACAGTAGCCTTAGCTTTCAGGTGAGTGATCCCACAGTTGCAGCCCCTTTCTTTGGGATACACAGAGTTTCATTCCTACAGACAGACACCTGTTGCGCCGCTGGCTTCCAAAGTTAGAGTGATCCATGGGCAGCCACCCTTGCTTGCACCTCTTAAAAGACAGCTGTGCAGATGCATCATGGGACAAGCTCATTAGCCTCGCAGGGAGAATTCTCCCACGCACTGCACGTTGCCATTTGAGGGTTTGTGATTTAGAAACCGTAGATGCCAGTAGAAAAGCCAGATGGTTTTATTTTATTTCTTGCCCTGCCTTCTTTTCTAATTCCAATATTTCCATTTGTAGGGATGTAAACCGTCGCAAACACAGCAAGCCGGGCTCTGTGCCAATCCCGTCAGAGAAGAAGAAGCACGTGCTGGCTGTAGTGGAATAGCACAAACTGCTGATACTGCTGCATTCTGCTGCTCCCCTGACCAAAGTAATGTGTGCCATAGTGGCCTGGGAAATTTGACTGTGGGGGGGGGGGGGGGGGTGGGGCTGGTTTCAACAAAGTGCAGGTATCCAGTAAAATCTGAATGGACCGTCCTTGCATTTCATTTACTGCAAATGGTTTTTTTTTTCCTCCATGGAATTAGAGTTATGACAGTTGTATGGCAATTTTTGTTTGCAAAGGTTCAGGAGGGTTAAAGGAAAACCAAACCCTAAAAATGAATATGGCTAGAAATGCCATTTTATGGCAACTTATTGCACCAGCATAACGTTGCAGCTACTCAATAGCAGCAATGATCCAGGACTTCAAACCTGTCACAGAGGGTCACCATCTTGGAAAGTCTGTGACACTCACATGCTCAGTGGGCTCTGAGCAGCTGTTGAGAAGCTAAGCTTAGGGGTCGTCACGAATTATCCAGCAGAAAATGAGGTTGGTCTGTAATATAAGCTGATGCTACAGGGCTGATTATTAAATTCTGATGCTAATTGCACTAGTTTCTGTGCTGCCATTTAGTAATTAATACAGATAATTACTAGCCTTATATTGTGACATTTCTATTCTATGTGTACTGTATATTGTGAGTGGGTCCCTAATTCAGTAAGTGACAGCGGCACAGAGCATGTGCAGTGAATCAGCAGAAAAGAAGATGGCGAGCTACTGGGGCATCTTTGGAGACACAGATCTTTTCTGCTCAAGGGCTGTGGTTGCCGTTGGCTGGTACAGAAGTCCAAAACATAATGTACAACATTTCCAGCCTTTAAGGTAATGCAGATAAACTCTAATGGAAGGTTTACTGTACATACTGAGGACTTCTTTATCATCCTTCCTCCTGCAGACTGAAAGGAACCCATTTGGTCCCTCCCACATAAACAAGGAAAAGCTCTCTGGAAACACAACTCTCTGCAGGGTATTTAGATGGTACACATGTGGAGGAAAGATATTTGTGGAGAAGAGCAGATACATTGTCCTCCCATTCCTCTGACTTTTTTAGTGCCACCCTACCCCTTGTTTCTTATTTCATTTGTTACATTTCTGCTCTGCCTTCTTCCACTGCCCCTCCTGTTCTCTATCGACTGCTCATTGTCATGGCCTGCAGGGAGTTATAGATGGGGCACAGATTGAAGAATCTTGCTACAGACATGCAGCCGGCTATTTGGTTTCCCACCTACCAGTTTGATTTATTGGGGGGGGGGTTGATGGTATAGGGGTGATATAGTACTGCTTACCTTGTGAGCATGTCTGATTGAACTGTTGCTACAATATTAAAAGTTAAAAATGTTTTCATCAGCTGCTCTTTTCTTAAACTTACAAAGCTTATTTGCAGTCCAGGACTCTCCTTCCAGAAAGAATACAAATGTATTCACCTACAGACCATACAGCTGATCACACATTATCGTCTCCATTAAATACATAAAGCAAGCAACATGTTTTTGGGAGTAGAATACCACTACTAGTGCCTGGTAGAATTGCGCTTAGTTAAATAAACTTCCCAAATTACTGTTTGCATTTTATGGATGGATCTCATTCCCGTCTTTCATGTGGGTATTTTTATCGACTGACTATTTCTTGTGGATTCTCGGTCTACCAATAAGTAAAGGATGACTGTGACTGCCATTCCCAAATTATTTCTTGATGTATCACAGATTTACTGTCTAAATATTCGGAAGGGGTTTTTTATTTACAGTGAGCGCTGTGAAGATGTGGAATTGTCTCCCTGAATCAGTGGTACAGGCTGATACATTAGACAGCTTTAAGAAGGGGTTGGATAGCTTTTTAGCAAGTGAAGGAATACAGGGTTATGGAAGATAGCTCATAGTACAGATATAGGACCTGTTATCCAGAATGCTCGTGACCAGGGGTTCTCCCCGATAATGCATCTTTCTGTAATTTGGATCTCCATGCCGTACATCTATAAAATCATGTTTCCTTCCTGACTCCAAGATGGCAATCGGACCCTGTAAACCAGTTATCCAGAAAGCTACTAATTACAGAAAGGTCGTCTCGCATTCACTCCATTTTATCCAAATAATCCAAATTTTTTAAAAATTATTTCTTTTTTCTCTGTAATAATAAAACAAGAAACAGAGAGATAATAAATGCTCATTGGACGCAAAACCAGCCTATTGTGGTTATTTAATGTTTACAAGATTTTATAGATGTAAGGTATGGAGATCCAAATTACAGAAAGATGCATTATTGGGAAACCCCCTGGTCACGAGCATTTTGGATAACAGGTCCTATATCTGTACTATGAGCGATCTCCCATAACCCTGTATTCCCTCACTTGCTAAAAAGCCAGCCAACCCCTTCTTAAAGCTATCTAATGTGTCAGCCTGTACCACTGATTCAATGAGAGAATTCCACATCTTCACAGCTCTCACTGTAACAAACCCCTTCCCAATATTTAGGCAGAACCTCTTTTCTTCTAATCAGAATGGGTGACCTTGTGTCAGCTGGAAAGACCTACTGGTAAATAAAGCATTAGAGAGATTATTATGTGATCCCCTTATATATTTATACATAGTTATCATATCTCCCCTTAAGCGCTTCTTCTCCAGCGCTAACATCCCCAATTTGGCCAGTCTTTCCTCATAGCTAAGATTTTCCATGCCTACAATGAAATGTGCACCCAAAGCCCATGCCTGTGTTGCCTACCCTTTATCTGGCCTTAACTCTGCTGTGCCGTGGGTCAGATTTTCCCCCTAACCCTGTTATTTCTCTCATCCATTTTCTTCTTACTTGCCATTATACTTGATTCAAGGTCTTCATGATATAATTAACTGGTTTATTGCTGTAGCAGTTATGTACATAATGCAGTGCTATAGACTGGTGACTTGATGACCTCTGTTGTTTTTATCTGACTTTACTATGTCATTTTCTGAGAAAAATCAATAAAACAATTGTTAAAAAAAAGAGAGAGAAAAGACACCATATAAATAATAACAATCGTTTGATCATTGTTGGTTTAATGCACAAATATGGGCAAACTGGCCTTATCCCAATAACCTATAGTCCGTATTTACTGATTTTATGCAGTTAACTAAAAGAACGTGGCTGAAAGGTTATGGGCAAATTTTATACTTAAAACTAATACAGTGCTTCTAAGAGTGGGTGTACGTGGTAGAGTCCTGTGCGGAACCAATTTCTAAGACCCGAATCCACCTCCCACGACTGGAACCGCAATCTGCAAATTTACCCACTTTGATCTGCTCCCCGACCCGCAACCCCGCTGACCACCATCAAACAGGAAGTGATGGTGCTGCAAATCGGAAGTGACATCATGGAAGTAGTGTTCTGTTCTGTTACACATCTAGTCACTCCAGCCTTTATACATTACTTTTTTGACTTTACCTATATTGAAAACATTTTTTATTCTGCAAATCTAATCTATTTGCCAAGTTTTTATTTTTATACTAAACAATTCCTTTAGCGTTGCTGATATATAAAAGTGCCTGTCCTATAACTGCAGGCACCAAAACAACCCAAGTGAAATCTTACATAGGCATCAGTGGAATCAGACAACAAGACAAGAGAGGTCAATTGTACTGGGGCCCGGGTAACTGCTGATATTTGGCCTCCAGATGTAATTGTATCTATTGAGAAAAATGAAGCCGTTCTGGATCTGGCTTCAACTGCACATGCTCAGTGTGAGTACAAGGCGGCACCCACTAACCCTGCTTCACTATTCTGCATTTTGGGAACAGGCAGGGCAAATGTGGCTGCAGTTATGGGACCTGTTATCCAGAATGCTTGGGACCTGGGGTTTTTACGGATAAGGAAGCTTTCTTTAATTTGGATCATCAAACCTTCATTTTACTTACCCAATAGGATTGTTTTGCTTCTAGGAAGGATTAATTACATCTTAGTTGGGATCAAACCTTGTTTACTACTAGAGCTTTCAGATTTACATGAAAAAGTATAGGGAGAGGCAAACACTTAGAGCTATCAGCCCATCACCCCATTTGTCAATCTATACCTATCAAACCCATCTCTTCCGTTACTTGACTTTCAACCTAGCAAGTCCTCTTCATTTCCATATTAGTCAAAGTTTTACGGATAAGGGACCTTTCCTTAATTTGGACCACCATGCCTTAAGTTTACTTAAAAATTTCTGAACAATGGGCTTCTGGATAATGGATCCTATACCTGTACCATCAACATGAATTTATTATAGGGATGCACCAAATCCAGGATTCGGCTTTTTTCAGCAGGATTCGGATTCGGCCGAATCCTTGTGCCTGGCCGAAACGAATCCTAATTTGTATATAAATTAGGGGCGGGTAGGGAAATCATGTGACTTTTCGTCACAAAAGAAGATTTTTTTTCCACTTTATGTTTTCTTTCCCCCTTTTGTTTTCTTTCACTATTAAGAGATGTAAATGCATTTCCTTTTAAGAGATCCCCAACATTTAATTTTTTTCTGCAGCCTTTCCTTCTTTTGACACTTTGCTTGATCCATTATGTTTTCCTTGCCATCCAGCAACCAACTGGTTAATGCCGTGTGACTCAGGCGTATCTTTTTATTTCTGGGAAGCGTTTCATCCTAAGAAGAAATGGCGTGACAAATCCCACTGACTTTATTGTTAACTGCCCAATATCCTCCATAACTAACCCATCACAATAGAATCTTCCATGGAAACACGTTGCCTCTCGGAATAATTATGTGACTTTCTCCTCTCCTGTAATGGCGCATTCTGGAACAGGGCCTTTAATCACTTCTCGGAGATGCGCAGAACTGATACATGACAGCGGCCATGGAATTCATAGTCTATGATGCATTATGAAGAGAGGTCGATGTCTGACTGTTTCATGGAAATATTGAAATATACAAATATCATAATGAATTACCATTGAAGTGTGAATAATAGTGGGAAATGATCATCATTTATAGAAACATTTAGAACCATAGCCAAATGACCAAGTAGACCTGTTGGGTGTGTAGCCTTTATTATTCTATAAGCCCAAAAGGTTCCTTACTCAACATTGGGAGTTATAACAATGGGGGCATTGGGAGACCATGAGTTCAGTTTGATGGTATTTTATATAGGTACCTGTAACAGCAATGGATGATCTCAGGTCTTGGTGTTAATGGGGTTGTTTGCCTTTGAGTCAGCTTTTAGTATAAAGTAGAGAGTGATATTCTGAGACAATTTGCAATTGGGTTTCAATTTTTATTATTTGTGGTTTTTGAGTTACTTAGCTTTTTTTTCAGCAGTTCTCCAGTTTGCAATTTCAGCCATCTGGTAGCTAGGGTCCAAATAATCCTAGCAACCATGCATTGATTTGAATAAGAGACTGGAATATGAATAGGAGAGACCTGGATAGAAAGAGGAGTAATACAAAGTAGCAATAACAATACATAATAACAATACAGGAAGAAGGCAAATAATTCAAAAAACCATAAAAAATAAATAAATAAAGACCAGTTCAGAAGTTGCTTAGAAAGTAAAGGGTTGATTTACCTTTAAGTAAACTTTTAGTAGAATGGCCAAATCTAAAGAAATTATAAATTGGTCTTCATTTTTTATTTTATTTTTAGTTTTTGAACTATTTGCTTTCTTCCTTTCTCTTTCCAGCTTTCAAATGGGGGTGGCTGTGTAAGGCTACACATGTATTGTTATTGCTACTCTTTATTACTCATCTTTCTATTCAGCCCCTCTCCTGTTCATATTCCAGTCTCTTATTCAAATCCGGGAATGGTTGCTAGGTTCATATGGACCATAGCAACCAGATGTCTGAAATGGCAAGTTGGAGAGCTGCTGAATAAAAAGCTAAATAACTCAAAAACCACGAATAATAAAAAAAGAAAACCAATTGCAAATTGTCTCAGAATAACACTCTCTACAACATACTAAAATCCTATTTACATGTGAGCAACCCCTTTTAAAGAGCACCAATCATAACTAAAATACACTATGTGAAAGTTCAAGAGTTAGAATTGTTTGTATAATGTAAATCATCAGTTCACTGTTCCTTCTGCAAGATCTCCCCTATCTCCACTGCAGTTCTAGCTGAGGCAGCCATCTTGGATTTCACTGGCTCCTCCTACCTATATCTTCCCAGCCAACTGTAGCTCTGAAATCTCGCACATGCTCAGTTGAAATTCCTTGTTCCTTATCAACCCTTCTAAGATATTTTCAAATCAGCCAAACCTCTGTGTTAGCTGCTGTACAGTAGTGCTGCCACCTGCTGGAAGTTAGTGTGTGCCCTTCATTTGCATAATAACATCACCAGCAGGGGACAAGATAGGGAAATCTCCTGATACTTCTAGTGGAGGAGTTTACTAAAACAAGGCATTCTGGGTAGAATACTCAAAGCAGTGTTACAATCTGAGCATGCTCCTGAAATTTGCATATTATAGTCTCTGTTATAGTCTCAGTATGGCCTCCCTCAGTGAAAGAATCCATTTGACAAAGTAAGGGATTTTTTAAAACCTGCAGTTTTTTTCAAAAAACTATATATGTAGTTTGATTAAACGTGTTTATGTTGTACTGGTCAGATTTTAAATATGTGTTTGATTTTTGCTGTGATAGATTAAGACTAAAAGTTTCATGTTTCAGACTTCTTCTACTGATTCATGGTTTACAAAGGGTAATACTCCCATTGGCCAGGACAGACCAACAGCACCAGTTCTGATTTTTCTTAAGCCCAGAAGAGACCAGGAATTGTTTTTTTTCCTTATGAGCATAATTTTGGTTGGTTCTGCTTTTGGTCGGTTCCATCCCCTGGTCACTGGTAATGCCTCCTGTTTGACACTGTCCAGGTGGAGCTTATAGTTTAGTGGCAGGCACATATAGTAGTACTAACACACTTCTGATTGCTCTTTGTTGTCAGATTTTAGTGCCTTTTATTACATATGGGGGATTATGCCTTTTCCAAAGACCCTTGCCCACTACAACTAAGGAAACTAAGGATGATGGACAGAGATCTGCCCACAGATCCAAACACACACAACGATATCCTTCGTCTCCTCTAAAGGCTTTGTGCCTGTTCTCGTTCAGCCTTGACAAATGATTGTGCCAGATACTGTATGTTTTAACATGGCTGCAATTCCTTTCACTTAGAATATCTATAGTAATAAGTCAAATCAACTGGACTTTCTGTATTGTTTTCTTTTTCCTTAAAGACGTTTTGCAAGTAATCCGACTGGCCTTCTCAATTCTGAATGGAGAAAGCCAGTTGGATGATTAGTGAAACGTATTCAAGGAAAAAGAAAAAAAGATACAGCAAGTCCAGTTGATTTGACTTATTACTATAGATATATCATGACCTGAATGAAAAAGAATCTTCGTAAGGTGATACAATGGGTTTATCAGGCACTTGACAAAACCAAAAGCTCAGAAAAACACAGCTGTTGCAGTTACCTTAAAGGAGAAGCAAAACAAAAAGTTAAAAAAACTCCCCCCCAATCTAGCTGCTGCCCCATGAAAATGCCCCTAAGTCTTTACTTACTCCTCCATGCAGATTTCTGTCCAGCAGAGTTCACGGCAGCCATCTTCTTCTCTTCGCTAATCTTCGGAAAGAGACCGGCGGAGCGGCGCAAGCGCAATTGGAGCAATTTTCTGTTTAGCGACAACTGCGCATGCACCGAAACCTACGAAAATTGCTGAAGCGCCGGTCTCATTCCAAAGTTTACCGAAGCGGCTGAAGATGTTGCCCGTGAACTGCGCTGCCTGAATCTGCACCGAGGGGTAAGTAAAGAGTTAGGGGCATTTGCCCGGGGTAACACTTAGGCTGAGGGGAGGAGGAGGGAGGGGGGTCTATGTAGGGTAGGGTTTTTTTTTTAACTTTTGGATTTGCTTCTCCTTTAAGGGTGGTGGCACATTGAGAGATAAATCACCAAGCAATAAATCTTCGCTACTGCGGGCGACTAATCTCCCCGAAAATAACTTCCCGTCGGCAAGAATGTGAATCACAGTTGGGATGGCATGCATGTTGCTTCCGTTTTCTGAAGTCGCCCGAAGTATCCTCTGGTGACTTCAGAAAACTGAAGCAATACATATGCAATCCCGGGGAGATTAGTCTCCCACAGTAGCGAAGATTTTTTGCTTGCCGACTAATGTCCCCATGTGCCACCAACCTAAAAGAGGTCTCATTCGCAAAGCATCTTTGATATTTTGAGCCCTTCAAGTATGGCCTCTGACAAACAGATTGCTGACTCACTGTCTTCAAATGGCCAGAGGTTATTGCTAGCAAGTCTTTCAGGTTCTGCAGAGTTTTTGGTAGCTGCGAAATTGTGAGAAAAGCAACGTGTTAAACACCCAGGACTAGGTACATTGGGACAAGGTGTGACAAAGCCAATGATCTATAGACCAGTGATCCCCAACCAGTGGCTCGTTGACCCTTTGGATGTTGCTCCCAGTGGCCTCAAATAAGGTGATTATTCTTGAATTCCTGGCTTGAAGGCAAACTTCATAAAACCTTGGTGTACTGACAAACAGAGTCTCCTGTAGGCTGCCAGTCCACATAGGGGCTACCAATTGCCAATACCAGCCAATATTTTGCACCACCCAGGAACATTTTTTCATGCTTGTGTTATTCCCCAACTTTTTTTAACTCAGATAAAAAAGGCTGGGGTCCCCTGCCATAGACTGTCAGAAGTTGCTATGACTGACAGCAGCCTCCCTAATAATGGTGAGATGGTAAAGATGAAACCTGAGACCATGTCAGTGGCGTGACATTTTGGATCACCCTGAGATGGATGAATGGTTCTTCCTCAAAGTTGGTGCTTCAGCTGTAAGGATGGCTAAGCTTACTACTTTGCCTGTGGATAGAAGAACAATTCACTGAAACCATGGATGGCAGCTAATTTTCCCTTTGAGAATGAAGAACTATCTGGCCTGAGACTTGAAGAATATATATATATATAATATATATGTATTTTGAGCAAATATGTTTCTTTTTTGGGTAAGGAAGAGAAGGGGGCAATGATTAATTATGACCTGAATGTAGTAGAGAAAGTTGCTTTGCCAGTCCCATGGGACTATGATTTTTTTAACCCAATTCCCTTCATTTTCCATGTATTGAAGGACATAAACACAGAGAAAGTTAATGTTATAGTTATCCCCTATATCTGTAGCTATAACCGTGGAAGCAGTTTTTTAAGTGGACTTTTTCAGAAGGGCCAACTGGCATGATAATGTATATGTGCCTAATTCAATGGTCTCTTCTTTAGAAGCAAATTTACATGCAAAATAACTTGTGTATTCTTATGTGAATTCATCTTTTTTTGGTTTGGTAGCATGGAGCTCCCCTCTGTTTTTTATGAGTCTAAAAAATTAGACAGGTAATAAAAGGGCAGAAAATCTACATTTTGATGGGGGGCTCACTATGGGTATTTCCATTCCAAAGGGCAATAAGAATGGTAAGAATCCTGGTGGAGTTCAAGAGAGTTTGGATTCCATTGTGCCAAGAAAGGGAAAATATATTTCTGATATTTTATCAGTAGTAATAAATTACAGGGAAATATGACCGCACAGAAACCAGTGCAATTAGCATCAGAATGTAATCATCAGCCCTGTAGCATCAGCTTATATTACAGGCCAACCTAATTTTCTGCCGGATAATTAGTGACGAGCCCTAAGCTTAGCTTCTCAACAGCTGCTCAGAGCCGACTGAGCATGTGA
This sequence comes from Xenopus laevis, assembly GCF_017654675.1. Lineage (NCBI taxonomy): Eukaryota > Metazoa > Chordata > Amphibia > Anura > Pipidae > Xenopus > Xenopus laevis. The sequence continues at coordinate 142,378,929 of NC_054381.1, forward strand.
GTGTCACAGACACTTTCCAAGATGGTGACCCCCTGTGACAAGTTTAAAGTCCTGGATCATTGCTGCTATTGACAAGCTGAAACTTTAGGCTGGTACAATAAGTTCAGTATATAAAATATGACATTTTTAGCCATATTAATTTTTAGGATTTAGTTCTCCTTTAAGGGGCTTGCCAGAGTCAAGGCCAAGTCCAGGGCCGGATTTACTTACCGGCTCTGGCGCCCCGCCGACTTACTTCCACTTCCCGTCCCCTCCCCTTGCAGTGCCCCCCCACCATTGTAGCCTAGGCATGTGCCTCTTCTGCCCACCCCTAGTTCCAACCCCGGTCTCTTTGCTCAGAGGCCTGGAGCAATTTGTATATTGATATATAACAGTTGCTCTGTTATGTAAATGCCCCCTTCTTTCAGGCTGTCAAGTGTCGCTGGCCCCAGCACCAGACATACACAATTAATATTTTATTAGAGACCTTGTTTTGGGAAAAGAAGAGCATCAATTAAAGGCAGACTTCATCCCAAAGAATTTGAAAACTGCTCATTTATGGCCATAAGCTTAGTAAATAAAGGATCTTCAAAAAAGTAATAATTTTGCCTAAAAATTGTCTTTTTTTTTTATCAATTTAGATTTTATCAGTTTTTACCTTCTTTATGATTTTTAGCCCAATATATAAAATGTCCTTTTTTTGCCATCTTCTTCATAAAAATCAATTCACAACTTAAGAACGTATGTAAGCTCTCTTTTCCCATGGTCCACAAGAGTGAAAAATGCCAATGCAAATTATGATTTTTCCATCAGACAGATGACAATAAATTAATATTAATTAACAAGCAAGAGGATAAAATAAGGTTAGACGACCTGCCCACAAGTGCCTAGAATCTATAGGCACCTGTAAGGATACGTAATATTTTTGGGGGACTTTTTTTATAGGGTATTTTTGGATGTATGATACAACATCAAAGTATCTGGAATAATGCCACAAAATCCTATAAAACCAAAAAAACTATGGAGAGGGAATGTTCTCACTGATTAGCATTGTCTATAGATACTTTGAGAAAATGTAAGTCTGTTATCTACTGGTTGGATTAGCTGAGTATTTCCTAATAAAGTGTAGTGTACTCTCAGGGCTGGAAATAGACAAGATGGGTCCCACATACCTCCCAACTGTCCCTTTTTCGAGGGACAGTCCCTCTTTTGACAGCTCAACCCGCAGTCCCTCATTTGTACTGGAAAGTCCCTCATTTTCTCTGCACTGAACAGTCAGAAAAAGAAACAAAGTTTCTCACTTAATTGGCTTTTAGCAAAGAGCCCAGAACAGCTAACAGGTGCAAATAAGATACTTTGTAACAATTTTGAGACACAAAAACAGTTTAGATAAGGAGAATTATTTTCAAACTTTCATAAACTGCCAAATTTTGTAAAACAAATATGGTAATTAGGGGGTGTGGCCACAGAAAGGGGTGCGGAATTTTTTTTTTTTGTCCCTCTTTTTACTTCCAAAATGTTGGGAGGTATGGTCCCATGCAAGTAGGTAGTGTCTATCCAAATTAGAAAAAAATATGCAAATAATTTAAAAAAAATTAAAAATCCCTGGCCAAGCCCCTCCCCCCAAGGTCCCTGACCCAGGGCAAATACTTGTCCCAAGTTTCATGCCCGTAGCTCTTCAGTTTGCATTGACCTGTTGCAAGTGACTTCTCAAATTCCTGCTTTAATCAGTGTAATGAGGAACGTGGAGTCAATGCAAAGGCTTCTGGGAGACACGGCTCAGAATCAGCTGGAGGAAAGGAAGCCTGACACCAGGGGGGGGGGACAGCACATTAATTAGTGTAAAAAATAAAAAAGGGGATCTGCGGAAGCCTTTGAACTAGAGGAACAGGCATCGGCTTTGTGCCTATAACGGCTTGAAATAACAGTGCCCTCTGCATTATTCAACAGTACAGCATAGTTAGTGAGCGGAGGCATTACAATCTCTTATTAGATATGGAAAACCCCAAACAGAGTTTAAATAGGTGGTTAACTATTATCATGTTATAGAATGGCCAATTCCAAGCAACATTTCAATTGGTCTTCGTTATATCTTTTTTTTATAGTTTTTAGATTAGTTGCTTTATTTACTGACTCTTTCCAGCTTTCAAATGAGGGTCACTGACCCCATCTAAAAAACAAATGCTCTGTAAGGCTACAAATGTATTGTTATTGCTACTTTTTATTAGTTTATTACTCATCTTTCTGTTCAGGCCCTCTCCCATTCAGGCCTGTATTTGTGGGTTGGTGGGAGCGGCACCACATTTTTGGTGATTCTAACCCATATAGGTCCAAAATAGTACAGTTTTATCGGTACATCAATGACTGTATAGGGATCTGGGACAGTGATTCAGAATCCTTTAAGGATTTTGTTGATATATGCAATCAAGCAGTAGAGGGACTAACATTTACATATGAATTGCATGACTCTTTTTTTACTTTTTTTTGGGTGTATCCTTTCGGGCAATAGGAGATTGGATTCAACTACTATGTTCCGCAAGCCTATTACCAGAAACACTTTGCTACACGCCACAAGCAATCACCTCGCACCATGTATACGAGGTATCCCTACAGGACAATTCATCCGGTTGAGGCAAATTTGTTCTACTTGGGATGACTTTTCAAATCAATCCATGCAGCTTTGGGATAGATTTATTGAAAGGGGTTACGATACATCAGTTATCAATGAAGCCTTTGATCGAGCAGTGGGGTTGGATAGGAACAGTTTATTGGAACATAAGAAACAGAATAAGAACATAACTAGAGTGGACATGGGACAAAGCTCTGTGGATGAGAGGAGGGATAGAGTTGCGCCAGAACAAAATAGACGGGTAAAACACACTGACTCCAAGATACGGTTTTGTATTCCAACCAGATGTATAATGTCAAACGTATCATACAGAAACATTGGCCAATTTTATTGCAGGATCCTCTTCTAGGTGGGATTATAGATGAAACTCCCTCTTTTGTTGACCGCAAAGGTCGGAACATAGCCTCTTGGATCTCCAAGATCTTATATCGATCAGTTAGTGATACACAGAATAAGACCTGGCTTAAATATAAGGGGACATACAAATGTGGGCGAAGGAGATGTAAAGCCTGTAATGCGATTAAAGTCTCTAAGGAGTTTGCTAGCACTCATACGGAGATAAAGTATACGATTTCACAATACTTCAATTGCTTGTCCAAAGAGGTAGTGTGTTCTGCAACTTGCCAGTGTGGGGCCCAATATGTTGGCCATAACCACATGTCCTGTTGGTGTTAAAGGACCAATAACATCAAAAAATTAGAATGTTTTAAAGTAATAAAAAAAGAATGCAGTGTTGCCCTGCACTAGTAAAACGGGTGTGTTTGCTTCAGAAACACTACCATTGTTTATATAAATAAGCTGCTGTGTAGCCATGGGGGCAGCCATTCAAAGGAGAAAAGGCTCAAGTTACACAGTAGATAGCAGAGAAGCTCTGTAGAACATAATGTTATCTGTTATCCACTAATTATCCTGTGCCATATAGCCTTTTTTCAATTTCCGCCATTGCTACTCAGCACCTTATTTATATAAACTATAGTAGTGTTTCTGAAGCAAACACATCAGTTTTACAAGTGCAGGGCAACACTACATTATATTCTCATTACTTTAAAACACTTTCATTTTTTGGTGTTACTGTTCCTTTAAGATCTTGGAACATCTTTCAGCTGTAGAAAGAGGTGATGAGAAATCTGCCCTAGCTAAACATGTTCAATTGACACACACTGATGTAGCACACTTTCAATTTCAGGTGATTGATAAACCACGTGTTGATTAGGAAAGGGAATGTTATTAAGTGACTTCTAGCTAGGGAGGTATATTGGATTTATCATTTGAAGACCATAGAGGAATTTGGGGGCATGAATCGGGAATGGGAATTATCATGCTATTCTATGATATAATATGATAGTTATGTCTTATATTCCTTTTTGTTGTGTTGTTGGGCTTTCTATTTTCTCTTTCTACCTGATCCCCTCCATGTCTAGTATATGACTTCTATATAGTGATTATGTCATAGTATACTGAGGGTTGAAATACTATGTATCGGTAACCTGAGGGTTAAATGTTTTTAGGGGCGGGGTTTGCTCTGAATTTAAACCGTAGTGTGGATTGAACTGATGTGCTTTTGAGAAAGTGGCTGGATAGCCACAAAACGCGTTAAGCCTATGGTTCTTTAATGTTTCTACAATGATGTGCCGCTTTTTTCTAATAAATTTTGGAATTTTTATTATAACACTCCACTTCATTTCTGTGGTGCTCCGTGTCTCTGCATACAGTCTGTATTTGTGGAAAGGCCTAGGGAGGCAGAAAATTAGGGACGGCATGCCGCCCAGTTGCATTTTTCTTGAGAATGGAGAACTGGTGACTGGGTTACATAGTTACATAGTTAAATTGGGTTGAAAAACGACAAAGTCCATCAAGTTCAACCCCTCCAAATGAAAACCCAGCATCCATACACACCCCTCCCTACTTTTAATTAAATTCTATATACCCATACCTATACTAACTATAGAGCTTAGTATCACAATAGCCTTTAATATTATGTTTGTCCAAAAAGTGCTGAAGATTTTGACTAAAGTGCTACTTAATCTCCTGCACAACCAGTGCCCAGTGACAGGAAAGAAATGAAAGAACGGATTGGTGCACATGCACAGTAGGGGGCAAGTGCATGTCGGGGGCTTGATGGACTGCATGAGTTGCCACTGGCCTAGGGGCCCCGAATTTAGAAATCTGGCCCTGCTCTTATTTATAATCCATTCTCTTATTCAAATAAATGCATGGTTGCTAGGGTAATTTGGACCCTAGCAACCAGATTGCTGAAACTTCAAACTGGAGAGCTGCTGAATAAATAGCTAAATAAACATGATTTAAAAAAAATTGAAACCCAGTTAGAAATTATCTCAGAATATCACTCTCTATATCATAACTAAAAGCAAATTTAAAGCTGCACAATAGTGATGTGCGGGCTGACCCCATAACCGCAGGTCAGTCATGTTCAGATCGACTTCTGCATACAATTGTCAGGTTCAGGTTGAGCTCTTTCTTCCTCTCTCCCCGCCTGCGACTTTACTGTACCGGCTTCCAGCTCCAGTGAGCGTTTTTTTTATAGATTTGCGCCTGCATGGCCCTGTCCCTACTCTGACATCATTGCAGGGTAGACGCGAATCTATGAATTTGGAAGGACGCTGGGTAAGGTTCAGGTGGTGGAGGGCGGGTTAGGGTTGGTTGCGAGTCGAATTTTTCTCGACCCGCACATCACTAGTGCACAACCCCTTTAAAGCGGGTCTGTCACTTACAAATAAGCTGTATAATTAAAGTCTTTTGCAAATTAAACATGGAACACAAATTCTTTTTTTCATTAACATATCCATACCTGTTATAAGGGTCAGGACACAGATTCGGGGAGATTAGTCGCCTGTTGACAAATCTCCTCTTCTTCAGGGGCGACTAATCTCCCGGAACTGCCTCCCCTGCCTTCCCGCTGGCTAAACTGTAAATCGCCGGCACGATGGCGTTTTCCGAAGTCGCCCGAAGTTTCCTCGTGAAGCAACTTCGGAAAACGAAGCGCTCCGAGTGCCATCCCGCCGGCGATTACATTTTATCCGGCAGGAAGGCAGTTCGGGAGATTAGTCACCCCAAAGTAGAGGATATTAGTACCCGGGCGACTAATCTCCCCGAATGTGACTGTGTGCCCTGACCGTAAAGATGTTTAAATATCTGTCAATTAAATATTATCTGCCCCGTCTCTATGCCTGAGTCATGCGCCCCCAACACACACACAGTAGTGATCCATGTAAAGACATTATTAGTGCTCAGTAACAACTGATTATTAAATAGTGAATATGCAGGAAAGGAAATATATTTGCCACCTATGCAGACAGCAAAAACTTACTGATACAACTATTCTTCTAATCACTGATTCATTTTTGGATGAAGCCATTTGCTTACTGGCTGAAATTCATTAAACTAGAAAAGCCCAGTGTGCTCTGCTCTCCACCACCTTTTAGTCTTGTGTGTATGATGTTTCCGGGTTTGGATCAGCGCAGCAGTATAAAAGCCTCTACAGTCAGAGAGCACTGAGCACTGAGCTAAATAATTGTTTCATTGCTTTGTACAAACAAAGATCAAATGTCATTGGCGCCTGTGTATTAGTTCACCCACCCATACACCTCATTTGTTGTTCCTTTCTTTAGACATGGTGTGTGAACAGAAACTTGCGCTCGTCTCATGCCATATTAATCTTAGCGTGAGGAATTCTTCTGCAGGACTTGCTAACCTCACTGTTTCATAAAGTTATTGTTTCTGTTTTAAATATATTGCAGTGGGGCCAGTATGTCCTCTATCTGGGAAGGGTACTTCTGTGGTTGCTCATTCTGTACTTACCCATTATCTTGCCTTCTGTCTGGGAAGGGCGCATCTGTGGTTGCTCATTCTGTATGTACCAATCACCTTGTCCTCTATCTGGGACGTGTATATCTGTGGTTGCTCATTCTGTATGTACCAATCACCTTGTCCTTTATCTGGGACGGGTATATCTGTGGTTGCTCATTCTGTATGTACCAATCACCTTGTCCTCTATCTGGGAAGGGTACATCTGTGGTTGCTCATTCTGTATGTACCAATCACCTACCTTGTCCTCTATCTGGGACGGGTATATCTGTGGTTGCTCATTCTGTATGTACCAATCACCTTGTCCTATATCTGGGAAGGGCGCATCTGTGGTTGCTCATTCTGTATGTACCAATCACCTTGTCCTCTATCTGGGACGGGTATATCTGTGGTTGCTCATTCTGTATGTACCAATCACCTTGTCCTCTATCTGGGACGGGTATATCTGTGGTTGCTCATTCTGTATGTACCAATCACCTTGTCCTCTATCTGGGATGGGTATATCTGTGGTTGCTCATTCTGTATGTACCAATCACCTTGTCCTCTATCTGGGACGGGTATATCTGTGGTTGCTCATTCTGTATGTACCAATCACCTTGTCCTCTGTCTGGGACGGGTATATCTGTGGTTGCTCATTCTGTATGTACCAATCACCTTGTCCTCTATCTGGGACGGGTATATCTGTGGTTGCTCATTCTGTATGTACCAATCACCTTGTCCTTTATCTGGGACGGGTATATCTGTGGTTGCTCATTCTGTATGTACCAATCACCTTTTCCTCTATCTGGGAAGGGTACATCTGTGGTTGCTCATTCTGTATGTACCAATCACCTTGTCCTCTATCTGGGACGGGTATATCTGTGGTTGCTCATTCTGTATGTAACCAATCACCTTGTCCTCTATCTGGGAAGGGCACATCTGTGGTTGCTCATTCTTTATGTACCAATCATTTTGCCCTCTATCTGGGACGGGTATATCTGTGGTTGCTCATCCTGTATGTACCAATCACCTTGTCCTATATCTGGGAAGGGCACATCTGTGGTTGCTCATTCTTTATGTACCAATCACCTTGCCCTCTATCTGGGACGGGTACACCTGCTGTTGCTCATCCTGTTTGTACCAATCACATTGCCCTCTAACTGGGAAGGATACATCTATGGTTGCTCATTGTGTATATACCAATCGCCTTGACCTCTGTCTGAGAAGTGAACATCTGTGGTTGCTTAATCTGTATGTACCAATCATCTTGCCCTCTGTCTGGGACGGGTACACCTGCTGTTGCTCATTCTGTATGTACCAATCACATTGCCCTCTAACTGGGAAGGATACATCTATGGTTGCTCATTGTGTATATACCATTCACCTTGACCTCTGTCTGAGAAGGGTACATCTGTGGTTGCTTAATCTGTATGTACCAATCATCTTTCCCTTTATCTGGGAAGGGTACATCTGTGGTTGCTCATTCTGTATGTACCAATCATCTTGTTTTCTATCTTGGCAGAGTACTTCTGTGGTTACCACACCTTTCCCTCACCTTCCACTCTATATCTGAGGAGTGTCTAGAATCAAAGCAGAATCAAAGCAGATTTTACACAAATCGCTGCAAAATGCACATATTGGATAAGGAAATGTTAGTCCAATGTTCAAGCATCAATGGCAATGGATCAGAAAGACAGGGGATACAGTTCTGCACCTGCATGGGCACCCTGGGTGATATGAGACAACAACTGTGCAGAAATATGCAGCAGCTGCCTTCTTGATAAATGAACCCCGATGAATAATGGCCTGACCTAGATATAGTCACTGGAAGCTTACAGAATGGGGCAGGGAATTAGCAGTCCATAATTCAAAATGGAGCATAGGACACAGTGAAGTTCACTCAAAAATTACTCTGATGCATTAAAGAAAATGTGTGTGTGTGCTTCTTATAATTCAATTTCCCCTTTAAAACTCACTCTATGTGCCAGTTCAGAGATCATATTCATTGAGAATCTCTTTATACACTATACAGGGGGGAGAGTGGGCCAAGGTGAATGGTGTCCCTGGGAGGGTATGGGAGAGATTTGGTGCCAGAAACTGCATGATGATCCGACTTAGAGGGATATAGGTCAATACCTAAGGGTGGGACCTCTAGGAAAAAAACCACCAGTAGCTCCAATGATCCCAGCCATATTTTTCTAATGGGGGGGTCTAGGGATGTGGGGGCTATAGCAAGGACAATGGCCCTTTGACCGTTAGAGGGATTCTGGGAGATGTAGTTCTTGGACAGATGGAGACTTGCAGGTTGTACAAGGCTTGTCTCTGCCGTCAGTCTTACATATATATGGGCGTTAAATTAGTCTACAGTATGTGTCAAGTAACCTATTAATAATTAAAGAAAGAAGAATGGGATGCCTGTCAGAGCAGCTGTTTGAACCATTATTGCTGTAGCACAACATGTGCCCAATGGCTGCCCTATTCCTGGGTCAATAAGTGCCTTGCACAGGTCAAACACATACAAAGTATGCAAATACATTGAATAGACTGGCAGGCACTTATTCATCTGCCTAATCACAGAGAAGTGCATTGGAGAAAACAAAGATGAAAAAAATAGAAAATAGAGATAAATGATAGACTATTTGCTCTATAGGACAGGCTAAATGTGCACTCTGTGTGGCAGGCAGACTGTCAATTCAATGGGGCAGATAGACTGTTAGCTGTATGGGGCAGGTAGACTGTTAGCTCTATGGGACAGACATACTGTTAGATCTATGGAGCAGGCAGACTGTCAACTCAATGGGGCAGATAGACTGTTAGCTTTATGGGGCAAGTAGACTGTTAGCTCCATGGGTCAGGCAGACTTAGCAATATGGGATATGCAGACTGTTAGCTCTAAGGGTCAGACAGATTGTTAGCTGTATGGGATATGCAGTCTTTTATCTCTATGGGGCAGGCAGATTGCTAGCTCTATGGGATACGCAGACTGTTAGCTCAATGGGATACCCAGACTGTTAGCTCTATGGGTTATGCAGGCTGTTAGCTCTATGGGATACGCAGACTGTTAGCTCTATGGGATACACAGACTGTTAGCTCTATGGGATACGCAGGTTGTTAGCTCTATGGGATACGCAAAATGTTAGCTCTATGGGATACACAGACTGTTAGCTCTATGGGATACGCAGGCTGTTAGCTCTATGGGATACACAGACTGTTAGCTCTATGGGATACACAGACTGTTAGCTCTATGGGATACTCAGACTGTTAGCTCTATGGGATACTCAGACTGTTAGCTCTATGGGATAGTATGCAGACTGTTAGCTCTATAGGATATGCAGAATGTTAGCTGTATGGGATACCCAGACTGTTAACTCTATGGGATACTCAGACTGTTAAATCTCTGGGATACGCAGACTGTTAGCTCTCTGGGATATGCAGACTGTTAGCTCTATGGAATAGTATGAAGACTGTTAGCTCTATGGGATACACAGACTGTCAGCTCTATGGGATAGTACGCAGATTGTTAGCTCTATGGGATACGCAAACTGTTAATTATATTTGAGATATGCAAAGGGAAGAAGCACACCAATTCACACGGCTTAAATCTTCATCTTGTTTATTGCAGACATTGTGGCACCAACCCCTTCCTCAGGTACAAATGAAGGGGTTGGTCCCGAAAGCTTGTGCCATAATGTCTGCAATAAACAAGATGAAGGTTTAAGCCGTGTGAATTGGTGTGCTTCTTCCCCTTACAGAGTTTGGATATTATTGGACTTGGAGGCAGTCTGGGAATTGAATTCACCCTACATGCAAGTAAATGGTGTGCAGCAGTGAATTTTCATCTTAAGCTGAACTCTGTTTGAGAGGCTTGATATTTTCTCATAGGGCAGAGTTATGTATATGATAAACAGGCAGATTGTTAGCTCTATGGGGCAGGCACTCAGTTTGCCCTATGAACACATTCTATGTACAACACTATAAATATAATAAATCACTATGATGAGGTCTATATACAGTATATGGTACTAATGGAGATGCCCCAACATCTAGTATTATTGATGGGGCAAGTGAGTGTGAAACGCCCAGCCATAAGGAACTACAAGTCCCATCATCACCCGAGCCAGCCCAGTCCATTGTATGAGCGGAGTTGCAGCAGCAGCAGGCGGGCCGCGGGCGGGTATGAACCATCTGCTGCTGTGTAGTCTCCACTCTCCGGAAGAGGATCCCCATCCATTCACCTCCTCCCCTTTGGCAGATCTGTGGGCCGTGCGCCTGCGCTGCGCTCTCCTCCCCCATCATCTCCAGCTGCTCCTGCCGCCGCCGTGCGCCCATCTCTCGTCTCCCCGAGCAGCAGGGCCACCTTGCACCGTGTGTGGGGCGCCGGGCAGGGGGAGGGTGGGGGGACAGGAGCAAAGAGGAGCCTAAAGGAGAAAGGGGTGGCCACCCAGTTGGAATGTCCCTGCAGCCAGGAGAGCAGAGCTTGAGGATAGACTTGCCATTGATCATCTCTTGTTTGTCCCCTTATTATGGTTACCCGCCCTGCTGCTGTATTTAGCACAGCCCCCCATCCTGCCCCGGGCACCCTCTCATCTCCAACGTGTGATTGATGCTGGAGCCCACTGCCTGACGTCCAGTATTGTGTCTTCTTCATCCACCAACATGTCTGCTCCACTAGGGCCCAGGGGCGGCCCTCTGACTTCTGCACAGCCACAGGCTCCCATGTCAGACATACCGGACCTCAGTCACCTGACCGAGGAGGAGAGGAAAATCATTCTGGCTGTCATGGAGAGGCAGAAGAAAGAAGAGGAGAAGGAGCAGTCAGTGTTAAAGTAAGCATGTCTGCATCTCCAACCTGCCCAAGGCTCAATGGGAGGGGGTGGCTGGGGTGTAGGCTTCACTAACCATCAATGAGTTGATCTGTCATCTTCTATATGTGTGTGTGTGACCTCTCTCCTGTAGTAAAGACGCCTTTATAGATGAGCTCCAAACTGTCACTTACCTCCCCTCTGTCCACTACAGTCTATAGAATCCTGTCGCCTAGAGGTAGGTCAGGGCAAACAGACAGCTGTAACTGGGGTCCAAATACCCATTCATTAATAACTCTCTTGTAAAACTGTTGTATATATGTGTGTGTGTGACCTCTCTCCTGTACTAAAGGTGCCATCATAGGTGAGCTGCAACCTGTCACTTACCTCCCCTCTGTCCACTACAGTCTATAGAATCCTGACGCCTAGAGGTAGGTCAGGGCAAACAGACAGCCGTAACTGGGGTCCAAATACCCATTTATTAAGAATTTGTTCGTAAAACTGTTACATATGTGTGTGTGTGACCTCTCTCCTGTACTAAAGATGCCTTCATAGATGAACTCCAAACTGTCACTTACCTCCCCTCTCTCCGCTAAAATCTATAGAATCCTGACACTTTGAGGTAGGTCAGGGCAAACAGACAGCCTTAACTGGGTTCCAAATGCCCATTCATTAAGAATTCCCATGTAAAACTGTTATATATATATATATATATATATATATATATATGTGTGTGTTTGTGTGTTTAGTAAGTTTAGTAAGTAGTCCTAATTCTCTTATAGAGCTGTTTCATCATTGGGATCCCTCAGCCCTCCCTTGTTTGCTCCCAATGTTACTTTTTCGCTCCTTCCACGTTGTTTCCCCCCCTCCAGTAACCAACTGGTGCAAAACTGTTTTTGGCGCAACCAACTGCCAATACTTTCATTCAGTATCAGACATGGCGAGTGAGTGGGTTGCACGGGGGAATTATATCAATCTGTGTTTGTGTGACACTGCTGATTTCAGCTGTTCCTGGTTGTAAGGAGGAAGGGGGGTTATTCTCCCCCAGATCTTCCTGTTTAGTTGCTTATAATGGCCTATATCTCTCTAAGCATCTTTCATTCATACTGGCCCGACACAGAGGCCTGCAGTGCTTGACAAGGGCTGGCAAGCGAAAGGTTAATCTGTATTTATTTTCATAGGGAGGAGAGGATTGCAAGTTTTTTGGGCATTCTATCTCACAATTATAGATGTCTCCCTGAGACACCACTACCAGGATTTGCTTTTCATTTTAAGTCTGGCATTCCAAAAAAAAAAAAAAAACCTCAAAAATCCATAAATACACCAATGTATTAAATCATTTGGGCTCCCATCTGGCCTCGTTGCAAACAGGGCCAATGTGCTTGAAATCTTTCACCTGCCACTGACCAGCTGTCACTTGATTCTGCCAGTTGTAGTTCAACAACGGCTAGATAGCGGCATTTTTTTAAGATCCCTGATATAGGTTACAGCCTTCCCCAAGCAATGGCAGTGGCCTACTCTCTAGCTGTGTTCAGTGTATAGGGCTTTTAGGCACAGACAGAATATTGTGGGAATATTGCAGAAGCTGCTGTTGCTGAGATTTAAAGCAAGGAGTGGGCCATTCCTTCTTTTCTATGCAGCAGCCAACACAGTCTGACCTGGGGCCCTCTTCTCTTGGTGGGTTTAAACTGCTTCCATCTTCCTCTGTAAATGTGTCCCCTCCCCCCCCTTATTGGCTGAACTCTCAGGTTAGGATACAGGGGGCTGCAGGCACCTGTGAGGAGGATGAGGAAGGTGCTGCTTGTGATGTTGAAAAATCCCTGTGTCTGAGATGCAGAGGGAAGTTCAGCACCGGGAGCTGTCCAACTAATTGCTCTCAATCCAGCAGAGCTGCCCTGTGTCTGTCCCAGTACACTCAATATGCACTTACTCGCACTGATTTACATATGATTCTGGCATACATCCAGTATACACAAATGCTGCTGGAATATATTCCATATGCACAGGTATTCTAATTCCCCCATTATCCGGAAACCCGTTATCCAGAAAGCTCCGAATTACGGCTGTCTCCCACAGACTCCATTTTTTACAAATAATCGAAATTTATTTAAAAACGATTTCATTTTTCTCTGTACTAATAAAACAGTACTTTGTACTTGATCCAAGCTAATATATAATTGACCTTTATGGGAGGCAAAACGAGCCTATTGGGTTTATTTAATGTTTACATGATTTTGCTGGTAGACTTAAAGTATCACTTAAATATCCATTATCCAGAAAATCTCAGGTCCCAAGCATTCTGCATAACAGGTCCAATACCTGTAGTCCTAGAATTTATTCTGTATTTATAGGTATTTCAGGCAGTGGCGTAACTAGATATTACTGGGCCCCACAACAAATAATTTTTCAGGCCCTCAAAATGTGTCTGTATAGAGGTGTGACTTTTTTTTTTACCAATATTTATTGCAACTGTATATGAATTTGGACTTTATGGGGCCCCTATACCTCCTGGGGCCCCCTGCAGCCGCAGGTCCTCTATAGTTACTTCCCTGACGACAGGGGTACTCCTAGTATGCAAATGTACAGTGCTACTGCAGTATACTCACTAGACAGAGATACTGCTGGAATACACTCAGTATGCACATGTTCTACTGTCCAAATAGGGGGGTGTCCAAATACCTACCATATCTACCAGTGGACCTTTAGGGCAGAGACAGATGAGAAGATTCGGGGCGATTTAGTCACCCGGCGACAAATTACCTCTTCTTCGGGCGACTAATCTCCCCGAAATGCTTCCCCGCCAGCTAGAATGATACTCGGAGCGCTTCATTTTCCGAAGTCGCCCGAAGTTTCCTCGCGAGGCAACTTTGGGACTAATCTCCCCAAATCTTCTTGTCTGTCTCTGCCTTTAATTGGTGATCAGTAGATCTCAAGACACTGTCAACAAACAGTTTGACTAAATTACCCTTCTGTTTTATTCTATTCATTCAGATATTTATTCTGTTAAGGCTACATAAGAAATATAGTAATATACATTCTCTTATAAATAAGTATACTATTTAAATAATATTTTCCATGGAACAGAATGCTAATAGGCATTATTCAGGGTGTTTTTGTCATTCTCGGAACTGAATTTTGTTTTTCCGTGAGTACAGGAAGGGATCAGCATACGCTGGCACCTGTGCTATCTCATTGTAATAGGTCACTTCAGTTCGGCAAATAACCCCCCCTCTTCTCCTATTGGTGTGCCTATACTATGTGTGCTATGCTTCTCATTGCTGCTACTGTAAGATGGGAAAAAGGGAAATGGGATGTCCTAGAGTTCAGGCAGGTTTTGAGTTTGTTTGAATTAACACAGATATTACAGTTACATTGGTTACACGTGTGCTTTGTTTATAGGCAACTTTGTGACTTTAGGGCAGAGACAGACGAGAAGATTCGGGGAAATTAGTCGTCCGGAGACAAATCGTCTCTTCTTTGGGCAACTAATCTCCCCGAACTGCCTCCCCGCTGGCTAGAATCTAAATCGTCGGCGGGATGGCACTTCATTTTCTGAAGTCACTCAAAGTTTCCTTTTGGGCAACTTCAGAAAACGAATCTCTCCAAAGTCGGAGATTTAGATTCTAACCAGCGGGGAGGCAGTTCGGGGAGATTAGTCGCCCGCTTAAGATTCGATTTGTTGCCAGGCGACTAAATCTCCCTGAATCTTCTCGTCTGTCTCTGCCCTAAAGTTACACTGGGGACTCCAGTCACTGTTTTTTGGGCTGGTTATTCCTTATCCCTGTTCTATTTATTGTTCTTAACAACTATGTTACCATTTTCTTTATCTCCCAGAATATTTGAAGTTCTAGAGGGCCACAGTTAAAACTCAACTGAAAGATACGTTTTAAACATAAGAAGAATGATAGAATTAGCTTCTACGTCAATCTTTTTTTTCTGTGTTGCTGGGGTCAGTAACCCTGACAACCAGATAGCTAGCCAGAAAGACCACTGATGATTTTAAAACCATGAAGAAGAAAAAAATGAAGGCTGGATGACCGTTATTTACATTAGGTGCATTGATACCTTGCTAAAAGTTTATGTCAAGTTTAAATTCTCTTTTAAAATGCCCAACCATACTTTGAATCTCTTGAAACCAGAGTTGTTTGTTGTTCTTGCAGTTCTGTATTAGCGCTTGTTGTTGGAAGCGAGAGAGATTTGTGGGAGTCTGTAGCTCTAGTGTAATCCAATGTTTTATTATTTTTTCACATGGTCTGTGCTGATCTGTGGGTATGCTGGCTGGTACAGTCATAGCAAATTGCATCAGAGTTTGGTGAAAATCACAAACCACACGTTGCAAGGCCTGTTTATGTAAAATAACACTGTGCAACCTACGGACCTTCTGCTTTTATTGAAGTACAGTGTGATGGAACAACTCCCAGAAACTCCATTGTGTTGTACTTCATTAAGATATGAAAAGCTGCAAATGAATCCTGATATTTGTTAAACTGACTTGGAAAATTGCTTTGCCTGCTCAACTTTAGTTTAGTTGCAGCAGAGGTTTATCAGCCCAATGCACCATTATACACACTCATCAAATAGTTGTATAG
Source organism: Xenopus laevis (assembly GCF_017654675.1). Lineage (NCBI taxonomy): Eukaryota > Metazoa > Chordata > Amphibia > Anura > Pipidae > Xenopus > Xenopus laevis. The sequence goes on from NC_054381.1 coordinate 142,394,732, forward strand.
TTCAGTCTGAAATTAAACCGATCAGTATTAATGTTTCTGTCTATCCCTGATGGTCCTGCTGTCCTAGAATTCCAAGGCTATTATCCCACTGCTACTATAGGCACCATCCCTCCCTACTATAACTGGTATCCCACAGTCACACTCCCTTCCCAGAGACTATTATCCCACTGTTACTATAGACACCATCTCTCCCTACTATACCTGCTATCCCACAGTCACACTCCCTTCCCAGAGACTATTATCCACTGTTACTATAGACACCATCTCTCCCTACTATACCTGCTATCCCACAGTCACACTCCCTTCCCAGAGACTATTATCCACTGTTACTATAGGCACCATCTCTCCCTACTATACCTGCTATCCCACAGTCACACTCCCTTCCCAGAGACTATTATCCCACTGCTACCAGGGCCGTATTTACATAGTGGGCGCCCCTAGGCCCACTGCCTTTTGTCGCCCTTGTCGCCTCCCCTTTATTCATGCACATTTTCATCATTGGGACTGGAGCAATGGGGGAATTTAAAAAATGGTTGTTTCTCCTGCACATCCCCAGTGCTTTTGAACCAATGTGGGTGTGGTTGGGCAGCATGCCGCCCCCTAAAATTCTGCCACCCTAGGCCCGGGCCTAGGTGGCCTTTCCACAAATCCGGGCCTGACTGCTACTATAGGCACCATCTCCCCCTTCTATACCTGCTTTCCCACATCCACACTCCCTTCCCAGAGACTATTATCCACTGTTACTATAGGCACCATCTCTCCCTACTATACCTGCTTTCCCACATCCACACTCCCTTCCCAGAGACTTTTATCCCACTGCTACTATAGGCACCATCTCTGTTGCTAGGCCCCACAATGCTCAAAGGCTCATACCTACAATCCCACAGTCCCTTCCCAGAGACTATAATCCCACCGCTACTATAGGCACCATCTCTCCCTACTATACCTGCTATCCCATAGTCACAGTCCCTTCACGAAGACTATTATTCCACTGTTACTATAGGCACCATCTCTCCCTTCTATACCTGCTATCCCACAGCCACACCCCCTTCCCAGAGGCCATTTTCTAATCACTACTGCTACTGTGAGGAGGTGTTTGGAGAGCTCTGTGGAGTTGTGGCTTTTTCCTAGGCCCGGCTGGGTCTGGGGGATAGTATTGTAGACACTTCTGCTTTGTTTTTATTGCCTTTCCCCACTCCATGGGGAAGAAGGAGACTATGCCTGCAAGTTATTCAGTGAAGACCCGTTTGGGCAGTAGCAGGAGGGCTACTGATCCTAATATAGAGGTGACCGTGGAACGCACAACAAAGGGCAAGGTTTCCTGCTCCATTAAAGGAAAGAAAAAGAAAAGAAAAAGCTGTTCAAGAAGCGGCATGGAGAGTGACTCTGACTCTGTGGAACTGGAGGCTGGTGTTGGAGTGACTGCAGGGAGCTGCGGAGCTACAACAGAGGCAAGCCAGGAGGAGAGAGTGGAGTCTGATGGCTGCAAGATGGCTGCTGACAGTGAGGCGCCAAGGAGCAGTGTGGCCCTGGAGGTTGCAGAAAGTGCTCTGACCAACCAGGAGATGGCTACAGACAACATGGAGCCTGAGTGCAGTATGGCCCTAGAGGTTGCAGAAAGTGCTCTGGGTGACCTGGAAATGGCGGCTGCCAGTGAGGAGCATGGAAACCGTGTGGCCCTGGACACTGAGCAGGTAATGACTGTGACCCCCAATGGGAAAGCAGAAGTGAGTGAAGGGAATGTTCACAAAGTGACTGAGACTGTGATACAATATGACACTATTATTAAAGCATTGGAGGACTTGAGGAGTTTGGAAGATAAACAAAACTGTTTAAACAGAGACATTGATAATCTGATTGATGAACTGCAGTCGCTGAAAGGAGAGAGGAGAAACCAGGTTATATGGGAGTTGACTTTCCTTCATAAGGATTTGAAGGAGACAGAGACTTACATTAAAGACATTCTGAATGTTATTGAGCCATGGAAGGAGCTTTATGGCAACCGGCAGAGGTTTAAGGAGATGCAGGAAGGCAAAGTGACTGCTGAGACTCTGCTTAAAGTTGCTGAACTGCTTAATGAAACAGAGGGTTCAAAAACTGTTGCTGAATGTAGCAGTGCTACAGACATTGCACAATATAATAGTGTTGGAAATAATCCTGAGAACCGTACTGATAATGTGTGTGCAGCTGCTGGGGGCAGTGAGGTGCAGATGAATGCAATAAATGCAATTAATACAATGCATGTGAGTGATGAGGCTGCTTTGGCTGAAGGGGGAGTGAGTGCAATGAATGCTGTGAGTGCTGGGGGCAGTGTGGAGCAAGTTGCAGAGAGAGGTGCAGCTGAGGTGCATGTGGTTGGTGCAATGCAAGTGAGTGGGGGAGGGGATGGAAAAAATGGTGTTTATTCTGCTGGGGAGAGCAATGTGCAAGGTGGGAGTGAGAGGGCTGCTGGAGGTAATGTTTGGGAAGGGAGGAGGTTCTTCGCACGTGAGAGGGATGATGACTCTGATGATCAGATTGATAAGAGAATAAATGTAGTTAAAATTAAGTGGGAGAATGAGAGAGAGGATTTCCCGGGGCGCAGGTTTGTTGCCAGAAACATAATTAAACAGTTGTTGGATTTCACCCCACAAGATATTTATGCTCTAACAAGTGTCACAGATATTGAATTTGACGTCAGTTTTAAATGATCCCAAGGGTTAGAGGAATTCTGGAAGAGGTATCATCTGAAGAAAGAGGCCAAGGAGTGGTAGGGGTTTAGGGTAATACCTGTCTCCAAACCTGAAACTAAAGTTGTGACTATAATGATGAAGAATGAGACGGTACATGAGCAGAACGTCCTCATATGGCTCAGGCGCCAGTGCAGTCTTATCCCCCCTGGTGCGACTGTTTGATGAGGAGGGTTTCTGGACGGGGGGATATAAAGTCCAAGTTAAACTGCATGTAGAGAAAAATGTTCAGAGTCATCTCCCAAATTCATTTTTCATTGGGAAAACAAGGGGTGTCTGCTTCTATGTGGGTCAGCCCAGACTATGCTATAAATGTGGGTCCAACAGGCATTATGCCATGAAATGTAATGTACAGAAATGTGCTTTGTGTGGGGAGACTGGGCACCCGAGCAAAGAATGTGTCCAGGCAATAAAGTGTAACCTGTGCATGAAGTCAGGCCATGCTTATAGATCATGCCCCGAAGCCTGGCGCAACATTCAGCGAGCTTGTCCCAATTTGGCACAGGAGATGAGCAACCCAATGCCAGGGGAGAACCTGCCACAGACTGAGACAAGGAGGGAGGAGAGAGCAGAAGGGGTAAGAGAAACAGCTAGAGGGCCCCAAACAGAGGTGAGAGGGAAGGTGGCAGAGAAAGATGGAAGGAAGAGTGACACAGGGAAGAGTGAAGGGAATAAAAAGACAAAGGTACTGATGTCCCATGAGAAGGGGAGAGGAAGGGATGAGTGGAAAGTGGTGGGCAGCAAATCAAAGAAGAAAGTTAAAGAGAATAAGTGCCCTGGTGTAATTCCCATTGAAATTGAAAATAGGTTTGTTTTGCCAGGGGGAAAATCGTGGGGGGAATTGGCAGAGGAAGAAGAGGCGAGAATAGAGGAAACACCTGAGAAAAGGAAAAGTCTCCCTTCCGTCATTTCCAGTAGGAAAAAGAGTAAGAGGGAAGAGATTTCTGAATCCCAGGAGGCAGATTGGGAGTCCCTTGAGGAGGAGGAGGAAGGAGGGATTGAGAGCCATGAGACAGGTATAAGGATTCAGGTGAAAAGATCAGGAGGCAAAAGTTCTGACAAGTCTTTAAATAAGAAACATAAAGATGACTCTTCATATGCATTATATGAACGTAACCAGAATGTTAAATCTTGTTTATGGGCTGATGGCGGAAACATGATGCTTTGCAGGAATGTTTATTTTCCTTTTTGATGTATTATTGATTTATTGCTTACTTCTGATCTGATTGAAATGTAATTGTATTTCTTTTGTAATTGTTTAATTTTAATAAAATTCTCTTCCTCCTATACCTGCTATCCCACAGTCACACTCCCTTCCCAGAGACTATTATCCACTGTTACTATAGGCACCATCTCTCCCTACTATACCTGCTATCCCATAGTCACACTCCCTTCCCAGAGACTATTATCCACTGTTACTATAGGCACCATCTCTCCCTACTATACCTGCTATCCCACAGTCACACTCCCTTCCCAGAGACTATTATCCCACTGTTACTATAGACACCATCTCTCCCTACTATACCTGCTATCCCACAGTCACACTCCCTTCCCAGAGACTATTATCCCACTGTTACTATAGGCACCATCTCTCCCTACTATACCTGCTATCCCATAGTCACACTCCCTTCCCAGAGACTATTATCCCATTGTTACTATAGACACCATCTCTCCCTACTATACCTGCTATCCCACAGTCACACTCCCTTCCCAGAGACTATTATCCCACTGTTACTATAGGCACCATCTCTCCCTACTATACCTGCTATCCCATAGTCACACTCCCTTCCCAGAGACTACTATCCCACTGTTATTATAGGCACCATCTCTCCCTACTATACCTGCTATCCCACAGTCACACTCCCTTCCCAGAGACTATTATCCCACTGTTACTATAGGCACCATCTCTCCCTACTATACCTGCTATCCCATAGTCACACTCCTTTTCCAGAGACTACTATCCCACTGTTACTATAGGCACCATCTCTCCCTACTATACCTGCTATCCCACAGTCACACTCGCTTCCCAGAGGCTATTGTCCCACTGCTACTATAGGCACCATCTCTGTTGCTTTGCCCCACAATGCTCTGTTCCCAGCTTGGGCTCTGCTAAAGAATTACGTTTCAGTGGTTCAGTTTCATCTGTTGTAACTTTGGTTAAAGAATCCATCAGTTGACCAAAGGATACCCCCAACACTGTAGACTTGAGGATGTTTATAAGTTGAAATGGGAGAGTTACAGTAACAGTGTAACTACTGAGCGGTACTCTGAGCCCTGAGTATTAGACGGAGTTGTTCATGAGGGTGATCTATGTTATACTCCCTGCTTTGTGTGATCTGTCAAACAGCAGTTGCCAGACTTTGAAGAGTACAAGACAGATATTGGCATGTTTATGTGAATATCAATAGAGACTTTATTTCCCCTAATATAGATATTAAATGAGTTTGTCTGCTGCCTTACTGCAGGCGCTGTGCCTTTATTGGGGCCTGAACTTTTATAATACATAATAAAATAATAAAATGCAGTGTTCAGGAGGGAAGACACATCATAATGGCAGCTCCCAAACTGCTTGTCCTGATCTAATAGCATTATTTTTGTGGTTGTGTTCTGTTAAAGCCTATAGAAGGTCGACATCCCTTTAAAGGGACATATCGCAAAAATAAAAATGTAATACAAGCTTCATCATATTGAAATAAGAAACTTTCTAAATACAATCAATTAAATATTCTGTATAGGTTCTGAAATAATCAAGTTTATCTTCACGATCCATCTCTCAGCATCTGTTTCTCTTCATTCTGTATTCTTGTAGCAGTTGGGTGTCAGATATTCATTGACAGTTAGATCCAATATCTCTTATAGGGGGGCTCCTTTTCCTAGCAGATGTACAGTATTAGAGCTCAAATAACCATTTTTTTACCCACTCGTGGACTCATATTGGCCAGTTCAGTCAATTGGGTTTTTAGACAGCTTCCCATTTCTAACTGATGTATGTAGCATCGGGGCTGGTGCTTATATGATATCTTTATTGTGTTATCATGTAGTTTAATTATTAAAGAAGCGTCTGAAGCAGTAAAGAATGAAAAGAAACATCAGATGGGGTTATTTTAGGTTTAATCTTGTACTTCTTAAGGTCCCTAGGGTGTCTACTCCTTTTTTTTTTTAGCATGCGTTTCTAAAATAGGAATTGTATCACTATACAATAACCCACAAGCAAGTGCTTTGTTACGTTGCCTCATTTCCTTGCCACAGGCAAATTCTAGCTCCAGCTCCCAGCAAGTGGCTTTACATTTGATCCCAATGGATCCAGTGTGCCATCTTCTTTTACACTGGGCAAGCAGAATATAAGGCACATGAGAACTTTTGATAGCTCCAGTCCTCACATCGGAAACCTTGGCAATAAAAATGCCCATCAGCAGCTTTAGGCACTGTCTATGGTAGACACCCAAATTATATTCACTATTAGCCATCTAGACTGCACCACTGGAGCAGATAGGGCTGGTTATTCCTTATCCCTGTTCTAGTTATTGTTCTTTATCTCCCAGAATATTTGTAGTTCTAGAGGGCCACAGTTTTAAATACCCCCATAGGGCCTCAACTGAAAAATAAGCCATCAAAAAAAGAAGAATGATAGAATTGAAGCTTCTATCAATCTTTTTTTTTGGTTGCCCTGACAACCAGATAGCTAGCCAGAAAGAGGCAGACTAGGAAGGACCACTGATGATTTGAAAACCATGAACAAGAAAAAATAAAGGCTAGATGAACTTTTTTTAGATTAGGTGCATTCATACCTTGCTAAAAGTTTTTTTTTTTAAAACGTTTCCCATTTAAAATACCCAACCATACTTATAGATAGGGCAGTTACAAACAGCTGAGTGCCATAGGCATATAAGGGTGGATAATTTGTTTGTATTGTCTTGCCGAAGCCATTGAGAACATATACCACAATCCCAAGTGGAGCTACAAATTGCACAATTGATATCCTGTCCTTCTATTGCCTTCCCCACCTTTCTTCTTGTGTGGGGTGTATGCTAAAGTGGGCAGAGTTAGAACCAACAAATAGCCAAATACAGGGCTGGACCAACCTGTTGCAGTTTAGACAATGAATAAAGTTCATTGGGTTTTGCCAGTTTGAAGCCTGCTTGTTGGGTCCAGGACTCCAGGTGCCATTTTATGGTGTAATTTACTTAATGCTGGGCAGGGTGCAAAGTTCAAAAAATTCAATTTATACTTTTCCCCTATAAAGCACTGCTGTGTTTCTGCACCCAGGTGGAAGTAGTGGCTCCAGCCCCAGGTGTAAGCACATCAGAAACTTGTAGTTTGGGAATCATTGGCTTATTAGTATAGTCTTGAATGAAGACATCTGCAAATGCAATAAGAGCCCTGGGTCCCTAAAGAAAAATGTAGGTAGAATTATATAGTACATTAGTATATATAGTATATAAGTAGCTTTGCTCCCCTTAGTGCTCTTGCACTTTAATCCAAGGCTGTTGTGAATAAGTCATATGGCCAGAACACAACAGATATACAAGAGCAGGATCTTATCAATCGTCTTGCTATAGTTTCAGGAATATCCTGCATGTGACAGAGAGGTTTTGACTGACACGCTGGTTCTCCAAAACCAGTGCTTTTGCCTTTCCCACTGCTCTTTGTTGGTGGGAGCACTTCCCATGTTTCAAATCTATCCAGTAGAGCAGTGATCCCCGATCAGTGGCTTGTCTGCAACAAATTGCTCACAAATATGATATTGGTTGATACTGTATATAGATATCGGGACATTTTTGGCCACATATCTATAGGGTGGACTGTCAGCTGCCCACTACTAGTGGACCAACAAGCTGCCTACTTGTGTTTGTTCTAGTGTCCATCTGAATTACAGTGGCCAAGGTAGAAATAAAGTCAGCTCACCAGAAGATGGAGTAGTCTCCACATGTAACACAAAACAGAACTTTGTATGAGTTAGAAGAATTCCAGACCAATAACCGCAAAAACTATTATTAATCTAAACTGAAGTAACAGGGATGTAAATCCAGGGCATGGAAATGTGCTTTTATGTTGTATTTTGTTTCTTTTTATGTTAAAAGGTAGTTGCTAAAGCTCCTAATGATGATGGGTTATTTTGGGCAAAGACTGTTGTGCTGGTCTGTGCTATTCCCATCATTGGGCTCCTCATATGAAGTTCTTGTCGGTTCCCCTTCCCCCAAACATTGAGGACTAACTTGGGGGACCCTCTGGGAGATTTTCCAGTATTCCTTTGGGCCAGTCCAACCCTGTATAGGTGAACAAGCATATCAAGAGCCTTGTACCCTAAGGCAGTGCCTAGTACTAGAATGAGGGACTTGGCCTTGGAACTTGAACTTTGGGGTTGCTTAATCAACCAAGCCGGTGTTTTAGCTTCCTTTTAAAATTGCTTCCCTTTAGTATAGACAGTTAAGACACAAGGAAACCTGTACCTGCACCTGATGTGACTGTAGGAAGTTCCCTGCTCAGTTTGTGTTTATTGTGTATCCTGTATAAAATCCCCTTTAATCTGCCCATGACTTTACTTGGTGAGCACCTTCAGTATTATTTATAGTGGCTGAAGCAATGCATCTGGGTGGCTGGGCCCCCACTCAGTCTAATTCCCCCAAGACGTCTGGCTGTCCCGTTTGCCTGGTCTTTTAACCAACTACTTAATATACTCACCTTGAAAGTCCCCTTGTTATTCCCTGCCTATTTCCCAGGACATTTAGTGATTGTACAGACATCTGTTTATAGCTGCTGCTTATGACATCTATAAAATTACCTGCTGCGTTTACTGTATCCTACTTTAGTCTTCATTCATTTTCTCCAAAGACTGCAAACAAAAATCTCACATGCATGGGCTTCATGGCTGTACTTGGCTGAAGGTGGGGATTGTAAACCACAGTTGCCCAACTGGCCTTCTAAGGGTCAGGCCACACTGGGCGTTTTGGGGAGATTTGGTCGCCTGGCGACTAATGGCCTCGTTTTTGCGGCGACCGATCTCCCCAAATGCCTTCCCTGACTCTGCGCTGGCTAAAATGAAAAAACACCGGCTCTAATCACACGCGACAATTCGTTATCCGAAGTCGCCCGAAGTTTCCTCGTGAGGCAACTTTGGGTGACTTCAGAAAACGAACCACCGCGTGTGATTAGCGCCGGTGTTTTTTCATTTTAAGCCGGCACAGAGTCAGGGAAGGCGTTTGGGGAGATTGGTCGCCGCAAAGACGAGGCGATTAGTCGCCAGGCGACCAAATCTCCCCAAAACGCCCAGTGTGGACTTAACCTTAAGCTGTTGCAAACTATAAAGCCTGACGAAGGGGCGTGCCCCCGAAACGTTGTGCATCATTTGACGTTAATAAACACGTAAGGGTTTAACCCTGTTTGCTTCTGTTCCTGTGTGCCGGTTCCTCCTTTAGTTTCTCTAAACCAGTGATCCCCAACCAGTAGCTTGGATGTTGCTCCCAGGGTCCTCAAAGCAGGTGCTTGTTTTTGAATTCCAAGCTTGAAAGCTAATTTTAATTGCATAAAAACTAAGAATATTGGCAAGTAGAGCCTCTTGTAGGCTGCCAGTCCACACAGTGGCTACCAAATAGCCAATCATAGCCCTTATTTGGCACCCCAAAGAACTTTTTCATGCTTGTGTTGCTAATTAAATCTTCTTACATTCGAATGTGGCTCACGGTTTAAAAAGGTTGGGGATCCCTGCTCTAAACTATAAAGCCTACCATCACATTCCCAAGTTCCCCTGTTATGGTTGCTTGTAGATGGTTTAACGGCCTTCATGTATAATGGACACAGAATACCATGAGTCCATGAGATATTGATGGGCATCCCATTAATGTTCTGTGTCTTCCATAACATGTGTGTCCTCGGAAAAAATGGCACACTCACTGGTTTTGGTGTCTGTCTTGCCCCCATTTAAAAGGGGATCTATCATGAAAATGAAAATAAAATATAATCAATTAAAAATTCTGTGCCATTTATGAAATAATAGTTACTCTTCACTCTCCCCTTCTGAGCAACCTGTCTCTCTTCATTCTGTCTTCATGCAGTAGGTGGAGTCAGTTTCTTGATAGACAGTTAGGTCTAATACATCCTTTGGGGGGGGTTGCACCCTTAG